>NC_090933.1:158243707-158586337 GCF_040938575.1 Ambystoma mexicanum
GTCAGGAGGTAACTCACAATGGAGGCTAGTGCCTCTAGTTTAATGCAGGCGAACAAAGTGCGGCGTAGTAGTCGCATTGCTATGAGGCAAGATGAGGCAATGAAATAGCGAATATTGGCACACATAGGCTAAGTAGCATGCGTGAGTGTGGTAGACTAGGCGTGATACAGGCAAAGCTGACATGAACTAGCAGAAGTGATTATAGCAGCAGATGAACACCTGGGTTTAAAAGGCACAGTTTGGCTAAAAATGCAATGTACCAACAGACAAGAACGATTATAGCAGCAGGGTCCATCTAGATTTGAAAATCACAGTAGGATCTAAAATGCAGTGTACCAACAGACAAGAATGATTATAGCAGCAAGGTCCATCTAGATTTGAAAATCACAGTATGATCTAAAATGCAGTGTACCAACAGACAAGAACGATTATAGCATCAGGGTCCATCTAGATTTGAAAATCACAGTATGATCTAAAATGCAGTGTACCAACAGACAAGAACAATTATAGCAACAGGGTCCAGCAAGATTTTAAAATCACAGTGGGGGCTAAGAAGCATTATCCAGATAGGTGAGAGCCGATGCAGCACTGTTGAGTTACGGTGTAAAAACGCATGTAGGCAATTCGGGAACATATCAATGATACAGAAAAGCACAGTGGGCGTTAATTAATAAGCTCGCACACGTGCTGCGTACTACTTAATAGTGATAACAAGGTGCCGACATGATGGTCATAAATGCATAGAAACAACGTGATACAATGCAATACAAATTTCTTAGCATAATGTTTGTGCGGTCCCTGCAACCCCTCCTTGGGAGTGGGGGAACAGGGCAGACATGAAAGCGGGCTATTGAAGGCAGGACAGAGCGTAGCAGCAGATGTCTGATAGAATACTTATTAATCCAGGGTAGTGTGAGGATAGAATAGGCGGCCGTGCACTAGTAGACTGAAGCAGGGGTCAATGCAGGTAGTTTTAGTGTCACTGTGGTAAAGTGCAAAAGAGTACTTACAAAAGACCAGGCATCTCGGCTCCTTGCTGTCTGACGCTGACAGACGCAGACAGGCCCTTTGGCTTGCACTTCGGCTACCGCCTATCGGTAAGATGGAGGGCGGGTGATTGCTGATGCAGCCAATCACAGGCTGCGAACGCTGCTGGGCTCCTTGCAGCTTCTGTATGTCGTCCTAGGTGACATACAGCAGCTATATTTCTAAGTACAATAGGCTGGTGCATTGATTACAAGGCCTTCTAAAATCAGTACATTTATTTTCTTCGGAATTCAATCAAATGTACATTGCAACGTACATTCTTTTGGCTCCAGTGACAAATCTGGACTGTTTGTCCCTTCTCCCAAGGGGGGTGCCACCCCCTGTGATGCTAGGGAGGTGAGGCCGCTAAGCAAGACCCTCCCTATGGGTCTGGGAAAGTGGGACCTCACTGGGAGCGTCGCTCCTCTCTGGACTCACATTCCTGCAATGCTCTTCCTGTCAAGAACACACTCAGCCTCATTACGAGTTGGCCGGTAAAAAAATCTAAATTACTGGCATGCCGGTGCAACCGTGTCCGTGTAGCAATGCTGCCGCAATCAACGGTTGATTCCGAGTCAGCGTGCATGCGCATACCGGCATGCCGGTAATGTCTGCACCGTCATGCCGGTAAGGGCCTCCAATCCCCCGATAGCGGCATCATCAATGCCGCAGACACAGGCACTGGCATCCTAGATACCGTAATGAACCGTACGTTGAAACCGGTATCGTAAATACTGGTACCGGAAGTGCCAGCACCGGAAGCAACATCATCGTGCCGGAACGGGAAATGCACTGGTGGCCATATTTAAAAACACAATCCTGTGCCTAGAGCACCTGGATTGGCAAACTGTGGACTGTGACAGCAAGGAGATGGCCAAGGCAACCCGAAAAGACACAGTGCGGCAGCAGAAGCCACGTTTTAGTGATGACAAACACAACATGCACGCTGACACACTGGTCGAGCATGCAGATGTCGTGTTCTGCCCAGACCTGCGCCGTGCGGCACAAATACAAAAAAAACACATCTGGGAGGAGGTGGTGCAGAAGGTCTCTGCGGTAGGGACGACCCCACGTACCGTGAAAGACTGCAGGAAGCGCTGGGACAATCTGCGGCTGCGTGTCCGCAACATACTCTCAGCAAACCGCAGCCAGGCCCAGGCAACAAGAGGCGGAGCATCATCACCCATAAAGCTGGCACATTGGGATGAAACCTGCAGCTCCGTCATTGACATGGAGGCCATTGAAGATGTTGGCCATTCCGAGATGGGAGTCCCATCATCGGACGATGACAGTGAGTGACCCTTAGCATAATACAAAAGTCACCACACCCACCCAATACCCCAAGTACAATGGTGGAGTCCAAATGGCAAGTAGATGAGAGCAAATAAATGGGCCATCATCACCAACCTAAAGTCAGCCCCTATAAAACCCCTGCCATGATAACACATGACAAACTCCACTGACACAAACCACATGATTCCCCAGTAGCAGACACATGCACCAGCTGCATGCATGCACACACACATATACATCACCGTACAGATGCAGGCATGACCACTGTGCCATCCCATAGCATGGTGCACACATCACCACTACCGATTGCACACTTGATACACCCACCATGACCATGCATGAAGTGTAAACACCAATGCAACGACACACATTGTGCGTGCACGTCGGACCCACATCTGGACACCACATGGCACACAGCCCATGAGGCATGGCCACAACACGCAAGCCATGATATACCTGTCGGCCACCCAACAGACACCATGCCCATCATGGCTGCACCAGAAGGATGCCCAAACACTGCACCCCCCCCCTCCCAACTCCTGTAAACACCATGGCTGCACCTCCAACATGTACACGAGTATGCAGAGGACTCAAAATGAAGTAGCATCGATGTATGTAGGATGTACGTTGACCCATGACTGGTGCCCTGCCTCTCTCCCCACCACAGGCATGGGATCAGAAAGCGAGGCGGAAGACCCGCAACACCAACCAAGACACCTGCACGCCTGAGTTGAGGCCATTACAATGGTTTCAGGCCCTCCACATCCAGGGCTGGCCATAAGCTCCCCAGCCAACAGGGTGCACAGGCTGGAGAAAGAACCTTGCGAGCAGCGAACACCAACACCCCGGAAAGAGCAGCAGCAAGGTCACACTGCTGAAGGCACCCATGGCAAAAGGCACATCTGCCACAAATCTCCCCACCAAAAAAACAACAGCCACACCGGCAAAACCTCAGGTGGAAGAGGGCAATTGTAAGTGTCCCTTGTACCTGTAGTTCCTGTTCACTGTACATAGTTTTGATACATTTAATACACCTGGTGTGCATAAGAAAAACACATGACTGCACACTGCTTTCTGAGTGTGTTTCAATTTATTTCTTAACAGTGCCCAGTGCTCAGTGTGCCCCATTCCAAGTGCCTTGTGTAACCCAGTCCATCAGAAGTATTGTGCAATCAAAGTTTGGCGTACTACACGGCCTTCATTCACATTGTGCCGTGGTCGATATGCATCTTCTCCACCATCATCCTCCTCATCTTCTGGTGGAATCTGGTCCTTGTCAGGGGGAAGGAGTATGTTGCGCCCGATGCACATGTTTTGCAGCATGGCACATGCCACCGCTATCTTGCCCAACTTCTCAGGCCTGTATATGAGTGCCCCACCCGACCTGCTGAGACAGCAAAAATGTGCCTTCAACAGGCCAAAAGTCTGCTCAATCGTGACACAAGTGCGTGTATGTGCACGGTTGTAGTCCTCTTCGTGCCTGTTGACTGGTTGCCTGATGGGGGTCAGGCGCCACGGCTTCAGGGGATACCCGGCATCACCTGCACAGGAGCAATGGAAAGTGTATTTGAGAACATTGTTGTCATTCCTTGTGTGGAATGCCTGAACAGTGTTAATGGTCACATGCCACGGATTCATCATGACTGCACTTGACATTTCCTTACAGTAAGAGCCAGGTAAGTGTACTTAGGGATGGCAATGGTAGTATGGTCCGCCAGTGATAGCAGACATTTCTGTGACGGGGCTGGGTGTGTACTGGCATGGTGGAGCAGAGGTACTGTGTATGTGTCCTGCGCCACTCGCTCATGTGTCAGTGGTGGTAACTGATCAGTGATTACATTAGTTTCCTTGCTTGCACCATTGCAATTGTAAGTGTCCCTTGCTTTTTCGGAAAGCGCTGTTCGTTAAGGGCTGTCAGCGGCTGTCCCAAATCTTGGTTGGACCTGTGTTGGAGCTCGGATTACGTTTTTTGGAGAAAAAAAAAAGGACGCTAGTCCCGCCCCCATCTACCCACAAGCCCTATATTTTTGGGAAACCCTCGCTTTTGCGCGTGCGCTTTTTCGGAAAGCGATGTTCGTTAAGGGCTGTGAGCGGCTGTCCCGAATCTTGGTTGGACCTGTGTTGGAGCTCGGATTACGGTATGCCTTTGCCATCCACATCCAGAAGCTAGGAAAAAAGACTTTGAACTTTTGAACTTGAATGCTTGCAAATCTGATACTTTTTTCTTTTTTTCTTAGTTTTTTGGAGGAAAAAAAAAAAAAGACGCTAGTCCCGCCCCCATCTACCCACAAGCCCTATATTTTTGGGAAACCCGCGCTTTTGCGCGTGCGCTTTTTCGGAAAGCGCTGTTCGTTAAGGGCTGTCAGCGGCTGTCTGAGGGCTGCTTGGGTAGCGGAAGAGTATTAGAGTTTCAGGAAGCTTACTGTTCTATCCCATACGAAGGTGTGAGTTCCAAGCTCTTGACAGTAAGCATTTAAGTCACAGCGGAAGATAATATCACAGTTAAAATTTTATTTTAGTAACTTACGTTGTGTAAAGCTACTTACATTTTTTAGAGTTGTTTATTTGGTGGTAAATTATTGCATCTGTTAGTGTCCTTGTAATTGTTTTCTTATTGCTTCATTCTGCTTATCTTTAACACCTGGTTTTACACTTGGTTTTACGTATGACGCCTAAGAAGTATACATTAAAAACAGGCATGCCTGAAATAACGGCCATCGCTCTCCCCCAGTCAAAAGCACAAACTGCAGCAATGAAACGCCTCTTGGCGAAAACAGCCTTCCCACGTGCGGGGTCGGCGAGTACGTCGCTTCGTCGCACTGCGTCTTCATCAGCTGACATTCGCTCCTTTTACACAGCGGAACCCCAAACAAGTGAACGGACATATATCGACCCAGCTCAAAACATCAACGCAGCGGAATTAGCTAGGACAGAACGGCAAGCAGGTGACCCATTAACCAAAATATTGAAACAAACCGTAGGGTCTGCGTTGCCTGATACTAATGTACATCTGCTTAAGGAAGGCTACAACAATCATTTGAATAATAATTCATCTATCGGCCTGACTAAAGATAGCAATCAAGTGCTTTCTACTAAAAGGACATCATTAAACACATTGTCGACCCAGCTAACTGTGAATTCCAACGACCCAATTACCACATTGGAAGTACGGGAGACTCTAGTAAAACCAAGTATGCCCCCTACTATCCATATTGTCGATTTAACTCATGGAAGCATGACAGGACAAGAAACCACTTCTAACATGGAAGAAAATCAATGCATAAAGTCTACTCGAACACCTATTCCGCAATCTCATGAGGAACTTACGGATATTACATTAGAATTGGCTGTAACATCAGGTGATTTGCCAATGAAAGACACAGAGCAGAGTGCTCCCTCGAGAAAACAGTTTGTAAATGGACTGCCAAACGAAGAATTGCAGCATAGAAAGGAGAACGCTATTGAGTCTATTCTTCCACTCCCCCATATGATGGAACCGGTATCCTGCTCCGTAGAAGCACAAATAAAGTTATGGAAAGCCTACGAGCATTTAACTTTAATGGGTGAAATTGACCAGGAAGCGCTTGATTTCATAGATGCTTCGTCAAGCTCAAATAACATAGAACTCGATGTTCAATATATCTGAGATTTAATACAGCTGCATGAAGATTGCACTAGAAGTATAACAGACGAATCAGATAAATTGACATCAACTGCACAAGAAAATGTTCAGAGTGACCCCAATGAGAACAGCAAATCGCACCTATCAGAATCACCACAACAAGATGCACAAATAGAAGACGAATCCCCTTCATTCATCGCCCCCACCCCACGGCGTACAAGATTTCAGGACGAAGCACGAGACTCAGATTACTTCATCCAAAGAGCGCAAGCAAATCGCTTTTCATTTCCTGAAGCTCCGGCGCTCAATAACACTCTGAGCGCCATGAACACTGCATTACTGGCTATTGCAAAACTATATGAATCACTGGAAAGCAAAGTTGCTCATCAAACAACACTACTGGATAAACTGATAGACAATAGCTGCATAATAAAGAGGAAATCACAAGATCAAGAAGCTGTAAGAACATCATTAGACCCTGCCAATAAGCACCTGGTCAATAGGGAACCATCAAAGTGCATGCCTTGTGAAATTAATTTGGTTTCAGTTAAAGCAGTAGACATAGTGTTATGCGACTCTGCATCACTGGCCAAAAAAGAAATATCGAAATCTGAAATATCGGACTCCTCTCTAGCGCATTTGGTGATAGATAACAGAGAACCAATCATACAATCGCCCTCATTTCAGCAAGTGAATAATGATACTCAAATAAACGCCAAATCAAACCTGATGACAGAAGGATTTGATCAATCAAAGCCAAAGAAAAACATATTTGATGCATTTGAATCAAATGACACAGTCCATTTAAGAAATCTCAACAATTCAGATCAGGATAAGAACAAGGAGCAATCGCAAGACAAATCTAATGTACAATGCTTCCAAACAAAAAATCGGAAACTAAAAAAACGCAAATATGTGAAGATAGCACACAAAAAGCAAGAACAAACGAAGATAGCGAACAGATCAAGTACCTCAATTCAACAAATAATTCCATATGAGCCGCTAAACAAACTGATAGCATTGGCTGATCAGATAAGCAATGGTTAGCCTTATCGAGATGTGCACAAAACAATTGCTCCAGCAATCAATACAACTATGTTTAAAGACATTACCGCAATTAAATCAATAGATACACATTCCTCCGCAAATAACAATCTGCCACAGCAAGTGATAACTATAGAAACGTTGCGAGATGAAATCAGAGAATCAATAAAAGCTTACCAGTTTCATCAATATGAAAGCATCCAGCAGGTCAAAACTAATGTAAATTCTGAAACCAAGATTGATACTGTGACCCAAGCTCCAGCAGATACCAACGTCATGAAGTTATCTACTCTAGAGAGTCGGAAAACAGAAGAAGCAAAAGAATGCAGTTCAACTGTTTTAAAAAGTATCTTGGAGAATGTAAGTCTGTCATCTGATTCATGTTT
This sequence comes from Ambystoma mexicanum, assembly GCF_040938575.1. Classification (NCBI taxonomy): domain Eukaryota; kingdom Metazoa; phylum Chordata; class Amphibia; order Caudata; family Ambystomatidae; genus Ambystoma; species Ambystoma mexicanum. Next base: position 158,251,079 of record NC_090933.1, read on the forward strand.
ACAATTCCAACCTCTGTGTGAAACAACCAAATTACAAGTTTCTACTGCAGGAGATTTTGCTCCAAACATGGCAACACAGCAAGATCTCTGTGATTTAATCAAAGCCTCCATTGAATCTTACATAAACGACACACAACCTCAACTTATTACCATGCCTCAACAACAAAGTGGATCGTTCCCGGAAGTTGGGCGATTATTACAAGGACCAAGGATCGAGAATAAACCCTATAATGATCAAACAAATGTACATCCAAAATCTTTTACTCAGACTCAACAGGCTCTACAAGCTTTGGCCAAATCCGACTGGCCGAATTCAAATAAACGCATAAGTTTAACTTGTTTGAATTTGAAATGCCGGGATCACCCCTTTGAAACATATGTGCTCAATCGCACAAGCATATTAAATATATGCACAGAAATACCAATGCTGAAAGAACTCACATCAGCAGATCTTGATCAGATCGAATTTGTCAGTTATGACGATACATCGGAAGTTAATATCTATTTCAAATCTGCCCTAATATACAACCTAATATGGCAGACGAGAATGACCCTATTTGATATGGGATTTATGCTAACACAAGTTAACCTGACTCCTGATAATCAGGCTGACAAACCATATGTGAATATTTATCAACCGAACAATAGAAAACAAAATCAAGCAGCTCAATACATAAACAATGGAAAAAGATCATAACATTTCAATGCTCAATCCATCATCAAATGAATGTCATGGAATACAAGAGGAAATAGCCATTTTATTAACTCAAAGCAAAGCACTTTGGAGGAATATGATATTGTGGCGTTGCAAGAAACATGGCTGATAAATTCTCCAACATGGGATTCGCACATCATCTTTGATACCTTAGCCACGAAAAAAGCAACAGGTAGACCTTCAGGAGGTCTCTTATTAGCAATCAAAAAATCGAGTGGAATCATGGGCAGAATGCACCAATCTCCATCCCCATATTTTCAGGTAGTAACTCTATCAGCAGTGAATATCCAGCTAACCATCATAAACATCTATTGGAGCAGACTTAACCTCACTTCTGAAGGCTTCTTTGCCACCCTTCTATGGCACTTAGATAATATTGCATCAAACAAACACTCTGGATGCACTCTTATAATGGGTGACTTAAACCTGCATTTATTATCATCTCAGAAGTCATCATTCACAAGCGATGAAAAAATGTGGAATACTATCATGGAGGAAAGAGGCCTAATAATGCTGAATGATGCCTGCAATCAAGGTACCACGTTGTCTAATACATGACAAAGAGGTTCATCTGGAGCTATTTTGGACTATATATATGTAAATAAGGAATTTCTGCCACAAGTAGACTCTCTAATAATTATACCTGCACATACAAGTGATCATAACCAGTTAGTTTTACAGTTTTATCTTGCAATTTCAAAGCATGCACAAGAAACTAATCAAAACCTCACAGGTGTCACCATTAACAATCAGGGTAATCGTCTGAAATGGACCACCCATAGTTTAAGGCACCTTGAGGGCTTGCTCCATGAAATGTATAGTGGAAATTGGTTAATAATGATGACTGTTATGTGACCAAAATGCAATTGTTTAAAAAACCTAATTCTATTGAATCGTATACTAGAACCAGCCATCGTTACCCTTTTAATGCCCAAATCCAACAAGCCACAATCAGTCTAAGGAACGCTATACGAGACCTAATACACCACCCTATTAGTCTCAGAAATGCGATGAAAAAACATCTAAAAAAATCATATTCCCAATGGTTAAAAGGTTTAAAGATTAATCAATATCAGCAAAATAGTGAACGTATATTGAAACAAATGGTGGAAAAATCAACTAGTGGCATTTGGACTTGTATGAATAGCATATCTGTGAGACCACAACTTGCGGCTATGAATAACTCTGTGCAAAAAGAAACTTGGAAAATCTATTTTGAAAACTTGTATCGATCACCATTCCAGAATTTAGAGAGTTGTTTTCAGTTACACATCACAGATAGTTCCTTTCCAATTAATTCATTTGACATCCTTAATTGCATTAAAACTTTGAGTAACTCCAGAGCCAGTGGACCTGATGGTATTCATAATGGAATGCTAAAAGCACATCCCTACGAATGGGCTGCCATTCTCATGCAAATCTATCAAAATATATTCTCCACCATGCAAATTCCATCTACATGGAAACAATCTGTAATAGTGCCCATTTTTAAAAAGGGGAATAGAACAGACCCTAAAGCTTACAGGCCGATAGCTCTTTTAGACTGTCCGGGCAAAATCTTTGGAAGACTTATTCTCAAGAATTTCAATGCATGGCTAGATAGGTACACCCTACGCGATCCTTTTCAAACAGGTTTTATTCCTGAAGTAGGAACTGGAATCAACATCATTACCCTGAACAGCATTATTTATAGATCTCAAGAGAAGCATGAACCACTCTATATTGCCTTCATTGATTTTCGCACGCCATTTGACGCCGTGCTTAGAGAATTGTTGTATCTAAAGTTAATGAACAGAGGTTGCCCTTGGCACATTCTCAAATGGCTTATTGAATTCCATTCTAACACCTCCATCCAAATTAGGCTGGATATCAAGGGTCTCCTGTCTGACCCAGTTAAAACAACCCATGGGCTGAAACAGGGGTGCCTATTAGCTTCGGCTCTGTTTAATTTTTTCATCGCAGATATCCATGACAGATTTAGTCCGCTTATATCAGATTCACCAAAAATAAATAATAGTGCCATTAAGCATTTACTATATGCAGATGACATGGTCCTACTTTCTAAAACACCGAATGGGCTGCATGTCTTACTTAAGACCCTGGGGTCCTATTGTGAGCAAAATTACATTTCCATAAATCCAGCGAAAACCAAAGTGATCCAGTTTGGTACACCTAAGCAAAAATTCAAACTCCACCATTGGCCTCTACAATTGAAAGATCTAGAGTCAGTCCATTCTTATGTATATCAAGGAATCCTAATAACCCATCAGTTCAGCTCCCTGGATCAAGATAATCAGGTTAAAAAAAAGGCAATGATGACTCGGTCCCAAGCCAAATTGATCAAGGTCAAATTTTGCAAATTTTCGCTAAAACCAATCATAACATACTATAAGCAAAAATTTGTGCCAGTTGTCACATATGGCAGCGAAACTCTAAAAATAAAATCTCATGCATACTGGACCGTTTTAGAAGGTAGCTTTTGGAAGCGACTCTTGAATTTACCTATGTCAACTCCTATGGTGATGCTGAGACATGAGTTGGGCCTACTGTCTTTGTACGCAATTTATAACTGGAAACTTTGTATATTATACAGGAAATGTTTAATAGCGAGCGCTCGGGCCTATAAAGGGATGATGTATTCCATATCCATCTATTTGTTAAAATCAGATCATTATTTTCCAACATTATGGCGAAAGAAAGCGCAGAAAGTCCTAACTCACCTAAATATCTCTGATGCTACCTTGATTGCAAATCCAAATTTGCTTAAAAAACAACTTTGGAAATTAGATTGGATAAGATCAAGAGAAGCGTGCCTTAAGTACAAATCTTTTGAAATAAATCCTTTCAGATTAAAGCGATATGGCATGACTGAACCTTACCTGATTCTCTTTCCAAATGCGCGACAAAGAGATGACTTTCTGCGTTTTCGATTAAACATATGGCCCACCCACGAGATTTTATGTAAAAGAAAAATGTTACCACCTGAGGCTGTGAATTGTCGATTTTGCTCCTCCGGTACAGAAACCCTACTTCACCTATGTACTGAATGCATTCATTTGCTACCTCGAAGAATTGTATATTTCAAACATTTATTTGAAGGGTCAACTATTGAATCATCAGTAGAATTGTGGAATTTATTATTTCACACAACCAGGAAATCAGTCAGATCTGCTATTTTAAATTTCTTATTTAGCTTAAAACTGTGTAAAACCGAGACAAAGGGGAAAAAAAATGAAATCTAATCTCACCTGATTCCACAAATGCAAGAATGAAACTGTCTTTGTTTTTTTTTTCATCAATGACACTAAAGTATATAGAATTAATGAATAACTTTATTATGGACTTTCGTATTTTAGGTACATTTTTATGTTTTTTTTTCCTTCTTATGATATCAATTGCTCATGAATATTGAATAATTGTATCTTGTTATTATAGAAATTTTATGAATTTTATGAATTATGAAATCTTGTATGAATTACTGTTGAAAAATTCAAGTATTTATACTTGAATAAAACATCAAATAAAAAAAAAAAAGAATAACATGTAAGTGTCCCTTGAGGTGCCTGGCCCGGTATACTGGTCTGCGGTGTACTGTGGGGTGGGTGCAGTGACAGGGATTTCCATGTGTGGCAGTTAGATTTCCCCCAGGCATGGCTGCATGTCCGTGACTATTTCACGCATTGTGCCTGCAGGGTGGTGCATCGTGGTACCTGTGGTTCATGTCTGATGGTGTTCAAGGTGCATGTGCCCGGGTGGGTGCTGTGTATGTTGCTTACATTGAGGCAAAGCTGTGTAGGCATGCCACATCTGCATCAATTGGTTGTGTCGGACATTCTGTCGAGGTGATTGGGGTCACAGTTTTGTCAACCAGGTCGCTGTGTTCCCCCCCAGGCAACAACCCTCATACCACAGCCAGCAGACAGGTTGCTTATGCTTGGATCCCCACCCCAGGCAACACCCCTCATACCCCAGCCAGCAGACAGGTTGCCTATGCTTGTTTCCCCCCCCAAATCCCTGGCAACACCCCTCACTGCCGTGTTGTTGGACTTACTCAGCAGCCAGGTACATTGTGCTGTGCTTCATGCCATATAGCGGGGAAGCGTGGAGTTGCGCAGCACCATAACATCATGTGTGGATCCCTGGTATCTTGCACAGAAATGCGTAATTAATTGTCTTGCATCGCACAAAATCTGGACATTTAGGGAATGGTAGAGCTTCCTTTTGCGGTACACTACCTCCTCGCCATGCCTGACAACCAGCTCCACATGGATGCAGTTGATGGCACCGATTACGTTTGGCATGCCTGCCAGTGCACAGAATGCGATTTTGGATGCATTCACCTCCTACACAGTCCGTGGTAAATATATGTGGTCCCTTCCATGTTTCAGGAGGGCATCTAGCACCTGGTTGAGAACATGGGAGAAACATGGTTGTGAGATGCCATGCAGCTGCCCCACTGTGTGCTGGTAGGTGCCCGTGGCAAGGAAGTGCAGCATAGACACTACCTTCAGCAAGGGGGGGATGCCTGTCCGGATGTTGATGAGGCTTACCTGGTCATCATGGATGATGCTCACTATTGTGCATATGGTGTCCCTGTCCAGGCGGCACAGGGTGTGGATCTGTGCAGGGGTTAGGTCAAACGGACTGGCCCTTATGCGAGGGATTGTTGGCTGTCTGTGGGGTACCACTGCCTGTCCTGGTGGTATGTGCTGGCCCTGTCTCCCCCTCCTTCTCCTCCTGCCCCTCTGCTGAATTCTCCGGTTCAATTCCTGCTGGAGTAGTAGCAGTGCAGTCATGTCCTGCAGCCCCAGTATTGCAACTGTTAATGGTAGCATTTTGGGTTCGGAAGGGGTGTGGTTTGTGCGTGTGCTCCTTTTGTGCTGTGCCAGACTCCATTGCCTCCACCTGTGCTGATTGTGTGCACCTGTGGCAGGTTTCAACACAGCAGATTGCTATTAACGGCTGCCCCGCGATGCCGGTGTTAACAGCATCATGGTACCCATTCTTATCACATCTGGATGCCAGTAAGTGTATGTCAGTGAACCTCGTAATGTGCACTTCCTTACAGCAAGCCGGTGTTACTGGCATGGCTGTCGTGTGCCAGCACCCATTCCGGGAAGGTGCTACCCGGTCACAACGGGTCCCTGCAGATGCCGGTAGCACCGGCATTGTGGGTCGTAATGCACTGGTCCGGTAAACGATGTCAGTATTCCCTTACCGGTATCGTTATTACCGGACTGACAGGCCCACTATCGACATATATGGGAATAGAAAAGACTGGTGCTACTGTTTGGAATCCAACAAATAGTGGCACTGCTTCAACCTCTTTGGCTTTAGGTAATGCTGGATTCCCCCTGAACTAAATAGTCAAAGAGGAACGACATGGCCCTTTCAAATATGGTGGCAGAAATAAAGAGAGGAGGGACCTTGAATGGAGGAGAACGAATCCTGTGCAGAGGCGAGTCCCTGACATGAGAATGTCCTGGTGGGGAGGAGCCAGTGCGCCAGATAAGATTTTGAGGTGTGTTTTCTCCTTCATAAGAAAGTAAAGGGTATTATATCTAGCCAATAGGTGCATAAAGTTAAAACAGTATAGAAAATGTTAGAAATGAAAGCTGTGCAGCCCCACATCATTTGGTGTGGCTGTGGTGTCACAGGATCCATAAGCTACCTGATGCAGGGGACCTTCTCCTCAAGGTTGTGCTTAGTGCCTCGTTAACTCTGTTTAGCTCTACATATGTTGGTTTCTTGTGGCGGCCCTATGAATTATTCATCCAGTCCATATCATTTGGACTAAGTTAAAGTTGGGCTGGTATATCAATGTCTGTGTTGCTGCATTACAACCGACAGGCTGAAAGGAATACTCAAATTGCGTTCCTTCCCATCCCCACGGGATGGGACCCTTTCAGCCCTCTTCTCTCACAGTCCCACCCTCCTTTCTCTTACTGTGTGACTTGCCAACCCTCCGCTCTGCTACTGCTACAGATACTCACCATTCTTCTTTCTCTGTGCCTCTGGATCCTTCCATGCCCATCTGCTTTTCCCCAGATCCAATGTTTTACACAGGTCCTGTACAGCCTTCTCCTCCTTTCTCGTGGCACATTTCTTTTTCATGGTGCTTTGTCTTCGGCTCAAAAATGAGCCTCATTTTTGTTCAGAAAATTAGTTTCTCTGATGCTTCAAAATACATTGCTTTCTAAAGAATGTGCAAGTAAGACTAGTGTTAAAATGAAAGAGGACTCTTACTATGAAAAGTTCAGAGCCCTGCTCGCCGCCTTTTTCCACATTTGTGCCTCCAGTCAGGGGAGTTGCTAGGTCTGGAAAAGACCAGGGGCTATGCTGATGTCGGAACTGTTGGGACTGGGGGCTAGCTCGTCTTTTGGCTGTAGCTCCTGAGATTCTATCCGGGGCTACAACCAAAAGATCAGGGGCTATAGCCCCCTTAGCCCCCCCCCCCCTAGCAACGCCCCTGCCTCCAGTGCTAACATCCTTTAAGTGGGGCCCAGCTCTTCTTTTGTAGTACCCCTCACCACTTCAGAAGGTGTTATGTGCACTTGGACAACTACCAATTAGACATGAGAGTGCACAATAAGGCTGGAGGATAGCATTAATTCACTTTCAATAAGTTGTAAGCACAAATAATATGCAGACACTAAAAAGGTAAATACGTGAACAATTTAGTGTTTTGTCCTTGAATGGATCACTACTGCCTAACTGACCAAGAAAGATGAGGTCTCTGGCAACCTGTGTGCAGTTAACTTCTATTCTCAGAAGAAGGGAGTACACTGCAGCCAGGTGACTCTAGGGCACATCTGCGCAACATTGTCCTTGAGACAACCAAGTCTTCATGTGTGCAGGCCATAAATTGTGGCAAAGGGTATGTGAGGACTTCCTTCACAGACTCTGACCTGTCTGAGCTAAGCTTGGACGTATTTGCCTGTACCACAGGGAGGAGCTTCCACGTGAAAAGTAGTCAAAACAACAGGCACTTTTCATGGAATTACTGATTGGTACGAAGCAAGTCATGATTTATAAGACATCCATCATAGAAAACATGTTAAGTGCTACCTGATAGTCCCCCCTAGGTGTGGTTTAATGCAGGATGATCTCATAGGGAGGGACTCCCCACCTGGGCACAAGTATGACCGCCTTGAGTACAGGCCCTCAGTGGACGTCACACACCTAAATTCTCTGGGCCCACCGTTCCATTTTAAACCCCATTCTTGATGATAAACATATGTACTATTGTAATGCCTTAAGTACAGTCCAGGTAGAAAGCACTAGGATGAGGAAGATCACAGAAGATATGAAAAGTACTCTTCAGGCAAGTACTGGTATGAGGTCTCCCAGAGGAGGCATAAAGATTCAAGTGTCAAAAGAATCAAGGGACTTTCCGCCACGGAAGAACTGGCAACAAAGTATAAAAAGAGACAAAGAACTAAACAAACTGTCAAGCCATCCCCAAAGCAGTGAGACTGGAGGACAGAAGCAGAAAGTGTCTCCAGTGGGCCAGATGCCAGCAGACCTAATGACTGGTTGAAGAAGGCAAGGTAGTGGCGTGAACTACTGCAGGAGGTGGACTGTATGGTCCAACAACAACGCCGAAATTACAAGGAGCCATCTGACAAGGAAAAGCCACAAAGCCACTAAAGACTGCAGGAAGAGACCAATGACAGTCCTTGGAAGAACCAGTGCTGTGCAAGCTGTTCCCAACAAGTAACAGAAAGCACAGGCAGACCGGTGGGGACAAGGGAAGAGTTGAGGGGGTCTCGGCTTCAGCCATCAATGTGGTGGAGCCTGAAAGTAGGTCAAGAAGGGTTGGAGACCCTAAAGCGAACAGAGAGTGTATCCAAGCGGTATTTCCTCATCCCAGCAGGCACAGAGAAACCACTGACCACCATTGAAGGATCCAGGACCCTAAAATAGTTGAGAGAAGCAACAGAGGAGAATGTCGTCAACTCAGTGGAGACAGAGAAATCATTGACCACCAGAGAGGGTCCGGGACCCTAAAATAATTGAGAGAAACAACAGAGGAGAACGTCCTCAACCCAATGACCACAAAAAGACCACTGAATACTGGATAAGGGGCGGGAACCTGAAGCAAAGGGCAATACAATATAAAAAAAAACTTTCCCCAATTCAGTGACGAGAGGGAAGTCACTGAAACTCATAGAAAGAGTTGGAACATGGTAAGAGCCTGGGAACAGAGGCCAAGGGAATTGGCAGGTTGGCAGGAGTTAAGTACATTACACGTTATATACAGAGAATCAGGGCAAGGGAGTCATTCGCCGTGGTCTAGTGAGTGGATATTGTGATACAGTTGTAGACACCAGGAGAAGGGAGGCATTCTACTGGTAAGGAAGTGGGGTGCTTTACCAAAGAATTTGGCCTTTGCAAAGCGAAGGGAAGGGAGTCATTCCCCCTGGCCAGTGCCTTCTTTTCAAGATAACGTGTGTGAGATACCAGGAGAAGACAGTCATTCTCCTTGGGAGAGAACTTTCTGTTTTTACTTTAGCATCCTTAGTTTTAGTGTAAGGGACGGAGATAGGTTTGGACCCAAGACAGTGAAATTAACTTGGATCGGACATTCAGACATATTCCTTAGTTTCAGGTTGAGGAGGTTTACAGGGAAACTCCTCATAGAGATAATGGGAGTGAGGATTCTTTCTTTAATGAATACAAGTCTAAAACCACAACCATGTGCCCTCTGTGTCCCTTGCCTTCTTTGAGACCCTTACAGTATCTAGTACATCCAAATGCACAGGGTGGATAATGTCCACTCACCACTAGCTAGACTCTGGGCGAGTAAGAAATTGTTGGCAGGACACATATTGGGCCTCATTATGACTCCGGCGGTAGCCGTACCAGTAAAACCGGCAGTGCTGCCTCCGGAGTCATTTTTTTCCGGTGCCCTGGAATTGGCAATTACCAGGGCATTACAGCCCCCGCGGACCCGGTAATTGCCCATTCCTGGAAGCCAGAAAATATTAGTCCCCATTCCCATTTGAGTCCCATTGGACTTAATGGGCATGGGGAGGCCGGATGCACCGGCACCATTCAGGAATGGTGCCGGTGCATCCGACATGGTCTGCTCGCGGGTGCCAGTCCGCCCACCAGGTCAGACCTGGCGGGTGAAAAGGCACCCGTGAGCAGAACTCATAGTTTGCCAGCCTGGTAACAACGGTACCAGCAAGCTTACCAGTACCGTTGTTACCAGACCGGAATCCTCTAATGATGCCCATTGTGTCACGCGCCCTGGCAGATAGCGCTTATGGAATCAGTGGCGGACTCGCCTCCATTAAACTTGCCCATCATGTTGTTTCCCACGTTCCGCTGTGCGGCCTAGTGTTTTTCAACATGGCCGCCACCAGGAGGTTCTTAGCCACACTTCTCCCAGCGGTCGGTGCGTTGCAACCCAGTGGCCTTCACTTTGGGTTATACGCTGTTGTTTTTCTGTTCTGCTCACTCTCTGAGCCTCGCTTATTTTTCTGCCTTTCTCTACCACGCCCGCTCCTTGGGTTCGCCCCTGCGGTGCTGCTGTACTCCTCGCCGGCTCGCGGTTCTTCAGCTTTCCTTCTCCCTCGCTTCGCATTCTCCCAGGTGGCTCTCTCAGCCCTTCCGGCTCCACTTGTTGTTCTCCCTTGTTTCTTCACTCTCCCTCTCTCACTCTCCCTGTCCTCCATTGGCTCCTCACCCCAGCCTCCCCCAACTGTATTTCCTGGATCACTGCGTCCTGTTGCTAGTTGCTCTGGTTTCCGCCTGTGGTCTCCTCCCACTGCTTTCTCTTCCCTGCTTCTCCATTCACTTAGCCCTGGATTCGCTACTCAGCCTCTCCAGTTTAGGAGTTCTCTCCTGAAACCTCCAGACCTGAGCATGCCCTCCTCTTGGATAACATCCCAGACAAAGGCTCTGTTCAAGCTTGCTCAAGGATTACACCAATCCGAATCTTCAGCGGCTTGTGGGATGTTTTTACCCATGCATACAAGCCCTACCATAAAACTGTGCAGTACTGGCATGGAAAACATCATGATGGCCAGAACTCCCCAGAGAGTGCACAGGGAAAACATGAAGAATAGGCTGCTACCCATTTTTGCCTATGTTGTGAGCACAGGAGGGCACTGCCTAAAACCACCATTGGGCTACACACACAGTTGCCTGAAACCATTGGGAATGGCAACGCTGATTGCCAAAAAAGCAACTCAGAACTGTGGGGAATTAATTTTCTTAATCCCAAAAATGTTTGCATTACCAGTACTCACCACTATCAGAAAGCCGGCGTTTTAAAACCACCAGACATTTGTGTAAAACTGAACAAATGAAACAAAACCAGACCAAGGAAAGACTTGCTAAGAGGTGGATACAATGTAAAACTATATTCTGAAATGACTTGAAGGAAGTAATTATTTAATGTATATGTAAAAATTGTAAGTGATTTAAAGTGGGAACAAAAAGTGACATTTAGCTGAAACCTGGCTTAATGAAACTGGATTCTGCCTGACAACTACCCCCGACAGGAGTTGAAACCTGCTCAGCCACTCTTCCCCTTGCCAAAAGGAGTTGTCACCTCTCTGATTAGATTAGGGGTGGAGCAGCTGGGGACTACAGGGAGTTGAACAAAGGCCTGTCCTGGACTCAGGCGAATGTTATATTGGGGGCGTCGTAAAATAGCTTCCTCTTGGGAGAAACTGGGGGGCAGCTGTGCCTCTGTGAACAAGCTGGCTTGGGGGAAGTGGATAAACCAGTTATTCCACCCTGTGATGGGGGAAGCCACACCCCTTTTTGACCAGAGCATAATTTTAAAAAGATAGATAACTCATGTGCGGACTTGTCAGAATCATATAAGTAATATCATTATTTTTGTGATTTTTCTGTGAACATTTTAAGAGGCGTTAGGACCCTGTGGTGTATTCTGGGGGGTTGCTAGCGGAAAATAGGGTCTCACTCCAAATGTATGCACGTTAAAAATCTGACACTTCATCAATTAATGTCCATACTCCTTGCGCACATGTGTGTAATTTTGGGTAAATGTCCGATATTGCAAAAACAGTTAAAAAGCGCAAAATGTCATTTTTGAATGTCAGCCTCCAGGAAGATCAGAGGCGGAAAAGCATGGACCATAAGGAATATATAATGTGTACATGTCATTTCAACAAATTGTATATCTGGGAAAGATGTATTTGGGTCAAAAATAGATTTGTGTGCAATCTGACAAGAGGAGGTTCCTCTGACCATAAAACCTACAGCATCACTCTGACTCACATTTCCTTCCCCCAATCAAGGGAGAGAGGAGGAAATGGCCAATGATAAGTGAGAGGGGCAGGTTTAGTTATGACCAGGCACAAACCCATTTTCAAAACACATAAAAAGAGACTGCTGGGACAGGTAGAGATTCAATTCCATTTGCTGCGGAGCATGCTGTTCGACGACTTCACATCCAGAGATCCAGACTTCAAATCCATCAATCTCCAAAGACCAGAACTTTACTTCAGAACTTAAAGCAAGGGCCTAAACCCACAAACTGAGAACTCTTCTCAGCGGGCCTCAGCATCCTTAAAATCATTTGCAAACTATTCCACAGCCGGGCAAGCTTTTTGAATTCTTTTGCCAAGAACAATTGCCAGAGACCAGACCAGAGATCCAGAGTGACCCAGACCGCTGTGAGCAGAACCAGAGAGCTGACCCAGATCACTGTGAAGTGCTGAGACCAGAACCGGAGTCCAGTCCAAAACCTGACCAGATCCATGGCGAGGCCTATTTCAAATTTATATTGTGAGCACCTAGCAGAACTGTGCAGAACCAATCTCGTAGTTAAAATAATCTAATCCCAACTATTTTAACCTAAGTAGAACAGCCTCCTAGAAATCGTGTCATCTGTCATTTGTAAAGCTGCACAACTGTCACCTGTCAATTCTGAAGCTGCAAGCTGTCACCTGTCATTTTGAGTTTTACTTTAAATCCGAAAAACGACCTTTATTTAATCATCCATATCTCTGGAACCGTTTGGGGTAGGAACGAGATTTCAACAAGCCTAGAACCGACTTGCTACTCCTTATACTTTTGCCGCAATCACGGTTCACGCACTCGCCAATTTGCCGCGATTTGGCCTGATTTCTTTACCTGTAAAAAGATAGCAGCTTTTTGCTTTCCTTTGCTAAAAATCCGTTTGCAACTTGGTAATAACTCATAGAGCATTGCTAAAGTGAGCCTGAGCTCATCCTAAGTATCTCTCACTCACCCTGAACCTCCTAAAGGGAATTAAAAGCATTTTCAGCATATTTCTCACTTCATTGCCACCACATTCAAAGCACTTGGGCCTGTGTTTTAAAACTCCTACCTGTTTCCTCTAAGCTTGCTGGGGGGGAACTGAATTTCGTATTGTATTTGATTGCATTCCTGAGAACTGTGTGCTCCTCTTTCCATCTCCTTCCATTTCTTACATTGCATAGGGGAGGGGGGTGAATTGCCAGAGAAAAAGTGATTATCTTATCTTTTGCTAAAATCATCAAGTATTTCTGTACTGCATTTTGTTCCTCATTGCTTTTCCCTTGAAACCATAAAAGTATTTTTGCTACTTTATCCATCCTATACTAACTTCTCATTGATTGTAAAGAAGTGTGCTAGTGCCAGATTACCCATTGTTGATCAACATCATATGTCTAAGTGTACTATCAGATATTAATTTATTATGAAGTGTGATATATATATATATATTGTTTAATTTTTCAAATATACCTTTTAATTTGCAAAACAAACCTACTTCTTGGCTCAGTGGGGTCAGGGGGATTTTAAGAGGGGGGTGTTATACAAGGGTTGTCATCCAGAGTACTGAACTGATTATAAAAATACATTAATAAGGGTTTTCCTCAGCATCCCAGACTAGGCATTGACTTGGCTGTAGTGTTGATTGAATATCGCTTACAAGAGCTTCAGGTGTTTTTTATGCCTTCATTGGCTTTTTCCCCTCTTGTAGCTGCTCCGGGAGAGGGGCCACAGGTCTGCTAGTCGGTTAGGCAGTCACTGTGGCTTCCTTTCGGGGAAGACACTATCTTCACAAAAAAAAGGATTACCGGACCAGGGGAAGGAAGAACAAATCGCAGCTGAACTCCAGCAGTTCAGGTGAGGAGAAAGAAGTTTTCTCTGATTCTGGTGAAGAACACTGGGAGATTGACAGTTTGCAACATTGAAGGGACGTCATGGCCACCGCAGAGCAAGACCAGGAGTTGCTGGCCACTGTCCAGGGACTTACGCAGGAAGTCCAAAACCTAAAACTGAGAACTCTGTTCTTCGCCAGCTCGTTTCGGCTCGGGAAAACTACCCTGCTGAACTCCCAACCACGGCCCTCGCAGCAGGGAAATGTGATGGGTCTCGAAAGAAACTGAAGGAAAACCTGGAAGCCACCATGATACATTTTATTTTCAGGGCTAGCATCTACTCTTCTGAACATTCCCGGGTCGGGTATTTGATTTCTCATATGGTTGAGAACGCGTTAGCCTGGGCTATGCCGTTGGTGACCAGGGCCAACACAGTACTTCCTGATTACAGGGGTTTCCTAGCACTGCTATAACAGACTTTCGAACAGCCGGAGACAACGTTTGTGGAAAGTGAGGAATTGCTTGATGTACAACAGGGAACCACCGACCTTCTTTCATACATAACTACCTTCACGCAACTAGCTTCCGCGGATGGTTGGCCTGAGCCAGCACAATACGCTATATTTCGGCGCGGTCTTAAGGAAGAAATCAAGGATGAGCTAGCCTGGACACTGCGCAACACCACTTTCTCAGACCTGCTCTGAATGGTACTCCAGATAGAATACTGCATGACGGAACAGAAATCCAAGAGAAGAAAACTATGCGGTTTCCTCCTGCAATCTGACCTGTTTGCTCCATCACCTCAGCCCACCACTCGGATACCAATAGAAGAACCCATGCAAGTAGGCATGGCCCAATCCCCGCTAACGCCAGAAGAACGGAAGCGCAGGAGGGATAAAGGACTATGCATGTATTGTGGTTTGGTTCGTCATCTTCTGCGGGAGTGTCCAGAGGTACTCCCTCGACGTTCGGGAAACGGACGACCTCGGTCCTAGGAGGGATGGGCCATCAAGGATCTCAAACAAGTCCCTATGTCACACTGGCAGTATCCTCTTCTGGCACCACTGAGGACTCTCGTCTCATGGTGGTAGCCATACAACGCCTCATCAACCAACAAAAGATCGACTCACTCTCTCAAGTAGATTGTGGAGCCCCAGGGAACTTCGTGGACACCCTATGGGCAGAAAAGGTCAGAATTTCCTGTGTGGAAAGGAAGGAAGATCAGAAGGTGGAAGGGGTGGATGGCAAGCTGCTCAGTTCTGGACCCATCACCCACACTACTGAAGAGATTCCGGTGTTGGTGTTACAACATTTGGAAGTGCTTAGATTCGACATCATCCGTGCCGCCCATTTCCCAATCATCCGGGGAATCTCATGGCTTCGTAAACACAACCCAACCATTGACTAGACCCAGAACCTGCTTGAATTCAATTCCACCTATTGCAAGCACAATTGCCTCTTGGAAGCCAGTTACGAGACTGCGAAGGCCGTCTCCACCTCCGCAAAGGTCTCTGTTGGGGTTCATTGTTTTCCCATCGATATCTCTGAGTTCAGTGAGGTATTTGTTGACAAGATTCCCCAGGATCTGACTCCAAACAGACCCGAAGACTGCGTTATCCACCTGGTACCAGGAGCATTGATACCCTTCGGCTAGATGTACTCTCTCTCGCAGGTCAAAAAGAAGGCGCTCCAGGAATATTTAGATGCCAATCTCCAAAACAATCTCATTCAACCTTCTCGACCTCTCGCGGGTCCTCACTTTTTTTATCCCTAAGTGAGACTCCTCAAAGCTAAGGCTGTGTATCGATTATAGAGGACTTCACAAAGTCACCGCCCGGGATCACTATACGATGCCCCTCATCTCAGACATTCTTGAGGCGGTTCAGGGGGCGACAGTCTTTTCCAAATAGGATCTCAGAAGCACCCATCTCCTCCTAAGAATACGCTCAGGCGACGAGTGGCAGATTGCTTTAGACCATCGTTTGGGCATTTCGAATACAGGGTGATGCCCTTTGGTTTAGTCATCGCCCCTGACATCTTCCAACGATTCATGGACAGGCTGTTCTCTGATTTGATGTTTCACTCAATAATTGTCTTGTTGGACGACATCCTGGGTTTCTCCTCCACACAACAGTAACACCAATCCCACCTTCAGGATGTCCTGCAACGTCGACGATCACATCACTTGTTAGCCAAACCCAAGAAATTCTTGTTTGGAGTGTCGACCATTCCATATCTGGGGTTCATCTTTTCAGGTCGAGAGGTCATGATGTATCCAAAGAAGGTCTCTGCCATACTGGATTGGCTGACGCCGGCATCAGTAAAGGATGTCCAGAGGTTTCTCGGTCTTGCAAACTTTTATCGCAGGTTTATACCAGAGTTCTCTGGAGTGGTACTACCCATTACCAACCTGCTGAAGAAAACTGCAGTTCCCTTCTTGTGGACAGAAGCTGTGGAAATTAGTTTCAAGCATCTCAAAGATCTGTTCTGCTCAGCCTATCGTCAGCGCCAACCAGACCAAAATCGGCCTTTCATCGCGGAGTCGGATGCTTCAGCAGCAGCCATAGGAGCAGCTTTGCTTCAAGAACACGAAGGCCAGGAACACCCGATTGCATACCTTTCCAAGACCCTCACGCCCAGACAAAGCAACTATTCCGTGATTGAGAAAGAGCTTCTGGCCATGAAGCTGGCCTGTGAAGACTGGCGCCAACTACTACATGGAGGCCCTCACCCTTTTCTCATTCACACTGATCATAAGAACTTGAAAGCCCTTCAACGCATGGAGTGTGTGAACTCCCACCAGGCAAGATGGGCCCATTTCTTTGCACAATATGATCCCACAATAACCTACCTACCCAGAAGCCAGAACACCCTTGCAGATGCCATTTCCCGTTGTGACGGTTCTGAGCGGACTTCAGACAACAAATCCAAATATCTTTTCCCCAGGAATAGGATCATTTCACAAGTCTCTACCTTTCTCCAGAAAGCCTATGTGTCTCCATTGTTGATAGTGGCAGAACCATTTTGCCTTAGAGAGTGCCTGCAGGTTGCAACGTTGTAAAACAACACATGTATCAGTTCTTGCCTGCTTCACTGGGAACTGCTCCTCTTTCTACCGTGGGTAAATGGCTATTGTTCGGCTCACCCAGATCACTGGGTGAACACGGCAAAATCAAGGTTTTATATCTGCAATTAGTGGGGATTTATTTTTCCATTTTGTAGGTGGCCCTGGACAGTGTGCTGCAAATTCTGTTTTCCTTCATCCCATATTCTGAGACCTGTGACTTCATGAAATTCTACTGTAGTTATGCTATGATTTCTATATATCTATATTGTATTATTTTCCTTATGGGATAGTGGTACTTGGTCCTTCCAGGTTCCTTATACAACCCTATAGTTCCATATGGTTAGTTGCAATAAGTGGCTGCAAGCTTCCTCTTCATCTCTTGCTTTTCTTGTGTTTCTGTCTTTTGCTAATGAAAAGGAAAGGCACCTGACCGTATGTATATGTATCTGTCCTCTTTCTACAGAACAGTGTAAGCATGGTCTTCATGTGTGCACATATGTGTCCGTGTAACGTCATGCAGGGGTGCGAGTTTGCTTCGTGGCTAATGTTACCATGTTGTGGTATCTCCAATGACATCAGCGCAGCTGGATATTTGTCATTAGTCGAGCAGGTCCAGTGTTGAGGCACCTGTATCCATGATCAGTGTTAAGGCACCTGCATCCATGAGGACGTCAGCTGGATAAGGTTTGAATGGTTGTCTGAGAGAATATCTGTTTGCATATGGAGACATCACTGGCCCTCCTGGGGGCTGGCCAAACAGTGACTGGCATCTTGCATTTCTGACTCTTCGTACTGTCATGCTTATAGGGGTCCAGAGGCGTATTCCAGGGAACCTCTCTTCAGTCCCCCCTCTGGTTGACTTGTCGACCACTCCACCAAACCTAGTCACTGTGGCTTTTGGTAGCCATCTCTTCATTATTCCTTCAAGATGTCCATAGTAAGTTGCATGGTCATCCATACTCCATGTCATGTAACTGCATTCTCCTTCCGGGTTGCGCCATACTCATTTTGCCCAGTATTTCCTGTTGTCCATGGGATCATCGAATGTTATCATCTCAGTGGGGAACAGTGGGGACTCCTTTATCTGTGTCCTTATTTTATTTATTTCCTCTAATATCTTGTCTTCTTCACCATTTGTATCCACTAACACTTTCATTTCTATTGTCTTCTCTGTCATCTTGTGGCATTGCGTGATGCAGATATTTATCACACAAAGAGCTACTGGTACCAATATCAGTTCTCATGGTAATACTTTTAGCTGGTCTTCCATCCGTGTGGGCATCCATGAAAATATATACGACAGCCAGCTTTGATCTTTTCCTTTACCTTTTGCTTCCTCCTCCATTATGGCATGCATTTTCGACAATCTGGTAACTGCTTCTGTGAGTGTGCCATTTGATTCATCATTTGCGGGCACACATGTACAGCAAGTAGACCCGATCTTGGTGCAAACTTCTCCTTCCATTGCTGTGAGAAGGACTAGAACATATCTGTTCTGGAGGACCATCAACCTTACTGCTCGGAGCTCCTCTTTTATTGTGTTGAAGCCATTTACAGTTGAGTTTATGGTCTGCGTCAGCTCCCATCTCGTGATCTGAATCCATTTAGCATTTGTGTATGTCTGTACTGCTGGAAGTACTGACGTGAAGAAAATCTCTGTCCTACTGAACAATCAGCATTCAGGTGGTACGTCGTCCAGAGATGCTTCCGATGCTGATATGAAGTAGTTCTGTCTTTTCATTCTACTCACTCCTACTGACCTCTTCTTTCTTCTTGCATTGTCCAACTTAGGGAAGTCTTCTGTTTTGATATCTTTTTGTGGCACTGGTAGTCCTGGCATATTGATGTGTACCAACGGGCATACTCCTCCCCAGTTGGGTGGCAGCTTCTTATACACCTTAGATCTGCATGCCCAATAATGATCCATTAATACTGCCGTCCCAAATTTCGGGAATTTTGGCCGGTGCATCCGACATGGTCTGCTCGCGTGTGCCAGTCTGCCCACCAGGTCAGACCTTGCGGGTGAAAAGGTACCCGTGAGCAGAACTCGTAGTTTGCCAGTCTGGTAACAACGGTACCGGCAAGCTTACCAGTACCATTGTAAGAAGACTGGCATCCTCGTAATGATGCCCATTGTGTCACCAGCCCTGGCAGATGGCGCTTATGGAATCAGTGGCGGACTCGCCTCCATTAAACTTGCCCATCATGTTGTTTCCCATGTTCCGCTGTGCGGCCTAGTGTTTTTCAACATGGCTGCCACCAGGTTCTTAGCCACACTTCTCCCGGCGGTCGGCGTGTTGCAACCCAGTTGCCTTCTCTTTGGGTTATACACTGTTGTTTTTCTGTTCCGCTCGCTCTCTGAGCCTCGCTTATTTTTCTGCCTTTCTCGACCATGCCCGCTCCTTGGGTTCGCCCCCGCGGTGCTGCTGTACTCCTTGCCGGCTCGCGGTTCTTCAGCTTTCCTTCTCCCTCGCTTGGTATACTCCCAGGTGGCTCTCTCAGCCCTTCCGGCTCCACTTGTTGTTCTCCCTTGTTTGTTCACTCTCCCTCTCTCACTCTTCCTGTCCTCCTTTGGCTCCTCACCCCAGCCTCCCCAACTGTATTTCCTGGATCACCGCGTCCTGTTGCTGGTTGCTTTGGTTTCCGCCTGTGGTCTCCTGCCACTGCTTTCTCTTCCCTGCTTCTCCATTCACTTAGCCCTGGATTCGCTACTCCGCATCTCCAGTTTAGGAGCTCTCTCCTGAAACCTCCAGACCAGAGCCTGCCCTCCTCTTGGATATCATCCCAGACAAAGACTCTGCTCAAGCTTGTTCAGGATTACACCAATCCGAATCTTCTTCAGAGCTTTGGGTGTTTTTTATGCCTTCATTGGCTTTTTCCACTCTTGCAGCTGCTCCGGGAGAGAGGCCACGGGTCTGCTAGTTGGTTAGGCAGTCACTGTGGCTTCCTTTCGGGGTAGACCCTATCTTCACACAAAAAAAGGATTACCGGACCAGGGGAAGGAAGAAGAAATCGCAGCTGAGCTTCAGCAGTTCAGGTGAGGAGAAAGAGGTTTTCTCTGATTCTGGTGAAGAACCCTGGGAGATTGACAGTTTGCAACACCGAAGAGACATCATGGCCACCGCAGAGCAAGTCCAGGAGTTTCTGGCCGCTGTCCATGGACTTACAATAGAAGTCCAAAACCTAAAGACTGAGAACTCTGTTCTTCGCCAGCTCGTTTCGGCTCGGGAAAACTACCCTGCTGAACTCCCACCCATGGCCCTCGCAGCAGGGAAATGTGATGGGTCTCCAAAGAAACTGAAGGAAAACCTGGAAGCCAACATGATACATTTTATTTTCAGGGCTAGCAGCTACTCTTCTGAACATTCCCGGGTCGGGTATTTGATTTCTCATATGGTTGAGAACGCGTTAGCCTGGGCTACGCCGTTGGTGACCAGGGCCAACCCAGTACTTCCTGATTACAGGGGTTTCCTAGCACTGCTATAACAGACTTTGGAACAGCCGGAGACAACGTTTGTGGCATGTGAGGAATTGCTTGATGTACAACAGGGAACCACTGACCTTCTTTCATACATAACTACCTTCACGCAACTACCTTCCGAGGATGGTTGGCCTGAGCCAGCACAATATGCTATATTTTGGCGTGGTCTTAAGGAAGAAATCAAGGATGAGCTAGCCTGGACACTGCGCACCACCACTTTCTCAGACCTGCTCTGAACGGTACTCCAGATAGAATACTGCATGACAGAACGGAAATCCAAGAGAAGAAAACTATGCGGTTTCCTCCTGCAATCTGACCTGTTTGCTCCATCACCTCAGCCCACCACTCGGATACCAATGGAAGAACCCATTCAAGTAGGCATGGCCCAATCCCCGCTAACGCCAGAAGAACGGAAGCGCTGGAGGGATAAAGGACTATGCATGTATTTTGGTTCGGTTCATCATCTTCTGCGGGAGTGTCCACAGGTACTCCCTCGACGTTCGGGAAATGGACGGCCTCGGTCCTAGGAGGGACGGGCCATCGAGGATCTCAAACACGTCCCTATGTCACACTGGCAGTATCCTCTTCTGGCACCACTGAGGACTCTCGTCTCATGGTGGTAGCCATACAACTCCTCATCAACCAACAAAAGATCGACTCACTCTCTCAAGTAGATTGTGGAGCCCCAGGGAACTTCGTGTACACCCTATGGGCAGAAAAGGTCAGAATTTGCTGTGTGGAAAGGAAGGAAGATCAGAAGGTGGAAGGGGTGGATGGCAAGTCGCTCAGTTCTGGACCCATCACCCACACTACTGAAGACATTCCGGTGTTGGTGTTACAACATTCGGAAGTGCTTAGCTTCGACATCATCCGTGCCGCCCATTTCCCAATCATCCGGGGAATCTCATGGCTTCGTAAGCACAACCCAACCATTGACTAGACCCAGAACCTGCTTGAATTCAATTCCACCTATTGCAAGCAAAATTGCCTCTTGGAAGCCAGTTACGAGACTGCGAAGGCGGTCTCCACCTTCGCAAAGGTCTCTGTTGGGGTTCATTGTTTTCCCATCGATATCTCTGAGTTCAGTGAGGTATTTGTCGACAAGATTCCCCAAGATCTGACTCCAAACAGACCCGAAGACTGCGTTATCGACCTGGTACCAGGAGCATTGATACCCTTCGGCTGGATGTACTCTCTCTCCCAGGTCAAAAAGAAGGCGCTCCAGGAATATTTAGATGCCAATCTCCAAAACAATCTCATTCAACCCTCTCGACCTCTCGCAGGGGCCTCACTTTTTTTATCCCTAAGTGAGACTCCTCAAAGCTAAGGCTGTGTATCGATTATAGAGGACTTGACAAAGTCGCCGTCTGGGATTACTATACGATGCCCCTCATCTCAGACATTCTTGAGGCGGTTCAGGGGGCGACAGTCTTTTCCAAATAGGATCTCAGAAGCACCTATGTCCTCCTAAGAATACGCTCAGGCGACGAGTGGCAGATTGCTTTATACCATCGTTTGGGCATTTCGAATACAGGGTGATGCCCTTTGGTTTAGTCATCGCCCCTGCCATCTTCCAACGATTCATGGACAGGCTGTTCTCTGATCTGATGTTTCACTCAATAATTGTCTTGTTGGACGACATCCTGGGTTTCTCCTCCACACAACAGGAACACCAATCCCAACTTCAGGATGTCCTGCAATGTCGACGATCACATCACTTGTTAGCGAAACCCAAGAAATTCTTGTTTGGAGTGTCGACCATTACGTATCTGGGGTTCGTCTTTTCAGGTCGAGAGGTCATGATGGATCCAAAGAAGGTCTCTGCCATACTGGATTGGCTGACCCCGGCATCAGTAAAGGATGTCCAGAGGTTTCTCGGTCTTGCAAACTTTTATCGCAGGTTTATACCAGAGTTCTCTGGAGTGGTACTACCCATTACCAACCTGCTGAAGAAAACTGCAGTTCCCTTCTTGTGGACAGAAGCTGCAGAAACTAGTTTCAAGCATCTCAAAGACCTGTTCTGCTCAGCCTATGGTCAGCGCCAACCAGACCAAAATCGGCCTTTCGTCACGGAGTCGGATGCTTCAGCAGCAGCCATAGGAGCAGCTTTGCTTCAAGAACAGGAAGGCCTGGAACACCCGATTGCAGACCTTTCCAAGACCCTCACGCCTAGACAAAGCAACTATTCTGTGATTGAGAAAGAGCTTCTGGCCATGAAGCTGGCCTGTGAACCGTTATCTAAGTATGCAGACCACTACTTAAAAGGATATGTAGAGAAAATAAGATCCTACCTAAAAGACACCAAAGATGTGATCAACAAATATGAAAACCTACCGTATGATCCCGCTAAAACACTCCTTATAGGTCTAGATATTGTATCCCTATATACTAACATTCCCCAACAAGCTACACTTGAAACGATCAGCGAAATTCTACTCAATAGACTTGACAACGACCCAGTACCCAGCTCGTTCATTATGTGGTGTATAGAAATAGCCCTTACACGAAATTATTTCGAGTTTCAAGGCTCTTACTTCCAACAAATAGAAGGGACAGCAATGGGGGCTACGATGGCGCCGAGCCTAGCCAACCTTTTTGTAGAATTCTTCGAGAAAAAACACCTGTACACAACAAATCCTTTTGAAGCGCATATTCATTCATGGGCGAGGTATATTGATGATGTCCTGTTAATTTGGGCGGAAACAGTAGAAAAAGCAGAGGAATTCTTAATCTGGTTAAACAATTGTAATCCACATCTACAATTTACCATGAACATTCAAAAAACTTCTATCGACTTCCTAGACCTCACTATTTTCCATGAGAATGGGCGCCTATTGGTCAAACCCTACCATAAAAAGACAGAAAGAAATTCACTATTACACTACTCCAGCCATCACGTCAAACACTTGAAAGATAACCTTCCATATGGCCAATTTTTAAGACTCAAGAGAAATAGCAGCCAAAATGCAGACTTTGAAACAGAAGCAAAAAATGTAACGGCCAAATCAAAACAGAGAGGATATCCTAACAAACTGATTAAAAAGTCAGCCAAAAGAGCGGCGAATAACAACAGGGAAGCCCTCCTAGAAATAAAAATTAAACAACCTCAACAAGACATGCTAGTATGTGTCAATACTTTCTCGAATTTGAGTCTGAAAATCAGTCAAATAGTCAAAACCCAATGGAAAATCTTTGAGAAGAGTGAAATAGGGATTACAGCTCCTCTTTTTGCATACAAAAAATCTAAGACAATTGGGAACAGAGTGAGCAGCAACAAACTTAAAGAAAAACCAATCAAAACCTTGAGCCTTACCGAAACCTGGGGACTAAAACCTATAAGTGGACATTACCCATGCACTAACTGTTCAATGTGTAAATTAACCCACAAAACCAAAGAAATAGACATAGGGTTACCCACCCCTTGAAAACAAAAGCTAATGACTAACTGCAACTCTGAATATGTAGTATACATGATTACATGTCCGTGTAATAAACACTACATAGGGAAAACAAACCGGAAGGTTAAAACCAGGATGCTGGAACATAAAAGTTGTTTGAAAAATAAAGTCATCAATGTTCCTCTAGTAAACCATTTTGGAGAAGCACAACACGGTTATGAAAATTTCAGCTGGAGCGTTTTATTAATGGTACAAGGGAGAGATCATAATACAAAAAGCAGAATGCTGCTTGAAAAAGAACAGAGACTCATTTTTATAACAAAAAGTGATAAAATAGGACTCAATGTGTCTATAGATTGGTTAAAAATCTGACCGTCTCAATTTATAATCATTTTTCGTCTGTCAGTGGCAGAGTTAGAGGATTAAAAAGACTAGAGGTCCTTTAATTATAACAACATTAAAAAAGGACAACTAGAGAGCTATATTTAGACCTCCTAAAATGGCGGCCGAAACGTAGACGCGAACCACAACAAGTGCGAGCTCCTATGAAGTAGGATCGTGCAGAAGGAGCCAATTGCAGCTCCTACAATACACCAGCTCACAGGGATACCATTTCACCCCTCAGCGGCAACATTGGGTATATCAAGAGATCAAGTAAGAGGTAAATCACTTCACACGCAGTAACTCGCTCCGAATACTGAGCTAAATAGAAGTAAGATATAACACAGCATTTGATTAGCTAAATTTTAGCTTGAGAACAGCTGTAGAAGGGATGAACTGCAGCCTTTTTCGATCTGCTTGCAGTAACGGAAAACAGGAATCCCTTTATAACTAATGGACATACTCCCTGTGATTTGTTTTCAGAACCCACCTGTAGAAGCCGCAAGACAGAAGCTAGAAAACTATTAGCACATCCGCAAAACCCCGCGGCAAGGAAAACCACGAAGAAAGCTTTTTGGACTAAACCTAATGGTAAGCGGACAACACACAACCTTTTCTAAGAGTTTATGCACAATGGAAATGCCACTAAGGTTTCGCCACAATGTTTAGAAATCTATATAAACGAGTTCCTATCACTACTGAAAGGATACCACACCTCTTTTAACTAAATGACCCCTCAAAGGAATTACGACCACCAGAATGCATTGCGTTTCTTAACCTGAAGGCTGTAAGAAACTTTCTTGCAAATAAAACATTTATTTGTTTGCAGATTCTGTAGGAAGATCCTTCCTCGTAAGAAAATAACGCCCAACCTATGTGGACAAATTTTCGCCTGCTAATCAAGAAAGCCCGCACACTAAGAAGACCAGGTAACCAATAGGACCCTATAGTCTTCTTTGACACTTTTAAAGATGTCGGAAGAAACATAAATTGATTATTTTTTATCGTTTCTTTATCAACAGTTACTATCATCTCTAAGAGAAGGCCAGAGGATTCCTAACTTGGCCAAAGCCCACTTGTAACCCCTCACATTGACCACTCCTGAAGAAAGTCCCAAGACCCACATAGAGGACTGAAACATGTCGAGAATTTTTTTGTCAGTCTAATTAATTAAACTGTCTGAGTGAATTGAATATTCCAGTGAAGGGATGTTCTAATTCTAATAATGGAATAGAATTAGAATAGAAGAATAGAAAAGATAACGATGAATCATAATCGTAACTCTGATCTAGAAGAACAACACAACAGGGATTTAATTAGAGATCAGTAACGTCAGTATCTCTAAGATTTTTTAGAATTGATTGTGCATGATGTTTGTCTTTGTTAATACGATACATATGTATCTTTTTAGAGGGTCTAATCATGTATTTTAGACAATTTTGTAATTTCTATTAAAATTTGTACTTTTTGAACTAATTGATGGCATTCAGATGAATGGATAACTGTTGATAAAGGACCAAGTCCTATCTTTTCGAGTCTTGTGCTGTGAAGAATGGCACCATCTACTACATGGAGGCCCTCACCCTTTTCTCATTCACACTGATCATAAGAACTTGAAAGCCCTTCAACGCATGGAGTGTGTGAACTCCCACCAGGCAAGATGGGCCCATTTCTTTGCTCAATATGATCCCACAATAACCTACCTACCCAGAAGCCAGAACACCCTTGCAGATGCCATTTCCTGTTGTGACGGCTCTGAGCGGACTTCAGACAACAAATCCAAATATCTTTTCCCCAGGAATAGGATCATTTCACAAGTCTCTACATTTCTCCAGAAAGCCTATGTGTCTCCATTGTTGATAGTGGCAGAACCATTTTGCCTTAGAGAGTGCCTGCAGGTTGCAACGTTGTAAAACAACACATGTATCAGTTCTTGCCTGCTTCACTGGGAACTGCTCCTCTTTCTACCATGGGTAAATGGCTATTGTTCGGCCCAGCCAGATCACGTGGGTGAACACGGCAAAATCAAGGTTTTATGTCTGCAATTAGTGGGGATTTATTTTCCCATTTTGTAGGTGGCCCTGGACAGTGTGCTGCAAATTCTGTTTTCCTTCATCCCATATTCTGAGACCTGTGACTTCATGAAATTCTACTGTAGTTATGCTATGATTTCTATATGTCTATATTGTATTATTTTCCTTATGGGATAGTGGTACTTGGTCCTTCCAGGTTCCTTATACAACCCTATAGTTCCATATGGTTAGTTGCAATAAGTGCCTGCAAGCTTCCTCTTCATCTCTTGCTTTTTTTGTGTTTCTGTCTTTTGCTAATGAAAAGGAAAGGCACCTGACCGTATGTATATGTATCTGTCCTCTTTCTACAGAACAGTGTAAGCATGGTCTTCATGTGTGCACATATGTGCCCGTGTAACGTCATGCAGGGGTGTGAGTTTGCTTCGTGGCTAATGTTACTATGTTGTGGTGTCTCTAATGACATTAGCGCAGCTGGATATTTGTCATTAGTCGAGCAGGTCCAGTGTTGAGGCACCTGTATCCATGATCAGTGTTAAGGCACCTGCATCCATGAGGACGTCAGCTGGATAAGGTTTGAATGGTTGTCTGAGAGAATATCTGTTTGCATATGGAAACATCACTGGCCCTCCTGGGGGCTGGCCAAACAGTGACTGGCATCTTGCATTTCTGACTCTTCGTACTGTCATGCTTATAAGGGTCCAGAGGCGTATTCCAGGGAACCTCTCTTCAGTCCCCCCTCTGGTCAACTTGTCGACCACTCCGCCAAACCTAGTCACTGTGGCTTTTGGTAGCCATCTCTTCATTATTCCTCCAAGATGTCCATAGTAAGTTGCGTGGTCATCCATACTCCATGTCATGTAACTGCATTCTCCTTCCGGGTTGCGCCATACTCAACTCATGTTGTCCATGGGATTATCGAATGTTATCATCTCAGTGGGGAACAGTGGGGACTCCTTTATCTGTGTCCTTATTTTATTTATTTCCTCTAATATCTTGTCTTCTTCACCATTTGTATCCACTAACACTTTCATTTCTATTGTCTTCTCTGTCATCTTGTGGCATTGCGTGATGCAGATATTAATCACACAAAGAGCTACTAGTACCAATATCAGTTCTCATGGTAATACTTTTAGCTGGTCTTCCATCCGTGTGGGCATCCATGAAAATATATACGACAGCCAGCTTTCATCTTTCCCTTTACCTTTTGCTTCCTCCTCCATTATGGCATGAATTTTCGACAATCTGGTAACTGCTTCTGTGAGTGTGCCATTTGATTCATCGTTTTCAGGCACAGATGTACAGCAAGATGACCCGATCTTGGTGCAAACTTCTCCTTCCATTGCTATGAGAAGGTCTAGAACATATCTGTTCTGGAGGACCATCAACCTTACTGCTCGGAGCTCCTCTTTTATTGTGTTGAAGCCATTTATAGTTGAGTTTATGGTCTGCGTCAGCTCCCATCTCATGATCTGGATCCATTTAGCATTTGTGTATGTCTGTACTGCTAGAAGTACTGACGTGAAGAAAATCTCTGTCCTACTGAACAATCAGCATTCAGGTGGTACGTCGTCCAGAGATGCTTCCGATGCTGATGTGAAGTAGTTCTGTCTTTTCACTCTACTTACTCCTACTGACCTCTTCTTTCTTTTTGCATTGTCCAATTTAGGGAAGTCTTCTGTTTTGATATCTTTTTGTGGCACTAGTAGTGCTTGCGTATTGATGTATACCAACGAGCATACTCCTCCCCAGTTGGGTGGCAGCTTCTTATACACCTTAGATCTGCATGCCCAATAATCATCCATTAATACTGACGTCCCAACCTTCAAGCTTGGATGCTTTTCTTTGTGCTTGCATTCTTTTATTTCTCCAACCTTTACTGCATCATCATTCTGGAAACACAATGCGGCTTTCTTCAGTGGTATTAAGGGCATTGGTCCAGCTTCATTGTCTACCAAGATCAGTAACTTTGCACTTGCATCCTATTCCTTCAGGCATTTATCATTTGTGATGTGTCTACTGGAACTTGTAGGGGTGTGTGTGCTTTGATACCTACTACTCCCTCCTTCTAGCATTCAGTTGTGTACACTTGGCCATACACAAGTATCTGTGGTTGTTCCCAGCATCCTGGTTCTCCTCCTATTTCCTTGGGTCCCTTCTTAGGACATGGTAATTGTTTCAGTGTTATTGTTTTTTTCTCTACCTTCTGTGCTCTGTCAGTTATTTATTGTATAACCTGGTCTTGTTTCCAATAGTTGTCCATCATGTCAAATGTTTTTATGTAACTATCTTCAGAGGCGAATGTTGCCTTAGACATCCATCGCAATGTTGCTGGTTTCCCATGGAATCTTCCTCGGGTCGTAAACATGGACAGGTACTTAAGGCATTGTGCTCTTGCTGCTGGTATTTCAGTTTGATTAGTGAGCAGACATAGCCGCTTCTCCCTGTGGTTCGTTTACCTACTTTAGTCATGTGCTTGTACCACATGTTATTAGATACTCGAGTGAGATAGAGATCCACCCCTCCCATGTCTTCATTAGCACTGCATCTACCTCTCCTTACTGTACTTACAGTGCTTACCTTTCCACCTGGCATGGTCGTCCCACCTGCTGAAGTTGTTGTTATGTTAATAGAGGTTACAGCAGTATTACTTGCAACATATGACACTCACCAAATGATGAGGGTGAAAATACCACATGAAAATAAGACACAAGTCACAATAAACATTCTTTTAATAATGCCCCTCAGCACTTACTCTTCCTTGCACTCTTGTGTAGTATTGAAGAGGTTTGTTGCCCGCCTGCAATGTGCTAGAAAGGCGTTATTGTATTTTATTAATTCAAGCACTCTAAACTTGGTGTTGGGTCATTGCAAGAAGGAATCATTTTTCCCAAACTGTGCATATTGTAGGATCACAAAGTATTGCAAGCACAGAAGGGTTTCCTATCTTTAGGCGTGGATATACTTGGGCCAGATAAGCTATAAAACATGGAAAAACACATTAGGATGGCGCCTCCTTGCGCTGCTGGATCTTCTAACGAATTGGACAAATTAGCCTTGGAAGGTTTTGGGATGAGGATCAAGGTGACGAATGAGACAATGCAACAATAACAGTCAGGCTTTCACGATGAATGCTATCATTGTGCGGAAAGGAAATTAATAAACAGTCATTGTGCCCTCACACTGGACGTGTGGGAAGTCCTTTCCCTACCTCTCTTGATCTGGGGCGAGTAATCATAGGTTGGTCTCTGCTGGGTTGTGATGCTTCGAGGCAAATGTTTTGTTCTTCTGCTTGTGGATAGCTGGCCCTTTTGCTGTTGGTGCTAGGAGAGGACACCACTTTGCAGGGCTTCATGTCCCCCAGGTGATTCCAAACTGACCACAAAAGTGATGGGTGGAAGGTTTCGAATGAATCTAAACCACTGGCAATTGCTCTGGGCAACCTTCCACACCACCGTTTTTTAGCCCGTCTGCGCCATTGCAAAAGGGGACCAGCCATGTGAAAATCAGTCAGCAGCTGCCGCCACCGAAGGTAGCAGCCCAGCCCGAACTGCTAGGCCAGGTCCCCTCTGCACAGAAAACCAAGCAACCCCAGACATGTTTCGGCCTTGTTGGACCTCCTCAGTGAGGTGCAGCCTGGTTCCCTGGCACAGCGAGCAAGGGACCCGCGTCTGGGTATACCCTCTCTCACTTGGAGATACAAACTGACCACAAAAGTGATGGGTGGAAGGTTTCGAATGAATCTAAACCACTGGCAATTGCCCGTCTGCGCCATTGCAAAAGGGGACCAGCCATGTGAAAATCAGTCAGCAGCTGCCGCCACCGAAGGTAGCAGCCCAGCCCGAACTGCTAGGCCAGGTCCCCTCTGCACAGAAAACCAAGCAACCCCAGACATGTTTTGGCTTTGTTGGACCTCCTCAGTGAGGTGCAGCCTGGTTCCCTGGCACAGCTAGCAAGGGACCCGCGTCTGGGTATACCCTCTCTCACTTGGAGATATAAACTGACCACAAAAGTGATGGGTGGAAGGTTTCGAATGAATCTAAACCACTGGCAATTGCTCTGGGCAACCTTCCACACCACCGTTTTTTAGCCCGTCTGCGCCATTGCAAAAGGGGACCAGCCATGTGCAAATCAGTCAGCAGCTGCCGCCACCGAAGGTAGCAGCCCAGCCCTAACTGCTAGGCCAGGTCCCCTCTGCACAGAAAACCAAGCAACCCCAGACATGTTTCGGCCTTGTTGGACCTCCTCAGTGAGGTGCAGCCTGGTTCCCTGTGGCGCAGCGAGCAAGGGACCCACGTCTGGGCATACCCTCTCTCACAAGGAGAAACAAACTGACCACAAAAGGTGATTCCAGGCTGTCTTCCCTTCTAGCCTTACTGCTCACTCAGTTACTTTTTCTACTGTATAAGGTCCTGTAAAATGCGGTTTATACCACTGCGTGGTGAAATCTCTTAATAACACCTGAGCACCAGCATACAGCTGTGGTTGCTTCAAAAGTTCCTTGTTTGCTTCTGAGTCGTTGATTACTTCTCTTGTTTCAGGCCTCTCCCGTTGTCCCTGCAGTTGACGAGAAATAAAAGAGGCACTAGCCTTCAAGGAAGCGGTGTGCTCGTATATTTCCTGACCCAATACATCAGACATTTTCTCTGCATCTCATAAAGCCCTAGTGGAGGAGCCAGGGGGGAAGTCTCATGCGCCATCCTGTCACCACCTCATGTGAGGTTAAATGGTGGTCGGACCTTGGTTTATTGCGCAATATGAATAATGCTCATGGAAAACAGTGCAGGGAGGTTTTATTAAGGGTCTTTTTAATTTTGGTGATGCCTTCTTTGAGCAGACCGTTAAGGCGCCCACACACTCTGTTTGCTTGCAGTTGATATGCACAAAAGAATGTGTTTTATTTCCAACAAGGTTGTGATATGGTGAATCATCTCATTGGCGAAGTGAGGACCGTTATCAGACCGCAGAACCTCACATACGCCCCATTGTGGGAAGATTTCTCAAACCAGGAATTTTGCCGCTCTAAAGGCATCAGGATGGGAACATGGACCGGCTTCGATCCATCAGGAAAATTGGCACGCAACCACCATCATGTAACGGTAGCCCTGGCATACTTGGATCATGTCGACGTGAAGGTGTTGAAATGTACCCATTGGGCAGGTATGGCTCCTCTCACTACCCTTAGTGTATGACCTTCTGTAAATTGTTTACAGACAGTCATGGATTCTGCCACGTGTTCCACCAAATTAGGATAGAAGCAATCTTCTCCAATATGAGCGGCAAGCACCTCCTTCCCTATATGGGTAGGATGGTGTGATTGTGTCAGTGCATTGTGCAATAATGAGAATGGAATTACCACTTTTCCTGTGTTATTTTGCCACCAAAAGACATTTGTCGGAGATACTGTACATCTTTATCCATAACTCCTTTTCTTCCCTGGGTGTAGTTTCCTGCAATTCCATAATCTGTGTCACTGGTAACATGTTATATCCTTCCTTCAGTATCATTGTTGAGGCATAATTGCGCGCTGGGGATAAAGCATCCATTTCTAAAATGTCCCCAAAATAGGCGGCGTGTTTTGCTTCCAGATTCACTGCCTTGTTGCCCCTAGAGATGCCTCCCCGTGTGGGCTTGGCACTTCGCCACTGCCATGAGCAGTGGGTAATGGAGTGCCTCTATTCGTCTGTCCAATAGTAATGCGTGCTGCACCGGTCAACTCGTCTGAAGCCCCTCGACAGCCAACATGACAGCCAGAATGTACTGTGGATGTCACATAGGCTGAATCTGAACACACTGTTACTTCCTTCCCTTTGCTGTGCTCCATTGCCAATATTAAAGCTACTAATTCTGCTGCTTGTGCTGATAAATGTGAAAGTAGACGTGCGCTTGTCACCCCCTCGCTCATCCCATCCTCTTTTAATCTCACTTCTGCTGTACCCGTTTGTCTTTCCCCAGTCGTTTGGTCAAATGTTGAAGCCCCATCAATATAAAGCATGTCTCCCCCACTCCAGTGCATTCTCTTATACCTTTGGGTTGTCGCTGAATCGTTCTATGTTGCCTCTGCAGTCATGCACATAGTCGTCCTCCCCTACGAGTTTGGCGATGAACATCACTGGGTTGACAAGTCAGCATATCACTATCTTGAAAGCTGTGTTTGACAGTAACACCTCGCATCCTGAAGCTCTCTGTGATGTCAATGTGCTTTTGGGTGTTTCCAGTATTGCAAAGAGAGCATGCTGCATATTGTTTTGCTTTTTGTGGCACATATAGAGGCCTCATATTTCTGCACCCTCTTACCTTGACCAAAAGCAAAAACGTTGGACTCAGAGAGGCAATAAAACACACATAGATTACTCGTTAAAAAGATAAAATAAATGGCTTGTTACAGGCCCTTTAGTCACACCCAATAAACATAAATATAACTAACACATATGAAAGATTATATATATACATAAAGCAAATAGATCACTGTCGCATCAGCCACAGAAAACACCTTCATCTCAGCCTCCTCAAAACTGCTTAGTCCCAAGAGCAGGTAGGCAGAGAGATCACTTATGCTAACAAGGTCTGGAGCGGAGCGTCCTCCCTCTCAGCGAGACTTCATCACCCGTGGGTCCAGTTCTATCTCATCCCTCTGAGCTATAACTCAGCTCTTTCTTAGGATAAATCCCCCCCCTTCATGATTGCATCTGCCCACGGCCAAAGAGCAGACAGCAAGAATTGGGAGCAAAGGGTGGAAAAATCCATATAGAAGTGTATTCTCTCTCTCGTCTCTGTTCCCAGCACCCCTCATCACTGCACCTGCGAAGCTCCAACTCCCTCCTCGGCTCGTCCTTCAGTGGACGAGACAACAACCATTCCATCCCGCTAGCTCATCTGAGATCATCCTGATCTTGCAACCATTTGCAAAATTCACGTTTACTTACTGAGCCCATGAAAACATAGGCTTTCATTGCGGTGATGGAAGTGAATGTCCAAAATGGCCACGCACCGGCGCCATATTGTTTGGCTCATTTTCGCACACGCACTGCACACATAAAGAGTGGTGCTGTAACACTGGAGCTGTGCATATTGCTTCTTTCAGCTCGTCAAATGCCAGAGTCATTTCTTTTGTACATTGTAATCGACTCCCTCTCTTTGTGCTTCCCAGTAAGGGCCTAATGTAAGTGCTGTAGTCAGATAACCATGCTCTGCAATAATTACATAGTCCTAGAAACTGCTGCATTTGTCTTATGGTTGTGGGCTTTGCTGTCTTGAGTATCGCCTCTGCGCTTTCTGGTGTCACTTTTCGTCCATCTTGGGATATCAGTTGTCCAATATACAACACTTCTTTCTGGCAATATTGTAATTTTGCCTTGTCTACCTTGTGTCCCTTTTGTGCTAGTACAGTCAACATATGCACAGAGTCATCTCTAAACTGTGTCTCTGTCTTGCTGCAAATCAATATGTCACCTATGTAGTGTATAACAACGCTCTCCAATTTCACATTTCCTATGTCCATTTGAAGGAGCATGTTGAATATAGAAGGTGATTCTCAGTACCCTTGAGGAAGTCTTGTATGTTTCCACTTCTTATTTCTATATAGAAAAAAAGTTAAGTCTTGTGCGTCTGGGTGTAGTCGTATAGAGAAGAAAGCATTCTTCACACCTATGACCGTGAAGTAGATAGCTTCTGTGGGAATGCTACAGAACATCTTCGCTGTATTCAGAGCTAAACAAAATTCTGCTTCGACAATATGGTTCAGAGGGTGCAAATCCTATATAAAACATCATGACCCCTGTTACCTTTTTGACACGCTACCCCACTATGTTGCCCAGTGATTCTGATGGTATTAGGATGCCTTCAGTAGTGCTGCAATTGTCTTATAAATACCCTCGTCTGCCTCCCTCGGCAGGGGATATTGCCTAGATCATGGTAAAATTGCTCCTGCATGCAAGTTTATTTTCACTGCTACTATCCCTTTCAGAAGCCCCACATCATAGGGACTTGTGGTCCATAAGATGTGGTGTGGACCTTTGCCAAGTCTTCCTCGAGAAATGTTGGCGGTTGTAGCATCATCACCATTCCCTGTGGTACCTCTCTGTAATGTATTTTCACCCAGTATGTGATGCTAATTTTAAACAGTACCTTGTGGTCTGATCTATTATCTTTGAACAGTTCTTCATCTGTAACTGTAGTCAATCTGTTGCCTTCGGCACAGCGATCACTGATCGCCATGCTCGCCCTGTGTCATCTGTCCCATGCACTGTTATCCAATCATCCCCCATTATTACTGGCTCTAATTCTAATGGCAGCATTGTCCCTTCCTTCTCGTCTAATGGTAATTCTGTCCTGAACATGTACTAATTTGGAAGGTGCCACATTTTTCTCTGAATTCCTGGGAGCCATGCTATTATTATTTCAGTCCCATATCGAAATAATTCCTCATCTGCTGGTACCCCCCTCTTTACCTGGCATCCACAATTAGCTTGAATAATTCCCCTCACGTTTAGAAGGTGTATCCCAGGTATGGAACACACTTTTCCTCTGTCAGTGAATGAGATGGTCATGTTAAGTTTGCTCATGTTGTCCCTCCCCATTATGCTTACTGGTGTGTGTCAGGAATACATTAAGGATAGAGCTATGTCATGCCCTCCTATAGAAAGTGCAGTATCGTCTGTCAATGGAACCAATTCCGTCACCCCAAAGAATCCCTGAGCATTCATGGCGTCGCCTGACATTCTATACTTCCCCTCCCGAATGCAGGATCTAGTCACCCCTGCGTCTGCAAGAAATGAAAACGTTTTGTCACCTATCGTCACCCGTATGCATGGTTCCTCCGCTGGGTTGGGTGTAATCGGTAGGATGGAATACATCAGGTCTGTCTGTAGGCTGTTCTATTGAGGGTATAATGACATTCCATTTCCTGCAAATTGGTTGCCCCACCACAGTAATCCGCCCTTATTTTCCTAATGGAAGTCATTGCCATGGAGTGCGTGCATGTGTGCCAGTGTCCCGTCATTTTGCTGTGCCGTGTATGATGGCTGTGTTATTCTGTGCCTGTGGTGCCTGGGACATCTGTGGGTAATGTTGCACTGGGGCTTGCAATTTTGGAGTCTGTGTCATGGGCTGGTGTGTCTGCGGGTATGCGTTTGGTGCCTGTCCTTGTTGTGTCTGGTCCTGGGCATAATACTCATTCTATTCCCCTAGATATGCTGGCTGGTATTGTATTCCCCCATTTTGTGGCCTCACCCCTCTGCTTCTGCATACCCTAGAGTTATGTCTTATCTATCCACACACCCAGCACTGGGGTGGTTCTCTTATTTGCCTCAGATACCCCCCAAAGAAAACACTTCTGGGCCCTGCTGTATTGGTTGCCCATACCCGCAATACCCTACCGAAAATCCCCCTTGGCTTTATTGCATTTGATGCCCATACCCACATCCCCTTGGTGGCCCCTGTGAGACACCTGACGGTGTCTCACCCGCTAGTCCCAGAGATCTGTCATCCAGTTGGGCAGTACACAGCCATCGCTATTGGATCCAGTGCCTGTGGGTTGACCAGTGCGGGAGGATCACCTGGATGGAGGTCTTCGGGGAGTGGAAGTGAGACACCACCGGGTGAGTCATGGTACCTCCTTCTTTATAACACCTTTTCCCCATCCTACCACGTAGGATATTTAGAAGCTCTAACCCCCCCTTTGCGACACAAACACTTTCTTACACCGTGAAAGACAACAGACTAACACCAGAGCCACCTGACGTGCCCCAGCACAAGGGTCAGGCAGATGCAGGCAATTGACAATAACTACACACAACTGACGGCCCTTTCCATTCCCCACAGGGATAAAAGGCGGAGCAAGAAAGCACACTTTGAGCGAGGCAAATTGCACCAAGAAGCAGCTATTCCAAGACGGTGAACCCTTATGGTCCGTTTAATCAAGGCAACACATCGTACGATGGATGGGATGCAGAATAACTCTTACACCAAATAATAAGACCGACTCAGAAAGTTGGCAAAATGTCTCTGTTTTATTCTCAATTACCTAAAACCGGGAGTTACAGCGGACAGCAACGGACATCGCACAGCATAGTCTCAAAGTATTTAATAAAAAAACATTCTTATATAACAGAAATTCATCATACGTAACGTCATACTACATGGCAAACTAAAAAAACCTATGTGAGATTGTGGTTGGTAAAGGGGAATATCTAAGAATACTTTCTATAAGGGATTGGATTGTGATTGGGTCTCTACAGTCAGGTAGACAATGTATGCCCTCCCCTGGTGCAAGTCATCTTCAACAGTTATTAAGTACACAGCATATCATTGGCTCTCAAACTATAAGGAGCCTCATTATATGGCCCTCTACAATTGGTTGGCACGCTTGTATCCTTTTGGAACATTCAATTCTCTAGCAGCACGTAAGCTGGTACCCCAGGTGCTGATGGGTGGACCTGACTGTACCTTCCCACCCAATTAGCCCAACATCTCTCATCGCTCATCTCTGCTCTCGGAATATAAGGGAGTATGAACATGTTCATGGTTCAGGTCTGCATGCCCACTTCTGTTTCCATCCAGGACTCACGTGACAGCAGACCGTGAATCGGCTCATATTATAGCATTTAATTGTCTTGAATAAAGAAACATGCACTCATGGTGTTTTCTCTTTGCAAATTAACAAGGGATGCCTCAGCGTCTCACATTCACTGTTCTTCAAGGCCTGATAACCAGTTTTAGCTGCCTTAGCCTTTGACACCAGGCCAAACAGCCTTTCTTTGGTCCATCTTCGAGCTACAGCTTATTTCTTTGCTGCGACACACACATAGCTATCCATCCTTCTTTCTCCACGGGTGGAGCTTACTAAAATTGTGACATTGAATGTTCATATTATATATATATATATATATATATATATATATATATATATATATATATATATATATATATATATATATATATATATATATATATATATATGGCACCGCCTGCAGTTTATATTCACTAGGTATAGCCAGCCTTTATGATTACTTAGTCTACTTGCTTTACAGCATCTGTACAGTTTGGCTTGCATTTTCTGCAGTGCTTCTTCACACATACAATCTTCATTCCGCACATGAAAGTCTTCTCGACTCTTTACTTCGCCATCATATTCTATAAAGTCTATGCATTTTCTTCTTCAGTTATCCTTCTCAGTGCCTCACACTCATTTCTTGTGACATCACCAGCCTTTCCTTTTCACATCTTCACACTTCTTCGGGATCTCCCTCAGGAGACCGTCATCTGTTCGGCATACATCATATAGGGTTTTCTCAGTGGATACCTTGTCTCAAAGGCTCTTTGTGTAATCGGTACTATTACTGGCTGTGCACATGTCACAATTTCAGGTTTTCAACATATAGGCAAAATAGCTGTCTTCTCACACGGTGCGATTATTAACCTGATCACACAGAATCCAAACATCACCATCACCAGTGTTGCTCCCAGGAATTTGAAGATATTCGCCATCCATTGTGGAACCCATGAGAAGATAGACGTTAACCAGCTGTCATCTGCAATATCTTCTGTCTCATCTTCCATTTCATCATGCAGTTTCGTTAGCAACATTATAGCCGCTCTCAAGGTCCCATTCTCGCCATTGTGAGAAGGTATGAACATGCAACATGATTCTCCGATTTTGGGGCAAGCACCTCCATCCATTGCTGTGATCATATCAAGGACATACCTGTTCTGGAGGGTCATCAGCCTTATGGCCCGCAATTGTTCCTTGATCGCATTGAATCCCTTTATGGTAGTTTTGATTGTCTGCAGGGGCACCCAGCGAGTGACCTGGAACCACTTTGCATTCGCCATTGTCTGGATTCCTGGCATAAAAATTGTCGTGAATACCGCAGAAGTCTGGCTAAAAACTTGTATGGAATATGGAATAACATCAAAAGCTTTTATCGATTTAGCTGGGAAATAATTCTCCCTCCTTGTTTGGTTGAGGGATTTGGGTGATCTTCTCTTTCTCAAGTGAGCATCTGCTTTTGAAAACTCTCCAATGTTCAGATCACTTTCAGAATTACTAATTCTGGAACGTGAATAAGCACTATGGAGCACATCCCTCCCCAATCTTTGGGCAGCTTCATGTAAGCTCTGGACCCACAGGCCCAGTAGTGGTCCATCAGAACTACTGTCCCATCCTTCATGCCTGGTACATCAAAAATTCGGCCACAATGAGGATTTACTCCAGCTTTCCTCGTGCTATTGTTTCTAAAACACAGACCTGCACTGGCCAGAGGTACTATCTACAACCGTCCTCCTTTATCGTTGACCCATGTCAACAACTTCACCATTTTCAACCAGTGGTGCTTGCATTCATTCTCTGCAGTATCTTTAACTGGCTCATAATATCCCGTTAGTCCTGCTGCCTTACTCACAATCAAACCTTCTGCCCATACTTCTCGATCCTGTTAAAAAATGTGAATGTCCACATCTCTTCTAATAAGGGCAGGATAAGCTTCAAGAATAAACACAAAGACAGCAAGTAGAAGTTCATTGGTATCTGCGTCTGACTGGACCATAGACTCAATTAAACACATATTCAGTCTGAAATGAATCGGGGTACTGCTCCCACTTCCAATTATCAAACCCAAACTCAAAATCCAGTTCAGGCATATTTGTGATGCAACAACAACTTTCTAGAGTTCATTTTCAAAGAAATCTGTGACTCAAGCAACGAGTCTACATGCCTGCAATAATATCTATAAGGAGTGTCCAGGGAGAGCCACAGTCCAAATACAAATCTGCATTTATCGGTCAATCCGTTGTTTTATCATCCTTCTTGTTTGTCATCGAGCGAATCTGCACACGCTGAAATTCTTCTTCTTGTCTTGCTTCTATACCGATGACTAGGGGTGCTGCCACCTCGCCGGTGTAGAAGTTGACGTCGTTCAGGTGGATTCAAGCTCGTCTGCCTTGAACTTTCACTGCTGAGTAAGTAATGTCCTCCACGACATAAGGTCCAATGAATCTTGGCTCATGCCACTTCCTAGTAAAGTTTCTGATCAGCACAGTGTCACCAGCAAACTCTCGGTGCTGATAATAGTTCTGAAGATCTGGTTGCTGAATGGTTTTCATCTGTGTTCTGAGAACGACCCCGCTGACTCTTGAGTCGATCTGAAATGACAGAGATACTAGCAGTCATACATGTAAAATATTGATTTGATTCATTTCCTAACATTTTTGCTGTACTCCATGGAGGAGTTAAAGGCATTCACATTCATCTTCCTGTCACTAGCTCGTGGGGTGTGAGGTGGTGGTCCGACCCGGGCTGATTCCTTAGGGCATATAAAGCTAGAGGAAGGCAATATAGCCATCCCTTTTTCAGCGTCAATTTAAGCTTGGCGAACTTTTCCTTAAGAAGGCTGTTGAGTCTCTCACATATTCTGTTTGCTTGTGAGTGATAAGCAGATGAAAACTTGTGTTTAATGCAGAACAATAATCCTATTTGTTCAAATACTTCATTAACAAAATGTGGCCCATTATCGGATCTCAGCACTTCACACACTCCCCATCTTGGAAAGACTTCATGTACTAAAAACCTTGCTGCACAAGAGGCATCAGGGTGTGTACAAGGACCTGCTTCAATCCACCTAGAGAAGGGACACACTACCACTATCAGATACCTGTATCCATTACATGCTTGCAGCATATCAACATAATTGATATGTAAATGCTGAAAAGGACCATATGGTCGAGGAATTACTCTTCTAATTTTTCAAAGGGTATGCCCAGTCATAAGCAAGTGGTATTAGATATAGCTAACTCACATCTAACGGGAGATCGTTTGGGACCAGTCAAAACACAAGCCCAGATCACTAATACTTTCTATTGTCCAGGTGTCATGACCCTCACCCAAAACCCCCTCTGGCAAATCCATTGGCCAGGTGGAGTCAGGACTCGGGCCTCTAGAGCCTGGCATCCTCTTCAAAAGCCCTCATGGGGCCAGTCCTGGCACCTATGGCGCCAGGTTCATACACAATGAACAACAATGTGCTTGGGAACTACTTTATTGTATTGTTAGCCAACATGGAGGCATCCACATAGCTTGGTTCATAAGAACCAAGCTATGCAGTCTAGTGTTTTGGGTGTGGCAGGCCTGGAACTACTTTCCCTGGGCTATAAAAACCACACCCTCACTGCAGAACATGCTTCGTGTTACTTTGCAGCTTGCAACGTGATGCTCACCGTGTCCAGCTATTCCCTTGAACCTCGGAGAAGCAGAACCTGCAAGGAGACAAAAGGAACATCATTAGCAGCAGCATCTTACCTGCAGTCTTCATCTTTAAATACTCGCAGCTACTGAGAACAGCTTCCTGGAATCTGCACGCCTCCTGGACAGAACGACCTGAAAGAGGAAGATAGAGGCAACATTAAAGAAAGCTGTAGAGACATTTACAAATTACGAACTGCTCAAAAGGCTTACCTGGCTGGTCGCCTCTTGGCGGGCACCACTCCGGACATTCCACTCGCGCTGAAGAACACCGCGACCTACAAGGAAGGAAAACACAGTTTAGCAAAGGCAAGACTTTGCAGCGCTGCGCATAGCGCTTACTTACCGCATCATAGCGCTCTTAATGCACCATCATTTACCAGCGGGGCTCAACCAAGCCAGTTCACCGCGCTGAAGCTCTGCATACCTAAGGGAGAAAAAAAGAGACATTTTAAACGAAGAAAGGCATGCAGGATAGCAACAGAACTAAAGAACAGCAATAAAACCTACCTGAACAATATCAAACGGGCCGGCGTCAGTGAAGTAACTGGACCGCACTCGCCCATGAAAGACAACGCACCACTGCAAAGAAGGCAGGACGGAGAGCACGCCTAATTCTACCACAAGGTGAGGAGAGGGCGCCAGAGGGACTGAAAGCATACGGGGTGGAGGGAGGATACTTACCCCAGTCGGTCAGACCTCAACACAGTCCTCCTGTATTTTCAGGCAGAACCTTCTCCGCAGACCACATCAGGGCAAAACTGAGAAGCATACCAGCGAGTAACCCAGCTTGGTGGATACCAGGTGAGCGTAAAAACCAGGAATACATGCCGACATTAAAACCTTTGTCTAGGCTTGTGAAATCTGCCAAAAGACTGGTACTCATATACCATCCCCTGCTCCCTTGAATCCGTTGCCAGTTATTGAAATTCCCTTCTCAATAAATAGTATGCATATCATGGGACCTCTAGAAACATCAAAATTGGGGAACAAGGTATCTTGGTGATCATGGATTATGCAACACGGTACCTGTAGGCCTTGCCCTTGACAGCAAACACCACCCAACACATTTTAGAACACCTAATCCCTTTTTCCTCATGGGAGGGATTCCCAAGAGAAATATTAACAGATCAGGGCTCTACCTTCATGAGCAAGATCATGTTAGAAGTGAAACAGTTACTACATATTACCACCTTAAGGACATCAGTATACTACCCACAGACTGATGGCCTTGTAGAAAAAATTAATAAGATATTGAAAACCATCCTGCAGAAGTTAGTGGAAAGAAGATGGGGAAATCAGGGATCAGATGATTCCATGAGCTTTATTTGCAGTTAGGAAAACACCTCAAGCTTCTACGGGTTTTTCCCCTTTTGAATTTCTGTATCGCTGAGAACCCTCAGACGTCCTGGACAAGTTGAGAGAAACGTGGGAGGAACATGAAGAAGCCCCAGTGCCACTCTCATAGACTGCCACTAGATTTAAATAAGACAGGACTGCAGTTAGATCGTTGGTACAGACCCATATGGCTAACAAAAAAAAGCCTCTTATGTTAAAAAAAGGTTTCTTCCTACATCGGAAAACAAACTAATATCTAAATGGTATGAGCCATATGAGGTAATAGAGCAAGTGGGGCCATTTAATTATAAGATCTCCCAACCTGATCGCTGCTTAAAAACTCAAGTTTATCACGTAAATGTCCTCAAGGAGTGGAAAGAAAATCCCTCAGAATCGAATACAACCATTCTGTTTTGCTTGTTGCCAGAGGATTCTGATAATATGCCCTAATTCACCCCAAACTCACTAACGACCAGAAGACTCATATGATCTCATAACACAATTATCTGACGTGTTGAGAGAAGCACCAGGAAGGGTTAAGGTTATGTATCATCAAATCCGCACTCCAGAAGGCAAAGTGGTACATTTAAAACCCTATAGGCTCCCTGAGTCCCAAAAGGAAACCATCATGCAGGAGGTAAAGCAAATAATGGAGGCTAACATCATCGAACCATCCACTAGCGCCTGGTGCTCTCCTATCGTGTTGGTGGCAAAACCGGATGGGACTTGGAGATTCTGCATAGATTTTAGAAAGATAAACACCATCTCTGCCTTTGATGCTTACCCAATGCCACGTGTTGACGATCTTATCAACCGGCTGGGTAATGCTGTCTGTCTTTCTACCATAGATCTTACAAAAGGTTATTGGTATATTCCCTTACATGGACCAGATAAAGAGAAAACTGTTTTTGTTCCACCTATTGGAATGTTTCATTTTAATGTCTTGCCATTCGGGCTACATGGGGCTCCAGCACCTTTTCAAAGACTCATGGATAGAAAACCTACAGCCCTATTCGAGTTTCTGCAGAGCCTACATAGATGATATCGTGATACATAGCAAAACCTGGGAGGAGAATTTGTACCACCTTTACACGGTTATGAGGATACTTAGAAAATCCAGCTTAACTGCAAACCCTAAAAAATGAAAGCTAGCCCAATCTGCTGCAAAATATCTAGGATTCTTTGTGGGCAATGGCACTGTTCAATTTTAGCATGTGAAAGTGACAGCTGTCCTGGATAGACCCACTCCAAAATTGAAAAAAGACACAACAACCTTTTTAGGTTTATTCAGATATTACTGTATGTTTATCCCAAACATTTCTATCAAGACATCATGTCTTACTGATAAACTGAAAAATGCAGAGCCCCAAAAGAACAAGTAGGATGGAGAAGATGAGATCTGTTACCACACTTTAAAGCAAACCCCTTTTCAGAGTCCCATCCTGAAAGTAGCTGACTTCTCCAAAGAATGTATTCTTCAGACTGACACTTCCTTAATGGGTTTAGGGGCTGTCTTATCACAAAATCATGACAGCTTAGAGCATCCCCTTTTGCTCCAAAGAACTATACAGAGAATCAGGCCGATATCTTGCAACAACACAGTTGAATCTCAGTACCATCCACTGCGTGGATGGAGATTATATCCACCATGCACTGGCAAATCAGAACATTGGAGAGCAGAAAGAGGCTGTGGCTGCTCACCTGCTGTGTTTGAATCAGCACTTACAGATAGTGGCAATCCATCACTTGTTGGAGCCACCTGAAAAGCCACAAATGGAGCATTTGGATAATTGTGAAGAGATGAAGCAGCTGCAGGTCTCGTCTTAAGAACTCTGCATACGTGTACAGAGGTGGATGTGGCGCAGTTGGGCGATGTTCCCTCTCCAGTATAGACCAGAGGATCGGACAACTATGATGTAGGAGTCACTCCACTTACTTTTTGGGGATCTGGGACTTGTCGACAGTACCTAAGCCCGATACTCCTACCACTTCATGGCTCTATGGGTGGTGAGAAGGATTTGATATGGCCCACATCAGCGTAGTTGTAGCACTGAATTTCTCTAGTGTACTAGCTAGTACACATAATCACCCGGTTGAAGGGAACAACAGGGTCTGTTAGCCAGTTCTGACAGTCCTTTGCAAATTAAGAAATCAACTAGCCTTCACAAGGGATTTACAATAGTTCCAAACATTCTCATCTTCGAATTGGATGCCCCAACAATTTGCTGTCAAAGGAGGGGTTGCGCCCATATACTTTGGGTGCCCAGTCAATATCCCATGAGGTGACAGTCCATATCTCTTGTTAGGGTTATTTCACATGTTATTTCAGCAGGGAATCAGAGTCCAGTCTGTTGACACACCTTAGTGGGCTGATTCTTTATATCTCCATTACAGCATTCAGCTGCTCCACTAGTTTAGGGAGTTATGCACAATGAAATTGATGAGAGATGTTTAAAGCCCTACAGACATCCCTGATCAACTGCTCAGTAAAATGTGAACCTCTATTACTCTGTAAGAAGTGTTTTGGCCACACTAATAGTCTGCTTTTTGGCAGGGATAGGCGTCAACCCATCCTGTAAACAAATCCACAAATACCAGACAAAACTCAAAGTTAAGACATTTGGGAAGCAGCATAAAGTTGAGCATTTCGAAAGGGGTCATCTGTGGCCAGATTTTCAGATGACAAAGTCTTTACAGCTTTCCCACATTATACGCTAGGCACAAAGGGCAGTTGTCACTCTAAATCTGGGCTCCTGCAGCACAGCCAGGCTGGAAAGAGTTGCAAACGGCGATTGTTCGACTAAAAAGCAGACAATGATATCCTTAGGAACCTGGGGTCTTTTAGGGCTGTAGGTCAGGCTGATCTGTCCACTAGCTCATTGCCTTCCACAGTAGCAGTGTGTGATATATCATGATCTTATCAATTTATTATGGCCAAAGCAGAGGGAAGCAGGAGTGCATCCATCAAAGCAGAAACATATGCCCAATTAAATACAGTGGTCTCAACAGAAGTCAAAAGCCCCATTGCTTTCAAAGTGCATCACACTGTGGGTGTACCTGGAATCAGTACACAGTTTGCCAGGACGCAAGCATGGGTGAGTGCTACCAATTACAAAACCTGGGCACAATGAACATTAGGTCATGTATATGCCTCCACTACCTCATGTGGTGTGCATACTGCATAAACCACCAAGATTCCACCCAATTATGATGTACAATCATGGGGTTCAACA
Organism: Ambystoma mexicanum; assembly: GCF_040938575.1. Taxonomy (NCBI): domain Eukaryota; kingdom Metazoa; phylum Chordata; class Amphibia; order Caudata; family Ambystomatidae; genus Ambystoma; species Ambystoma mexicanum. The sequence goes on from NC_090933.1 coordinate 158,296,049, forward strand.
TCTGAAGCAGTTGGAAGCAGAGTTGGAGGATTTAAAACATAGCATTAACTAAGGGTTTTGCTGAAATTAATAGGTTATCATAATTATGTAATCAAGAATATGAAAAATACTTGGTCATGCCCTGTGAAGTAAGAAGTAAGTAAGAAGTAATGCCAAAACAGCATACAGCACTGCAATAGTGCCTGGATGTCCCTGAATCAACTAATCTGCTGTCTCATCTTAGTAGCTTCTTTGGCTCATAAATATGAAGGTAAGCAAGCAGATACAGGATCTAGTACAGCACTGTAATATGCAACAGGTTGGGGCTTGTCACTAGAAGTGGGTGATATTGTCGCTGGTGAAACAAAATTGGCAAAGTTTACCACCAATTCTCTTACGCCAGCCGAGCATTTTATTCACTCTTCCACCACATTTTTTGGTGGATTTCTTTTTGGTCGGAAATTGTGTTTTTTACCAAAATGTTGTTTTTTTGGAACCTGGAACACTTTAAAAATGAAATTTCAGGTGGGAAAATATCAGACATTTTTTTTTATCCGTGAACAAAATGAAATTTCAGAAAAACTAAATTTAAGGCAGGAACAGGCTTGACACTGCCAATTATGTTCCAAAGGGCTAAATTGGTGGATCTGTAGAATTTGGACAGGAATTCATACATTTTCCTGAGGAAATGATATTCAGCCATTTCGCCGACCCCTACTTCTCACCATGAATTTGAGTCAACACACTTTGGGGCTCATTACAAGTTTGGTGGTATCTCACTGGGAATATCACCATGATACCGCCAAATGGTATTACCATTACTGCCGGGACTACAAGTGGCAGTTTTGTGGTGTAAATCCCTATTTTATGGAGTCGATAGGACTCCATTGAGGATTTCTGCTGGTATTACATCTGGTGAAATTAGCGATGGTTATACCACCAATTCTTTTAGGTAAAGTGGAGGATTTACAGAGGTAACTCCTCCACCTTATCTCCAGAATCGGTAATGCCGCCTCTAAAAATCAGCAGTATTACCATTGGTAATACCTTCCACGGAGGTAATATTGGCAAACTTGTAGTTTGTCGGTTCAGGAAAAATTGAGGTAAACAGAATTACCTCGGCTTTCTTCCTGCACTGCCAGACTCGCAATGAGCCCCATTGAGTGAAACCTTCACCTTCATCATAAAACAAAGTAAAACACTTCCGATAATTGGGCAGACCCAAAGGTTGAACATACAACAAATCTTGATTTTGACAAAATCCTCTTCTGCATGAGATGTCCCAAGCAGGGGCAGTGGAACTGAAGCAAGGGTAAGATTTTGGAGGAGCTTAATAATTGAGGCATTTACCAATACCCACTTGTGACAGTAACCAGCCCTTCCATGAAACCCTCTCATTTGCTTTTGGGTTCGGGGTCTGGGCACTTGAATAATCACATTCATTTGATATTTAGACAGGTGTCTCCCCAGCAGAGATGTCATGACCAAGATAAAAACATCTCTGGCTTGACATAGCTAAAGCTTTTCTTTAAAAGTCTTTGTGTCCCCTTAAAGCAAGAGAATTCAATAGATCGAGAGAATCTTGCTTGCAAGCTTTTAAGGAGAGACGTCAATAGGAGGTTGTCTACATACTGAACAAGGAATGACCGTCCCCACACTTTGAACACTAGTAAGTTAAGAGTGTCAGACTTCATGCATTCCCCTAGGACAGCCTCGTGAAACAATATTGATGATTTGTATATGTAAAGGAAAATTAAATGGACCAGCAAGGTGCATAGGTATAAAAAGAAGGCAGAACATAGCTCCACCAACAATGAACTGCTTAGCAGTGAGAAGAATTTAGGGGAGAATAGTAGCAGGATTATGAACAACAGAAAAAGCAGGCAGAACAGCAGCATTGATAGCATGCTCGTCTTGCACAAATCGATAAGTATATTTACCAGGCTTTTTGATAAGGAACATTGGGGCATTACACGGACTATTTATGGGTACAATTCCTTGATTAATCAATTATTTAATGACAGGATTTACACCTTCCCCAGCTTTCTTGAAAATGGGGTACTGTGGGATGCAGGGAACAGGTTTGGCTGGGTACAGAGTATTACGCACTGGTTCAACATTTAACATTCATGCAGCATCATTTGCATGCATTGATCTCAATTGTGGTGGAAACGTGTCCAACAGTCGCTGTTGCAACAAGTGAATATCATTCTGCTGCTCCTCTTTTGAATTTGGAGACTCTTGCAATACAGCGAAACATTCCAATTTCTATGTACTCAGACATTCAGATGAATACCATCCAGAGAACAATAGATAGGGCAACCCGTTTTAAACAACAAGTCCAAATCCAATAAATTCAAAGGTGTAGAATGACTCAAGGAAAAAGCATGATCTTAACAGATAGGATCCAAAGTGCCATACATAGGGCATGTGACTAGCTAGAGCATTGAATGGCCCCTAATTTCTATAGCATTTACTATTTCATCTGGACAAGGGGTATGTGGAAAGTCAGAGGCTCTTAAAGTGGAGTGTGATGCTCTGATATCAGCAAGACAGAAAATACTTTTGACGCTAATGGAACAATTAACATAAGGAGAATAAGGATCAAGTGGTATCAATGGTGCAACCACTATATAAGCCCCCTCGCTGTCCTATTGAGTATTAAGTGCATTAGGTAGTGAATGTGTCAGAAAAGGCTTTGTGGCAGATCAGAAACAGGACACAGACTACTAGACATTGGTCTCATAGTTCTTTATTCTCTTGTAACAAAAAAAACACATCTTTCCCTAAACTCAAGCCATGTTCTGCAAAGGAAAGTCACAAGGGTGCTTGTCAGGATATCAAAACAATACAACAGTCCTCTGTCCGAAATCCTGTTTTGACCTAACCACTTTTCCTATCTATAAAGAAAATCACAAACAACACAACACTTTGGGGAAATGTGGGTTACAATGGATGGCTGCTGGCTTCTGACCCCCAATCGTGTCTCCTTTTAGAGTAGGCCTGAGCCCACAGATCCAGTTCAGAGTAGACAGTTCTTGGTGGGCTCGATTGATGTCCAGGGGTCCCAGCCCCAAATCTCTCTGTGTCTTTCCAGTTCCTCTGAGACTCTTCTAATCTCTCCCTCTTGGGGATTTTGTCAATCTTTCTTTCTCTACTCAGCAGGTTCCTCAGTTACTCCGCAGCTTGGGGCTTTTCTCCTTCTAACTACCCCACTGTGGGGTTTTCTCTTTTCTCCACACCCTCAGGGTCTCTCAGTCCCCATTCTGGTATTTTCTGTTCCCCCTCCCCCTTGGGGTGTTTCTCTTTTCCATTACCCACCCCAGGGTTTTCTCTGTTTCTCCCCACTCTGGTGCTTTTCTCTTTCTTACTCCTTTCAGGATACGTCCCTTTCTCACTCCCGCTCTGGGGTATGTGGTAAGTCAGAATCAGGAGACAGACAACTCATTGTGTTTTTTTTTTTAATTAGTTTGTTCAAAAAAGAAACAACAACATTACAATAAAATAGACAACTAGAGACCTAAATACCCTTGTACACTTACCTCCACCTTATTCACCCCGATGTATTCCGCACAGTGTCCATCAGGCTTCGTTTATATAAGCACAGTTCCAACATCCATCCCCATATGTAAGAATTAAGGTCCAGGGGCGTGACTACAGGGCCATGTGAGGAGACGTGACTCTGGAGAAAGCTCTGTTTGATCCGTCTTTGATCCGAGTAAAAAGTGCACATGGAGGTGCCCACGACTGAAGAAAATATACATGCCGTTAGATGAATACGAAAGGCGTTGATGTAATGAGTTTGCAGCTCGAGGAATGAAGGGGTCCTACAGTTCGGGAAGGAACTGAAGTCACGGTGGCGGAGGATGCATAGACTCAAAATGGCCGACCAGTGAGAACAAAGGGGCCGGAGCCACAAGTCGATCCCCTCAGCCAACTAAGCCACAGAGGAGCGTTGAAGGTGGGCGAAATATCAGATCCCCACCGGGGCCCCGCGATACACCGTACGGTGGAGACAGCATCCCACAACACCCAAGAAGGTCCGTAGTCGTGGCTTTCCAGTGTCCAAGTGCCCCCCGTAAAGTACACGACAGGACAGGGGGCTGCTAGACCCCCGGGGCACAGGAGCCGGAGGAGGCTGGCGGCGGTACAAGGAGAGCGTATTGCGCTGCCTGCAACAGACAGCTGGATGACAACAGCCCGGTTCCGAATGTTCTGAGGAAGGAGGCAAAGATATAAAGATACATTGAAGCCGCAGAGGGCCAGGGGACAGGCGCAGAGCCCGACTGCAGCGGAGCACGAAACCAGTGCAACATTGTTATCCAATCCTTTGTGGCCAGCGAACGGGAGAGGCCAGCTCACTAGAGAGCACCCGAGCTTCGTTCTGCAGAGATTGGAGCAGAGGAACCGCCGATGACGCACCCCGAGGCACATGAACGGAGCAGCATAAAGCTGCATAACAATGCTCAGACCAAGAAGTGAGGATGAAGACCTTGGCACATGGCCCCACTTCTTGAAGTGCCTTTGCTGCTGTGGCCTACAAATATACCCCCTTCGGCATGGTCGAATTTTATGGCACAGCCACATTGCATTGCAGCTTAATATGGAGGGGCTCAGGACCGGAATGAGAGGAAGAGTGACCCGAATAGGATCCCCAAATACAGAGCTTCGGCCCCTACTTTATTGCGACCATCACCAGAGGTGAGTCACCCCAGGCGCACCAAATATATTTTCATCAAGCAATACGAGTGGTGCACGCTGCCGGGGGCCAGAACAGGAGTGATGGGCCTGAGCAACCGAGCATAAAGAGACAGCTCCACTGTAGTGCCTGGAAGCCACAGAGTAAAAGAAGAAGTGGAAGACACACAAGCCCAGGAAAGTGTTATATTGACGAGAGGGCGGCACAGTCTTGCACACTGACAGTGGCGCCAATACTAAGAAGACAGGAAAAACGATATCCTGAAGCTAACACTAGACCTGGGGGACTTCCGCCGGCCTGACACCCTGAAACTCGGGCCGTTGCTACCACTGCTACCTCCTGACATACCTGCTGCACCGATACACGGGGGGTTGCTGCTCGCAACCAAACTTTACCCACAGGCACGCTCAGTCAGACCCTGCGGTAGCCATAAGCGGTCAGAGGTACCCCCGTGGATAAGCGCTGGTGGAGCCCAAACCGCGGGATGGCGAACAAGGTTGCCAAATCGAAAGGAAAGCAGTCTTCACTGGACATCTTCACCAGGCCAAATCAGACGGGAGAAGGAACAGGCCTGCCCGAACACGCGACGCCAGGGAAAGTGGCCCATCGGGAGGGGAGCAACAGATCTTGGACGCTATTGCCGAGCTGAAAATGGCATGGGACTCCAAACTAGGTGCACTACAGACCTCCCTGGCATCCAAGATCGATGCGGTCAGTGTGGACGTCATCCTCCTGAGGCAGGACATCAGGGCCCTGGCAGACCGCACAGGAATGGTGGAGACAGAAGTGTAGGCAAATACAGAGACCTGCACAGCAAACGCCAAAGAGATCCATACCTTACATCAAATATTAAGCAATTTGGAGTGCCGAGTTGAGGAGGCGGAAGGGAGAGCTCGGAGAAATAACATCTGTATCATGGAGCTTCCTGAAGGTGAGGAGAACCCCGACCATACAAACTATATTGAGAACATGCTTCTGCAGGCGATTAGAGCCGGGGCATTCTCCCAGTGGTTCACGGTAGAGAGGGCGCACAGGGCCCAGATGAGGAAGCCTCCTCCCGGTGCTCTGCCGCGACCGATCATAGCAAAGATTCTGAGTTATACAGACAGAGAGAAGATCCTTGAACATTTTCGGAAAGGTGGAACGATCAGCAGGGCCTTGGCGGCTATTTCTGCATACCCAGACTATACATTCCTGGTAGCGCTTAAGTTATATAGCGGTGAAAAGAAGGCTGCGAGCCTCCGGTCTGAGATACAGGCTACTCTACCCAGCGAAACTGAAAATCCTCTTCAAGGACAGGGCTTCCTTTTTTGAATCCCCGGAGGATGCAGCGGACTGGATGGACAGAACGAGCTGCCCTGACGCCACAGAGGACCGAACGACGGTTGCAGATGACAAATAAGCGGGTGTTTCTTCAAGGAGGGAGGCAGATTTGCGGAATTAAGATTAACAGCTGACCCTCAGAGCAACACATACAGAGGGTCCGATGGGGGCATTACCAACTTCAGCGGCATGAAGAATGATACAGTAACAGGGGTAGTGTAAGAGAGGGAAGTCAGTCATCCTTGTGAAATGTTAGAGGCACTGAAAATGACTGTCAGGAGTGAAACCAAGGAGCGCGGCTCTACCCCCATTAGGTAGGTTAGTTTAGGATATTAGTAACATAGTATCCACCTGCTGCGACACTTGTGCCAGCATTAGCCAGACGAGGACAGAGATGCGGGGGGGTCTATGATCCAGGGATGGAGCTGGGCATAAGTTGAATTGGGGCTTGGGCTAGAGGGTGGGTAGTTAAGGGGGGAGTTTATTTGTTGGGGAGAAGGGGGTTGGGAGTGGGTGGCTGTGGGTAGGGTGGGGTTTGAGGGTGGGAGGGGGGGTCAGGGGAATAATCAGGATGATGCTAGGAAACAACACAGAATGTCCACAAGCACAACTTAATCCACACCGGAGGAGGGCGGGGAGGAGGTTTGGAGGAGTGGGGTATGGCTAATATGGGTGACCTTAGAATAGTGACCTGGAATGTGCATGGGCTAAACATCTACATCAAGCGCAATAAAATTATGACGTATTTGAAGAAGCAGAAAATAGACATAACAATGTTGCAGGAAACTCACTTGACTAGAGAGAAACTTGAGCTGGTAAAGAGGAAATGGAAAGGGACCTTGATAGGAGCCACATATTCAGTATATGCTGGAGGGGTCTATACTTGTATAGCACCCCATGTCCCTTTCAAATTGTTACAACAAGAAGTGGAAGCAGATGGGAGATTGGTGCTGGTAAAAGGGCTGGTGGGCAACAGAGTGGTTAACATGATTAATGTCTATGCCCCGAACAATGATACTGCATGTTATTTCAGGAGCTTATACACCACTGTCAGTCAATACGTGGACGGGGCAGTCATAATTGGGGGGGGACTTGAATTGTACAATAAACCCAGTGCTGGACAGGTCAGATAATAAAATTGCCAGACCTAACCCAGCGGCAAAAGCCCTAGCTAGTTTTATACAGGATTTTCAGCTGGGTGACATCTGGAGGAAGCTTCACCCACAGCGCAGAGGGTATTCACATTACTCAGCTCCACATGATTTACACACTAGGCTGGATTACATACTCGTAAATAGTTCCTTAGCAGAGGAAATCACGGACGCGGAATACAAAGTGGCAGTCCTGTCGGACCATGCATCTTTGGTCGTAACTTGGCAGATTTCGCCGCCAGACCGAGGATTCCGTCTTGGAAGCTTCGAGCAGAGGCGCTTAAGGATACTATTTTCAGAGAAGACTTAAGAAAGGCGATACGGGTTTACTTTGAACTAAATATGGGAACTGTAGAGTCTGCTGGCACGCTTTGGGAGGATTTCAATGTGGTGGTGAGGGGGGAAGCGATTTTGAAGTCGTCTGGCCTGTTAGGAGGGGTACTAGCAGATTTGCAAGGAGCAGAAAGCGAGATTGAGGATATAATCCATGAGAAGCCAGTTACCCCGGAAAGAGTAAAGAACATACGACACCTGGTAGAAAAGTGCAAATCCCACTGGGAGAGACTATTACAGAAAATATATAGAGAGACAACGTGCTGAAGGAGACAAACCAGGCAGACTGCTTGCCTGATTGTATAAAAGTGAGACCCCGAGACAGGTGATACGAGAGATGAGCCGAGAGGGTGGCACAAGGGAAGACACACAGGAAGGGGTGAATAAGTGCTTCCATGAATACTATTGTAAACTGTATACCGACGAGATTGGGGAAGAGGGACTTGATATAAATAAGGCACGAGAAGAGTTTATCCTGCCCAGACTGGAGGCAGCAGACAGGGAAAATTTGGAGGCACCCCTGGAGTTGGAGGAATTGGAAACACACCCTACCCACCAGTAAAGCCCCAGGGGCTGATGGCCTCCCAAGCAAATTTTATAAAGCGTACATGGCAGAACTACTCCCACCACTGTTAGCTATGTTGAATGAAGCATTTGAAGAGGGAAAGCTACCAGACACCCTGAGGGAAGCAATCATTATCCCACTCCTTAAGCCAGGTTAAATAGACACCGATTGCGGCTCCTACAGACCGCTGTCAATGCAGAATCAGGACAGTAAGATCCTCACTGCGGTGATGGCGAACAGATTGAGACCATTGATCAGCACACTGATACACCATGACCAAACGGGATATGTTCCCCGGCGGTGCATTTCGGACAACCTAAGAAGATTGCATCACATTATTAATCAGACTGCGGGGAGCTCTCAAGAATTAGCAAGTCTCATTGGACGCGGTCAAGGCTTTTGACTCGGTCAAGTGGCCATGGCTGCTAGCAGTCCTAAAGAAGTTTGGGATGGGACCCGTGTACCTGCAGTGGGTGAATATAGTGTATAGTGAGCCAACCGCCAGAGTCCGGACGGACGATGGTTTTAGAGCGATGGTCGCTGAGCAGAGGCACCAGACAGGGGTGCCCTTGGTCGCTGATGCTACTTATTTTGGCGTTGGAACCACTGGCAGCATACCTTAGGTACCAATATGGGAAAGTGGGTATTAAAACGAAAGGTGGGCAGCATTTGATATCACTGTATGCAGATGACATGTTGTTATAGCTCCATTACCCTGAAGAAAATCTGCAGTACATGCTAGAGGTACTAGAATGATATGCGATACTATCGGGTATAACGGTAAACGGTATAACGGTAAACCCACGTAAATCCATAATATTTCCTTTGGGTAGGTACACTTCCAGTGTTACAGGTAGCTGGGCGGTGGACACATTCAGATATCTGGGGATCAATGTATACCACAAGGTTGCTGATGAAGATGAAAACAATACGGTGAAGGCTGTGCAGGGAATTCAAAGGAGCATGGCCTTCTGGACCAGGTTGCCCCTGAACATGATGGGGAGGGCAGCCCTGCTTAAGATGGTAGCACTGCCCAGGTTGTTGCACAGCTTTGCAAATGTCCTTTACTTAATACCTAAATGATTTTTCTCCAATCTGCACAGTATATGCAGAGGGTTCCTTTGGCATAATACCAGAAATCGAATAGCCCTGTGGAAATTGCAGAACCCATATGATTGGGCAGGGATCAGACTGCCTAATTTCGAAGTGTATTATTTAGCGGGCAAACTTCAATACGCAGCCAGATGGTTATCTGAGGACACCACATCGGAGTACAGGCTATCGAGGGCTGAGTGCACACCCTATTTCCTGAATGAGTGGTTATGGGTGTCTGATCCCCGGATGGGATGAGATTGGCTCTGCTGAACCTAGGCAGGAAGATCTGGCATAGGGCCTGCGTGACTATGGGAAGCCCGTCGCAGTGCTCCCCACAGGTCCCCCTAGTAACACTGAGAGGGGTAGACAAACAATTAAGGCGAACCATTCGGGAACACTGGGAACCAGTGGGAGTAACAACAGTGGGGGATGTATGGCAGGAAGGGGAAAAGTTGGAGTTTAGTATGCTAGTAGAGGAAACGTGTTTACAGAGAGGACAATACATCTCATATGCTAGGCAGATGAGGCTTTTGGAGAAGACATGGTCGGAAGTAGAATTGGCCCAGCAGCCAGATACACCATTGAGATATTCTAAGCAGTGTCAGAGGGTGGCCACGAGGTTTCCAGGATCTATGAACTAATGATGTCCAAAGTGGGTAAGGAGGTGGCACAAATTAGGCAGGACTGGGAAGAGGAAAGCGGGGAGACCATAAGCGATGGATTATGGGGGAGGATGCAGGGGTACCACAAGAAAGTATCAAGGAATGCTAGATTACAGCAGATTCCGCTATTTATTACACACAGGGCATATATGAACCCAGGGAAAAACGCCAAGTTCGCGAATGCAGCACCGCAATATTGCTGTAAATGCAGAGAAGAGAATGTGGGGATGGTACACATGTTTTGAGCTTGCCCTGAAATCTCGAGATATTGGGAGGAGGTGGCAGGCCGATTAGCTAATAAAGGGATCAGATTGGTGGTGGTCTCTTTGTGGGCATGTATCGCTGGGGGCTTTCCTAGACCCCGCAAACTTCAGCACGTGAACAAGCTTAAAGACCTGGCTTACGTTAGGTTAAGCATAGGATAGCTATGGACTGGAAAGCGCAAGAGAGACCGAAGATGGAAACCTGGTGGAGGGACCTCCTACAGTGGGCAGAGGTGGAAACAGTGGTTTGGAGGGAGGCAGTGTGTAAGGGAGGGGAGGAAGAAGCAGGAACACTAACAGCGTGGCAAGAGCTGGTGGCATCTTTAGCGGTCTCAGAGCCTGAGGAACTGGACACTGACAGCTTCCCGGAAGGTGAAACAGAAGGAACTGTTGTGGTATAATGGGGGTGTACACCAGAAACACTGAGGCAATAAATGATAAATTCCGTTATTATTACGAGGATCTCTATGCTGCCCAGAGTACGGCGGGACACAATGAAATTGTGCGTTACTTAGATAAAGTTGCATTGTGGTGGTTGGATCCAGAAGAAGGAGCGCAGTTAAATACTCCACCTACAGACGAGGATTTCCTAGAGGCCATCCGCTCCCTCCCTAATGGCAAGGCTCTGGGAATCAATGGCATTACTGCTGAACTATATAAAGCCTTTCGAACTCTAATTATACCCCCTCCTGCGTAGGATGTTCGAGGCGGCTAATGCAGCGGGTGTGCTCCCCGAGTTCACTAGAACTTCCCTTGTGACCGTCTTGCTTAAACCTGGAAAAGACCTGAGGCTGTATGCATCGTACAGACCTCTGTCGTTGGTGAACACCAACAATAAAATTATCGCTAAACTTCTGGCCAATAGGCTCTTACCCCATATGCGGGCCCTGGTCCTTCCTTACCAGGCTGGCTTCATTCCTGGTTGTTCTATGCAAAATAACCTGCGGAGACTGTTCGCCATGATGCATAATGTGAATCTGGAGGTCCCAATTGCAGTGGCCGCCTTGGACGCCGAGAAGGCCTTCGATTCGGGTGAGTGGCCTTTTTCTGTTTGAAGTCCTCCGTCGTGCTGGTCTGGGTACCTCGTATTAACAATGGGTGCGGATGTTATATACGGCCCCTTGGGCCCTGGTGTACACCAACGGTAGGCAATCCTGCCCTATCTATCCGTCCCGGGGCACTAGACAGGGCTGCCCATTCTCTCCAATCCTGTTTTCCCTAGCGATAGAGCCGGTGGCGTGCGCGCTGATGGAGTATCATGCCCAAAGGGGGGGGACACTTGGTAAGCACAAGTCTGTCGTCTCTTTATATGCTGATGACATGTTGGTATACGTCAAGTATCCGCGAGATAACCTGAACCTTGTGGTGGAAGAGATCCCGGAATACGGGAACCTATCAGGTTTATGTATCAATATGGTAAAATCAGGTGTACTTCCCCTTACCGCGGGAGTCTCCCCGCATGACATTGGTGAATATTTCACCTGGTGCCCGCAAGGCATCCGCTACCTGGGTATTCGGGTGTCCACATCTCCCGTTAGGCTGTACTAAGATAATTATTTGGCGGCATTACAATATTTGGAACACAGGGTAGACACCTGGGTGCGGCTTCCAATCTCTCAGGCAGCCTGCATATCATTATCTAAGAAGGTGATATTACCTAAATTGCTGTATGTCTTTAATAACTTTCCAATATGGCCCCCTCTTATTTTCTGGAATCGTTTGAGGAGCATGATGAATAGGCTGATATGGGCTGGGAAGCAGGTGCGTGTTTCATTAGATACATTATGTCGCCCAAGCTCTCAGGGGCGAATGGACGTTCCGGACCTCTTTTTGTATTATTTAGTGGCCCAGGCTCAGTACGCGGTCTGGTGGTGGTGCCCCTCTTAGGACCTCCCCCATACGAGCTTGGAGAGGGTGATCACCAACCCAGACAATCTCAAGCAGCTGTTGTGTGCCACACGAGACTGTCACGCAAGGTCTGAAGTGCAGCCGTTGGAAGTCACACTAAGTGCTTGGGACTGTCTTGCAAAGAGGGTGGGACAGGGACACTGGTACTCCCCCGCAATGTCCTTATATTGAGCCTGGGGCATACATCTTACACATGAGCCGATCTTTATACTACACTTCACCAGGTTGCAATACTATAGATTCTAAATGCTTTTCTTGCCTAATAGCCCATGCTAGGGTCCTACTTGGCCGATCTCCCTCCCCATATTTTGCGGCCACGACTGGGTCGCCTATAAACCTATCCTCACTGTCCATTAGCATATGGATCTCATGTCTCTTAGCTTCCAGGCTGTGATGGACGTCAGAGGCATCCTGAGATGTAAGGCGAGTCTCCCTATCCTTTAAGGCCTTCTCTTTAGCAGCCAAGGCACTGTGAATACTCCTTAGCACCCCCCCATACTGGGAGATACACCAACCCCGAATGTATACTTTAAACGATTCCCAGACCACCCTTGGATCTGATTAAGAAAAATTCAGAGATAGCTTGGCGGATATCCTCCCGGAATGCCACATCTTCCAGCGCTCGAGATCTCCAGCGACGGTGCTTAAGAGGGGCTGCAGGGCCGGTAAATTGTACCAGGACAGGAGAGTGGTCAGATAGCGTTCAGGTCAATATCAAAGCCTTATTGGCAACCCTAGTTAGTTCTGGGGACATTTGGATGTAATCAATCCTAGAGCAGCTCCCATGCACAGCTGAATGGAACGTGTATTCACGACTGTCAGGGTGAAGGGAACGCCATATATAAACCAGGGTGAAATCTGCTGCAATTGAGTGCCATTTCTGGCCTGCCCACGAATGTGTAGTTTGTATGGAGTAGGACCTGTCAAGCGATTGTGACAATGCTATATTGAAATCCCCAGCCCATACCACCTTGTACCTGGGGAAAGTGCGTAGATACTCAGAGCATGCCTGGAAGAATTCAGGGCAATCACAGTTGGGGGCATAGATGTTCCAGAAAAGAACAGACCACCCCACAATTTTACCCGCTACCAGAATAAATCGCCCCTCTTCATCTGCCACAAATTTATGTAGTTTATATTCCAATGACCTATGAATATAAATTGCAATTCCCCGGGAGTGAGTGGTATAAGATGAGCCATACCTGTGAATTCCTCACCCGGCCAAACAAGGGAGTTTATGTTCTTTCCCCAAATGGGTTTCCTGGAGAAAAAGGACGCTTACATTGTGATTCCTGGCATAGTTCGAAATGAGTTGGGACTTTTTCCCATTGGTGAACCCTCGAATGTTCCAGGTAAGCAACGCGATATCCCTACTAGGCAGAGGTTTTGTCCCCTTAGGGGGCGTCAAGTTATGACCAGGGCCCGGACAATGACTGCTCGAGAGGCCTTCAGCAGAATAGAGGCTAGATGGAGTGGTCGACACCTAAACAAATGCTGCGTGAGCCAGATGTTCAAGCTTCTGTAAGCGGGTACCCCCCATTTCCACCATGTAAACCTGTAAAACAACTTGTGAGAAACCACTAACCCCCCTCTCCACCCCCCACCCACGCCAGAAACACCAACCTACCAGCCAAAGACACCCACCCCCCACTCGGAACACAACTAACAACATCCCCAATCAAAATTACTTCGCCGCTGGGCACGGGGTGGGCACGGGTGGAGCCGGCGGCCGTCGTGCATCCTGGTGATGGAGGCGCATACCCATGTATGTCAACCAGGATTGAGCTTCCGATACCCCTGGGTAAGCTAATATTCACCACCATAGTCACTAGCTGAAGCTTAGTCAAGACCTCACAGTAGGACCCTATAAAGTGCGCGACCCACCCCCTCCCCGCCTATCACCAGAAGCTCTCTGAAGAGAGGCGCCTGGATCTGTAAGTTCAGAGGCAAATCGTTCAGCCGCCTCAGGAGACGTAAAAAAAAAGGGTTTCCCTTCATACAGCACTCTGAGCTTCGCAGGGTACATCATAGAATAACAAATATTCTTCTTCTTTAGAACATTCTTGGCTGCCTGAAAGGGCCTTCTCCAGTCTTGGACTTGTTGGCTAAAGTCCAGAAACAGCCTGATCGTTGCCGAGCCCCATCGCAGAGTTTTCTTCTCCTGCGCCGTCCGAAGGAGGACGTTGCGGTCCCGGTAGTTGAAAATGTGGGCGATTATGGCTCTCTCTGGTGTCCGGGGGGCGGTTTAGTCGCCAATGAGCGATGAGCTCGTTCCACCATAAACAAGGGTGACAAGGCAGGATCATCTAGGACTTCCCTGAGCAACTTCTCCACAAACTGTTCCATGTTTCCGATCGATGTCGATTCCACCACCCCGGTAATTCTCATATTGTTTCTTCTCGACCTCCCTTCGAGGTCATCATTTTTCGCCACCACCTTCTTGATTGTTTGCTGTAGTGTTGCAACCTCCCGCTGGAGATGTGCGATTTTGTCCTCCCCGTCGCCGATCCGGTGCTCTGCCTCCGACATTCTGCCACATAATTTATCAATCTGAACCGCGGATACATCAACTTTACACGTTAGGGTATCGATCTTGGCACCCAGGTTATCTGTACTGCTCTTCAGCGCTAACAGTGTCTGATTAAGAGTTGTGATATCCAACTGTGAAGGACCTGGTTCAGATTCTGTAGGTGTTGTGTCATGATCCATTCTGACGAATTGATCTGGTTTTAATAATAATAATTTGGCACTTATATAGCGCTACGAACCCTCAGGTATCTGAGCGTGCTTACCCACGGTGGGTGGTGCTCATTTATCGACCTCGGAAGGATGAAAGGCTGAGTTTGGCCTCGCCGGGATTCGAACCTGCGTTAGCAAGCTCTGCGTGGATGTCAAAGCGAGCGCTCTACTCGCTGTGCCAGTTTTGATTACTTTTTCTGGTTACCCAGTACCCCCCTCACCAAGGAGCTACGGCTTTTTATGAGATTATGGGCCTCATTACACGGTAGGCGGTGAGCCATGGCGCTATTAGCGCCATGGCTCATGCCGGTAAAATACCGGTACCGCCTTGGCGGAAAGGGGATTTACCGCCCCATTCCAAGGTTGGAGGGGCGGTAAATCCCCTTTCCGCCATTGCCCTTCCCCATTCCCATTTCTGCCCCATAGGGCTCTATGGGACTGGGGAAGGCGCTAATTACGGCACCGCAATTTTGCGGTGCCGTAATTAGCTCCGAGGTCCCTTAGCGGGTTGGATTTTAACGCCTGCAAGAAGCAGGCGTTAAATCCTCCAACCCGCAAAGGGACCTCGTAGTACGGCAGTAAGGGTTAACGGTCACCGTTGCCATTAACGGTGACCGTTAACCCTTACCGCCGTCCGTGTAATGAGGCCCTATGTGTGGAGCCAGGCGGAGAAAGCTCCCCAGCAGAGAGGGCCAGAAAAGAGTGATGTCACATCCGAAGCAGGTCCAAATATACAGACCATACAAAAGCCACCTCCCACAAAGGTCTCAATACCCTCATGAACCCAGGACAGAGGAGTGCAAAAATTACCACAGAGAATGTACCGAAGGTTTAGTGGAGGTCACACATACCCCCTTCAAGCTTGAGAATTCATCCGCATTGGTGGGGGGGCCGGAACCCGTCCTTCATGAGGTTAAGATGGTCTGCCGCCTGTTGACCTCACCTCCCGCAGAGCCAGCACCCCAGAGTGTCCCAAGACTTGCTGATTGGTAATGCTGGGGTCGCCCACCCTGACCACATCCACGAGATCGCCCCACCCCAGTGCCGGCGTGAATGTCCGGGTCGCCCAGGCAGTTCGCTATGTCCACAGTTCTGGGGGTGAGGTCCATCTGGGGCCAATCACCCATCCAGGTTAAATTGTGCTGGTGAGATCCTGACTGAGAAGGGGGGCCGCCCCCACAGGCTCCCGCACACCCGGCCAGTGAGAAAGCAGGGGCTCCACCCGGGCCCGCCAGCACAGCAAAGGGCCCCCCTCCCGCCCGCAGCGATAGGTGGCACACACAGCAGGGCCGAGTCCATGGGGGGGGAAATGGCAGTGTCCTCCGGTCCCCCCCACCACTCACCGTGGAAGAGACCACCACAAATTGCTTCTAAGATCTGGGGCCGCACCTCCGCCCCACACAGGCTGCTCCAAGCCCCTCCACAATGGGAATGCCTGCAAACGCTGCAGTGGCCAAACCGCCAGTTTCCCCAGATCCTTCAGATGCGGAGCGTGGAATGCAGAGATGGCGGGGCCAGGATCCAAAGACCCCACAGGAATATAGCGCGCAGTCCGGGCTCAGCTCCGCGCTTCGCTCCCCAGCATAATCCGCCGAGCCAAAGGAATCAATCACCACCAGGACCAGCCCGAAGCTCAATGGCTCCCGCGCAGGCGGGCCGCACCATCCGCCGCGGGCCAACTGTCAGAGGGGGGATGGGCCGCCCAGCGCGCAACAGCCACGGTGCCCTCAGTCATCAATTTCTCTGGAACCACAGCTCCCTCAGGGTTCGGGTCAGTATCCTCGTGTGCAGGAGCGGTTCCGATGCAACCCGCTTGGATTCGTTTGTCTGGTGGACATGTTTAAAACCAGGTACCAGGGCCGGATGTCTGCGCCTCCATCAGAGCACTTTCAGGCAGCGGCCATTTTACAAACCGCGCAACCGCACCCCTTCAACTCATTGTGTTTTAAACCTAATAAGTTTTATTTGACTCCCAAAACCCTGTTTAACCCTATGACTCTGGTCTCTATGCTAAAGAAAAGAAAAGAGTAAAAACGGTGCTCAGCAGGATGTTGTACAAAATAAAGTCTATCCGCCATCTAGAAACATCAACTAGTCTGATCCCTAGCTCTGCCACTACAAAGGAAAAGAATAAAATCAGAACACAATATCATTTAAGAGCATTTGTCCAAATCGTATATTCTTGGCTGGTTTCTGACCTACCATACACAGTCTCAGGATTATACAAGAACTGATTGCCCTAAGCAGGATTCCAATATTCTTACCAGCCAATGTCTCTGGGCCTTTTGTCCAATCCACAGTTCAGCACAAATGTTTAACACAGCTCCTTGGGATTTCATGCTCGGTATACAATGGAGTAGTGAATGTCTATAGGTCTCCTGGTCTGCTTTTCAGTTGCAGTCCTGTACAAAGCAACGTCCTCTCAAATATCCTTAAATAGCCAGGCCTTGTCTGGCTTGGTTCAGAACCGCTTTGGTTCCTACCCCTCCCTGTGGTCTCAGGTTGCACACACCCTCTTGGGGTTGATTTGATGGTGACCCACTTTGGGCCTAATGTATTCTCTCTCTGTCATGGGGTCTCGTGTTTCATACCCACTTGTGGGGTCTCTCAGCTACTCTTGGGCTCTTCACCTTCTAAACTTGGCTTGCAGCATATGGGGTCTGTGTTGGGTCAGAAATGTGAGGTGCACAACTTCGTGAATGGTTTTCATAAAATGCCATTTTAATAACTTAAAAGGGTTTGAACACCTCACTATCCCTATCCCTAAAGAGGATTTCCCTACCGATTAAAATAAACTAAAGGAAACACTCTCAACAGAAGGAATCTGTCCCTCACACTTATAGATACAGAAAACATATGAAGGAAATATATGGCAGTTCAATTATAACACGGCACAGTTATATCCAACATAAACTTGATAACTGTTTCTCCTCGTAACCTGGGCAATGCGCCCTTCCCCAGATTCAAAGCAGGAATTTGTATCCACAGTTCTAAATTAGGAAAGTTCCTTTCTACAACAAAGTTCAAGTGATAAGGTTTTCTTGCTCCACAAGTCTCTCAAGTGATATGATATGATATGATGACATGATAAGTCATTTATAAAGTGCCTGTACGCAAGTGTTTCTAGGCACAACAAGACAAGGAAGGGTAGATAGAGGGATGTGAGAAACCAGAGTGTGTCTCACCGCTAGTCCCCAAGGCTCGCTCTCTCAGGTGGCCAGAGCATGGCCATCGCCTTTGGATCCAGACCCTGGGGGTGGACCAGTGTGGGAGGATCACCCAGGTGAAAGGTATTCGGGGAGTGGGGGTGAGGCAGCCGAAGGTGAGATGCGGTATTCCCCCCTCTTTTATCTGATCCATCCTATTTTTTAGGATCTACCAAAGTTCCAACTCCCCCCCACCCTTTTTTTCCCACAAACACTGGGCCAAGGAAGAGGGTGACTGATAGTAACCAGACTAACTCTCTCACATCGTATTGGACATGTCCCGTTAATCGGGTCAGGCAAAGTCAGGCAATTTACTCTAAGTGCATACACCTAACACCAATTAGCTCTAATCACATGAATAAGAGGCAACACCTAAAGACACACTCTGAGCAAGGCGCAACACGAGTGTGAACAGAACTTCCGGGACAAAGGCACACCTACTGGAGCAGAGCAACAGACCCAGGGATGAGAGCAGTGGGTTGAAACCCTCAGGAGTTCCCTACTGGAGGTCATTGCCTCTGACAGGCTGCGAAAGACACGTGGAGAAGGTCAGATCCCACAAGTGAACATTGCATTGTATTTGAAGGACGCTAGTGACCCTCCCGGGTGAACAGCAGAGTTGGGGAGGCGAGGCCAAGCCTGTGGTACTAACCTTGACTCGTGAATTGGAATTAGCAAAACCAATAAAGACACACACACAGCCAGTGAGTTGGCAAGCGACGTGTGACACTGGTATGTGTTAAAGCGAAATGAAATAGCAACATTATATTGCAAGTGAAGGCTGCACACGTGTCAATGAGACACAAAGAAAGGCAGACCTGTTGAAGCTGTGAGATCAGCGATATTAAGTAACAGAGTTGTCCGGCGAGAGGAATTAGCCCACTGGAAAGTCTCTGTGAAAGGTACATTGTTTGAAACAATAAAGGGAATGTACAGCAAATGTGAAACATGCAAGAATAAACGTGAAATTTGAGTCAAAGTGGGCCTGCGGTGGTCTGTAAGGAAAGCCCTGCACATTCAAAAGTCTCCGATGTCTGAAAGTGGTCTGAGCCCGACAGAGGGAGACCCAAAGCACATAGCTTGGGGAAGGGAGGCCCCCTGCCCCCTTGCAAGTTTGTGTTGAACTTTGACATAAGTGGTCTGAGCCTGGCAGAGGGGGACCTATGTGAACTGTGTGGTGAGAGGTCTGAGCCCGACAGAGAGGGACCTACGTGAACTGTGTGGTGAAAGATCTGAGCCCTGTAGAGGGGGACCTTTGTGAACTTTGTGTTGAAGTACTATTTTGAAAGTCAAGAAAAGAGACTTTAACGTGGAATGCCAGGCGGGCCTCAAATCACGTTTTGGAAATGTTTATAGTTTGGAAACAGAGCCATGGTGTGTCATCCTGCTTACAGGGACAGCTATACTCAGTGAGATCTAACATGGGCAGGGAGAGCTGGTTCAACCACATTTATTATTTTTGAACACTGATTTTTCCTTTGCATACATTTCTCCTTTTTACACTTTTTGTACAGGAGATAGGGCAAGAATTAGGTTTAGTTAGCATAGGCCATTTTGATTTGAGGACTCCACTAGGACTGTTTTGTTTATCGTTTGATGGTTGAGACTACTCCCATCTTAGTTAAAGAGCAAAGTAGGAGTTTCTTCAGTCCCATCATTTTCAATAAACGTTTTACAAATTGTATCCATTGTGTCAGTGTCATACTTGTGATACCAAGCCTCCCCTGCAGGGAGGACAAAACAAACAATCTTACTAGGCCTGGTATCATTCTGATTGTACACGTGTGAGGGGGAGGAAAGAGGAGAAGTGCCAGAGGGAGGGGGGAGAGTGCAGTGGCAAAAATGCTGTAAATGCTGCCAGGGTGGTGGTTCAAGTAAGTGCAGGGAGGCAGGGGACTGTAGGGTTGCAGATACAATCCCTAAGTGGGTGGGAGGCCCAGAGGCAGTGCAAGGGGTGACTGGTCATGCAGGAGCCTAGTGCCTGTGAGGTTCAGTGGGTGGCCAGGTAACCAGTTAGCACAGTAAAAAGGAGCAACAGCAGGGGAAAGGGAGAAAGCAGAAGCGAAGAGGAAGGTCTTGAGTAGCTTCCGGAACCTTAGGTGGTCCTGTTCAAGTTAACCCTATACTTGTGTCAGCATTAATGATTTGTCAGACTGATTCCACAACAGTACACAATATAATGTGGTGGCCTTGCCTCTTCTTCTCCTTCTTCTCATTCTTCTTCTCTTTCTCTTTCTCTTTCTCTTTCTCTTTCTCTTTCTCTGTCTCTTTCTCTTTCTCTTTCTCCTTCTTCTCCTTCTCCCACACCCCAGTACTTTAACAACTTTAACTTGGTCCACTCACCTGCCAGGCCTACTACAATGTCCTTGTCCTGGTATACTTGCCTGCCAGGACTCAAAGAAATTACTAACACTACTAGTACTTCTGTGGTCAAGTTAATTTCAAACAACTTAGCAATGAAAGCTTCTTCTGAAAAGACCTGAGACAAATTGATGCTGTTTATGCCACTGACAATACAGGTTATGTTTCTCTCCTCCTGAATACTTTCCATCACGAGGACTGCTCTCCTGCACAACAAAGTCATTTGTCTTTCAACACCATCAGTATCAGCAAATTCAGTATGGGCTACTTCTTCTGTGAAAGGATTTGACACATTGGTTCTGTTTGTTCCACCCTTGTGGTTGCCACACGCAATGCAGATTATGCTCCTCTACTCCTGAATACTTTCTATCAGGACAGCAACTCTTCTGCCAATCTTGTTTTCCCAGTCTTCCATCAACCAATCGCTGATAATGACTTTTTATCACACTTGCTCTTCTTTGGCTTAGACAATTTGGCAATAGGGGTTACAATTGGATGGCTTCTTAATTGCTCTTTCTTTACTTTGGCAATGGTAGTTTTTGTTACCTTCCTTTAATATTGCCGTCTTTAGGTTTTGGCAATTACTTTGATCTTTGTAATTACAATTATAACCTTCTGGTTTCTTCCCAAGATTCTTATTCTGCCACTTTAGTCACTTTGTATCAGATTGGTATGTCTCAGTCAGCCACTTTAGTTTCTTTACATTAGTTCGGTATTCAGCATTCCCAAGAATGGCCAACAGGTGATTATGTAGTGTTCCAGGGATACACAATACTAGTGAGCTCACCAGGTGCTGCATACACTTCCACTTGCTCCTCTGTCGCTGCCACTTCTACTTCCTCCGCTTCCTGCTCCACGGTCAGCTGCTTCTTTCTGCTTCTCGCCTCCTGCGCTGTACAGGAGAGGAGGGTTCCTCACTCTACAACTCTACAAGCACTCAGATGCTCACCTGCCCCTGGAGTACATGTTACTGTGAGGAAAACTTCTTAGTTTAACACTTCCCACCGCACAACCTCTGCATACCAGGTCACCGTGGAGAAGGCTTTCTGGAATAACGCTTCGCAGTCTGCAATCTCTGCATACAGGGTCCTTCAGGGTAGAGACCCTCTCAAAGCTGGCATCTGCTTCACAAACAGCGGTGCTCCAGCGTCTCAGCTTCTCTTCAACTTCTGCTGCCACTGCAACATGGAGTCTCGACAATTACTCCACCTTCTGCTTCTCCTAATGGCCTGCACCTAAGGGGCCCCTTTATGCTCCGTAGTTCCGTTTAGGTGTGGGTCAGTAAACTAGTAGGCTACACCTTGCAGTGCAGTGCCTCCGCATCCCTCTTACTTGTCCCAGTACATTGGGCATTGTGGGACGTGAAGTCCACAATGTTCAAATTACTTCTTTTCCTCTGGATTTCGATTCCAATTTTATCTACTTCACTTCTGACTTTAATAACAACTTTAACACCTCCCTGCAGCAGCGAGCCATTACATATTCTGGCATCACTGGCATTTATTCCTCTGAGGAGGGCAAATACTGAGTCTCTCCCAATGGAGTCCTCCTGTTCCCTTGGGGCCCTTCTCCTCCCTGGTGATCCTCCCGGCTAATACTACCCCAGGGTCAGGATCAGATAGTGGCTGCCTTCCCCATGCCACCTGGGAGGAGACTTTAGGTAGGGTTTGTGTGAGGACACCGCAGGATTCATCACAGGTCTCACTCTCTTTCGGGTTATCTGGTGCCTCAGCCCTTTTGGGCTATTCGCTATCTCACCCCAGGAGTACATGTTACTGTGAGGAAAACTTCTTAGTTTAACACTTCCCACCGCACAACCTCTGCATACCAGGTCACCATGGAGAAGGCTTTCTGGAATAACGCTTCGCAGTCTGCAATCTCTGCATACAGGGTCTTTCAGGGTAGAGACCCTCTCAAAGCTGGCATCTGCTTCACAAACAGCGGTGCTCCAGTGTCTCAGCTTCTCTTCAACTTCTGCTGCCACTGCAACATGGAGTCTCGAAAATTACTCCACCTTCTGCTTCTTCTAATGGCCTGCACCTAAGGGACCCCTTTATGCTCCGTAGTTCCGTTTAGGTGTGGGTCAGTAAACTAGTAGGCTACACCTTGCAGTGCAGTGCCTCAGCATCCCTCTTACTTGTCCCAGTACATTGGGCATTGTGGGACGTGAAGTCCACAATGTTCAAATTACTTCTTTTACTCTGGATTTTGTTTCCAATTTTATCTACTTCACTTCTGACTTTAATAACAACTTCAAAAGGAGTTTTAGAAGGACTCAATAAGTGGTTCTGATTTACAGAAGAATTAGAGTTTTCAGAATCTATGATGTTAATGTTTTGAGATTCATATTTAACATTCCTCTGTTTATCGCAGGGACTTTCACCACCATAAATGTAATTCGCTTTGGGGAAGAACACCTCCCTCCAACAGCGAGCCATTACGTATTCTGGCACCACTGGCATTTATTCCTCTGAGGAGGACAAATACTGAGTCTCTCCCAATGGAGTCCTCCTGTTCCCTTGGGGCCCCTCTCCTCCCAGGTGATCCTCCCGGCTAATACTACCCCAGGGTCAGGATCAGATAGCGGCTGCCTTCCCCATGCCACCTGGGAGGAGACTTTAGGTCGGGTTTGTGTGAGGACACCGCAGGATTCATCACAGGTCTCATTCTCTTTCGGGTTATCTGGTGCCTCAACCCTTTTGGGCTATTCGCTATCTCACCCCGGCTAGGGTATATGGATTCATGCCTGTTTCAGGCTGTCATTGTGTGACAAGGCCTTGTCGATGGGGGAGGGAGCCCCACCTCTTTATCCCTTTTTGAATGCCTGTGTGGAAACAGGCGCAAACCCTACGCCCCACCTTACCTGATGCGGCTCCAGGGAAGCAGGAAGGAGGGCAGCCACCAGCAGATGCAGGCAGCGGGCCTTATGGAGCCTAGCCACAACCAGGAGGATGCTGCTGCAAGGGAGGCTCGGCTGAACAACATCAACCCACTGCATGCAGTGTGGTATGGCAGCTAGTACCACACCGTTCTCCGACGAAGCAACAGCCCAGGATGCAGCGGACGTCATGAGACTGGCCGTTGCAAAGGAAAAGCATGGATCCAGCTAGGACTATCATCTGGAGCCCTGTGCCTGTGGTAAATACAGCACTAGCCCACTAGGGAAGTTATTTAGCAAAAAAAGACCTTCATGAAGACTTTGTTTATCCCGCTAGCCCACCAGGGATATTGGTAAAAGGCCACATCTATGGGGGATGGCAGCCCCATATGTGTCTGCATGTCAAGAATGCTACAGCAACATGATACCAGAAGGGGGCAGGGCTTACAAGTGCTTATAAAGTCCTTGTGAAGCTTCCAAACCCTTCCCCTGTCCACCCTGCCCCAAGGAAGGTACATGATTGGTAAGGTAAATTGGCCAGTCCAGGGCAGGGTGGGGTATTTAAATAGGTGCATGTGAGTGGTTGAGTGTGGGTTAGTTGGGTGAGGACAGGAGTTCGTGGAGGATGTCTGGGAGACCAGAAGTGGCCAGAGCGACTGGAGTATAGAAGATATTGGAGAGAGGGGGTCTGCAGAGTATTTGTGAGTGAGTGGAGAATGTGAAGAGTACAGGTACAGTAGGAGTAACAGGGTGGTATTGGTAGTTGTGATGAATCCTGTGGAGCCATCACTGATCCCCAGCCAAAGATCTCCTCCCATGTGGCCAGGGGAAGGCAGTCTCTACCTGATCCTGGCCCTGGGGTGGTAGTATGGGGGAGGATCTCAGCGGAGGAGATAGCTGTCGGGGGAAAAGTGGTGGCTCCATCAGGAAGGATGCAGTATTTTTACCTAATAAATTAGGAAGACCCTATAATTCCTAAATTCCTGATCGCATGGTGTCACTTTATGTGTCCCTCCCATTGTAGGACCTAAGGAACCATTTCTGAAAAAGACTCAGAGCAGGATAACATTCACATCTCACATACACATAACTTACATTTAACATCCTTTATCTCTGATGGTTTTGTCTCAAATAAAAATCCCAAACGAAATCACATTAGAAGTCTTATGAATGCTAGGGACTCCAACTTCCATAATGCCTCAAGTACTGAGACGAAGAAGAAGAGGATAACGAAAGGCACATGGGTAATTTAGAGGTCATTTTGAATATCGACCAAGTAAAGTAGAGGGACAGAATTTGCACAAATCCTCATGAATGAAAGGTTAAGATGGGGGAAAGTTTAAGCAAATGTTATCACAAGCAGAAAAATGTTAATGACAAACTTGGAAGATATAATTTGTACAAGTCTCCATATTTGAGAAGCCAATATGGGGACAGCAAATGAACATTGATGAATAAGTAAAAAGATATAACTTGAACAAATCGCCATATATGAAATGTCAATAAGGGGAAAGTTGGAACAAGTCATATCTAAAGCCAATGAAGTATCGACATTGCAGGAGTACAATTGTGCTATACTGAAGGACTAAGAGAACATTGAAAGAAGTACTGGTAAAAGAAGTATATCGGGCATTGAGTTGAAAGAAGTCCTGGTAAAAGAAGTATATCAGGCATTGAGCCTTTGGGGACAGATACATGGCTGGATAGTATACCATGGGATCTATAAGAACTAGGGGGGGATTTGTGGTAGGGGAGTATACCAGGGGATCTAAAGAATCAGGTGAAAGATCTGATGAAAGATTCCTGGCAGAAGAGTATACCAGGAAGTTATTCTTAATAAGTTATTATGTAAAAGAGATACTTGTGCCATCCTTAGAAAGATATTGGGCCTCATTACGAGGTTGGAAGTAGCCATGGCGCTATTAGCACCATGGCTGCCTCCAAACTCATTCCGACTCCGCCCTGGTGAATGGAGCAATTACCTGTCCATTCCAAGGTTGGCGGGACCGGTAATTCCCCATTCACAGGGCCATTCCCCATTCCCATTGAGCCACCAAATTGCGGTACCGTTATTAGCTCTAGAGTCCCTTTGCGGGTCCCGTCCTTAATGCCTGAAAAAACCAGGCGTTAAGGAAGGACCCGAAAAGGGAACTTGTAATAGGGCGGTAAGGGATTACCGGCACCGGTGCCCTTATCGGTGCCAGTAATCCCTTACCGCCCACCTCGTAATGAGGCCCATTGTGTGAAAAAGAAATGTTTGCCTTCCTTGGAGTGTGTGTTGTATGAAGGAGAACATTGTTTGGAAAAGGCACTTTCTCCCTCATTTTTGAAGCATTCCTACCATCCTCAGGATCCAAGAACATGTCCTTGGAAGAAACCATGTGTGTTGGATTTATATATCTGTTTACATTCGAACACTTTTTTGCTAAACTGCGACGAAATGGGGATCTGGAGTTGGCATGGGGAGTTTTGCAGCCAGAGTCACCCACCCCTGGAGGTGTGGTGTGTTGGGACCCCGGACCATGTTGAACTACATTTCCCATGGTGCGTGGGGCATGGAACTGGAGCGTGTGCGTAGTGTATGTAAGTGAGGGGCTTGATAAGCTCCTCTCTGGCCCGTGACACTTGCTGGTGATTTTGGTGAATACAGGCACGGGCCTGAGGAGACTGGAGCCAGGTTTCTTGTTGAGCCTGGGAGGACTGGGCGCAGTGGCAACTAAGACTGTGCCACAGAGAGCTGTCCCCCACTTCCGGTCTTTGCTTCCCTCGCTCCACCTGTTGGCGTTCATGAGCGGGGAGCGGGACACCGGCGGCAGCACAAGCAACATGCATAGTGATACTTGCGCCCACAGGTTGTCGTGATTACAACGTGCAACACTCAAAGTTCTTCGCATGGGATGGTGCCGCATGGCCCCCCCTAGGCTTAATATAAGTGTACCACTTGAATGTATTTTGGGGGTATTTGTAGATGTGAAGAAAGGAAAAGGCTAACGCATGCATGGAATAACCACACCTTGTTGAACAGTTATTTGGGGCATAAGGAATGCTGAACGCTGACTGTGCACATGTTCTATTAACTGAGCTTACGCTTTCTGTGCTTATGTACATTTCAACGTTCAGTGTCATGAAAGATGCTATTGTGCAGGCTGCACCGGCTCACTAACAACTCTCTGAGGTGTTTGGAGAGGGTCCTGTGGCTTAATGTCAAGCTGGTGCAGAGTCATGTGTTATGTTTGTAGCTGCTTACTGTGCAATGTTTGTGGCTATTTCCTGTGTTAAGTTTGTGGCTGGGCAGGCTAGGAATTGGCTGGAAACTACTTCAGGGTTTTTCACTTCTAATTAAGAAAGGGTGAGCTCATAGGGGTAGCTGCTCCTAAAACAAGAAGGGGCCCTTTTGCCATCAAATTCAACTTCACGGGCAAAGCAAATAGCAAATATCTAATGAAAGTAAAAAGGGAACCACATAAAAGCAACCTATGAGAAAAAGAGCAAGTGTGCAGACTGCGACAAAAGGTGGGGCATGATCAAGACACCACAAAGTGAATCTTATGAAATGATGCAGTGTGGCAAGGGCAAAGACTGACAAGAGGTGTGTGATACATTATGGCAGAGCCATGAGGCTAACTGGGAGTGGCCAAAAGATTATAAAACTGCACATAAAGTCAAGAGGCCAACAAAGAGGAACTAAATGCATGGGAAGCTGCACAAAGGGCCAGGTGCAGAAGAACCTGCGTGTGCTGAAGAGCCTCGGGGTCCTGGTTGCGCGACCTGTGGTGGGTGGACGGTGTGATCTGAAAACCGCGCCTAGACCAGTGAGCTCTGCATTGTGAAAGCCAAAGATATTGTGAAACAAAGCACTGTAAGTGAGCTGGTGACACAAACCAGAAGGATGTCAGGTTGACCTAGAGTTAAAGTTGAACTTTGAAAGACTGACACAAACATTGGTTGCTACGTTGAAATCTTGGGGAAGGAAACCCTGAGACTTGATGAACTGCAAGTGCCGTCTTGAGGACAGGGCCTTAAGGTTCTTTTTGTTTGAACTGTGTTACTTTGAACTTGAGGAAGGGTACCCCGTAGATTGTGTGGAACTGTTCTAACTCGAGCAGGGTAATCTTAAAGATATACTTCACTCAAAAATGTTATTGGCTAAAAAGATGGCCTATAATCAAAAATACATATAAAAATATTTTTAAACAAAGTTCCTATGTAAAGTTTCGGGGAAATTGAGACTCAAACGCAAACATTTCAAGCACAAGGAGGCATCCATTTTGTGAAATGGATGAGCCTCCTGTGCTTTTGTTAAGCTCTGCCCTTGCAGCAATAATGAAGCAAAAGGCAGCCAGCTGTAACAAACAAAAGCTACCAGTAGGTGGCTTTTGCTTCATTATTGCTGGAGAGAAGAGAATGCAGGCATGAAGGCTTCATGCAGGTAAGTGCTTATTTTATTTTCTTCTTACCAAATCATTGCAATTATAAATACAATAGAATTGTATTTGTGATTGCCGTGATTTTCTTTCTAAATTTCCTGGGCTCCTCCGAGCTTGGGGATCACAGAGCCCAGGAGACTCAAAGCAAAAGCTGCTGCAGTCATAAATACAACACGGTTGTATTTATAATTACCGTGTTTTTCTTTCTAAGTTTCCCGTGTCCCCCGGGCTGGAGGAGCCCGAGAAACTTAAAAAGAAAACCACAGCAATTATGGGCATGGGTGTCCCTGATTGGTCCTCCACACATGGGGGTCTAGGGGCACCCTGCAAATCCTGGCCACATGCCCTACCACGCCCACCACGCCCACCTTTTGGAGGTCGGCCACCTTTGCCTCTCTTACCGCTAGGTTGCCTCCCAACCATGGCACTGATGTTGTTGTGCGTATGGGAGTTGCAGTAAACAATTGTCTTGGGCAATTGGGGGTGAAAGGGGTAGGGTACTAGATGGAATTCGTACCCTAGTGCCCTAGCAAGGCTGTCTGTGACCCTTGGGGGAAGATGACGGGTCACGCAACGCACAGGCACCCCAAAAAGAAAAAGTAACGTGCACGCAACCCCTCGTAGACCACGTGCATGGAAAAATGAACCCGCACTACACTGTGGCACCCAGAAACAGAAAAACAAGCGTACGCGTGTTACACGCAGCCTACAATGACCTCTGAAGGGGTACGCGACACACGGGGCAAGCACAGTTGGTAAATGCATGTGCGACTCACCATCTGCCTGGAAAAATAACATGAAAAAAACGTGCGTGTGCGCGTAGGCAACACTTCCGCCAAAAGAAGAACTGTGCGCTGTCTGAGGAGACAGGACAAAAGAAGAAGTGAACGCTGTTTGAGGAAACAGGCCCAAAAAAAATAAAAAACGCTGTCAGAGGTAACAGGGAGTACGAACTTGGAACGCTGTGAAGTAATCACGTGTGAACCGACAAGAAGTACAGAATTCATCCACTTGCTCTCCATGAAAAGCATGTACAAGGGAATGGGGTCCTACACGTACCTTTTAAAGCGGCCCACACGTACAGCGTCACTTACACGTGTACGCGCCAAGGCCCTTTCCTACAATTACACGAGCTGACACTCGGACGTGCAGTTTTTGGACTTGTACGATGAACATGCACCCGTGTTGATGGAAACGCCCGCGCGTAGGCCCTTTCCTCGGATTACACGCATCCACACGCGGACATGCAGTTTTTCCACGTGCGCTGAACCACTATGCCCACGTCATGAGGGAAATGCATGCGCGAGTCACGTCACAGACACGCTTACGCGCTAAGGGCCTTTGGTCCAATGAAACCGCGTACGTGTGCTGACGCGCTTATGCACGAAGGGCTTTTCCTCGAATTACATGCTGACGTGCAAGATTTTCACATGCCAAATCACTCCGTATCAAGCTGGCCACGCAACAACACACGGAAGACCACACTCCTGCCCAGAAGGCCGAATTACTGCCCCCAAGAGCCCTGAGCACGCTCCCACCTGCCATCTGCTGCTGCATGACTGCCTGCTGCCCACGTGCCCTGCTATTTGCTGCCTGCACATCAGCCAGGGGTGCAGTTGCTGTGACCACCCCTGCTGGAACCACCAGCTTCAGTGCCAGGGAAGTTGGTGTCCTGGTGGAGCAAGTCCTGGGGCAGTATGATTCCCTCTTTGGAAGTTTGCGCGGGAAAATGAAGGACGGACCAGGATCTGGATGGACACAGTGACTGCCATCAATGCGGAGGGGTGGCAGTCCGCGACTTACACCATGTCAAGAAGCGCTGGGAGGACTTCAGGTCCAGGACCCTCAACAAGGCCCGGCACCTCTTGAAGGCAGCGGATGCCAAGGGGCGCCGGGGCCACCTGTCCAACCACCAGATGAGGGTCCTGGAACACATATGCCCAGCGCTCCACGTCCAGGCCCTTGAGAGGTAGACCCGTCTGGAGTCGAGCGGTAAGTGTACATGCATACTGATTGGATGTTGTGCGTGTGGTGGTGTGCCAGTAGTGTGCTGGTTGCACATGTGTTTTCGTAGGGCCATGTAGGGATATGTATGAACAGGGGCGTGAGGCTGCCACATGTGAGTCCTCTTAGGTGTGAGACACATCGATGGTGTATGTGTTGGTAAGCATGCTGTGCAAATGCAGATGTGGTAGCACACATGTTTGAATTTCTGTGTATGTACGTTGGCATGGTTGTGGTGTCACACATGGATGGTGGTTCCTGCTGCATGTATCTGCACTGTGTACATGTGCATGTGTGTGTATTTGAAAAGTGTGCAACTGTGATGCAACATGGATGCACGTGACACTGATATGTAGAAGGCTGAATGCCAGATGTGACATGTATGGCGATCGCATCACTGCGACAGTTGGAGGAGATGTAGACATGCATGTAAGTGTGATGGTGTGTGTGCGTTTCTAGTGCACTCCCTGTGTTTCATGTGATGTCAGGCTCACCTTCGGCTGTTCATGCTCTTGTATGTTTATGGATGTTGCTGCCTGGTGTAATATTGCTGTGGAAATGCTCATGTGTGTGAGTTGAAATGACATGTGTGCCGTGGAGTGTGATGCAATGTCTGAAGTTTGACACTGCCACTCATGTGAAACTGTCATGTGTGTATCAGTCCATTGTACAGTGCCCTGATGTCTGTGTTTTATCTCTCCCTGTCTGCAGCGTCAACTGATGAAGAGGGTGGAGAGGGTGCTGTGGAGGACAGCGGCAGGGATCGCACCACCAGCCGGAGACGCAAGGCCCGGCTCCCCTCCCAGATTGTCATCTCATCGGGGAGTGAGGAGTCTGGTGCCGCGTCCCAGGCCGCAGCTGCCGAGGGTAGGTCCAAGAGGCAGAGGTTGGAGGTGGACTCCTCGGCAGCAGAAGGGGCAGCTGAGACCCCACAGGGTCCAACGGAGGAAGATGGCACGGAGTCATCAAGGTTGGTGGGGGGGTTTGGTGGAGGAGGAGGCCTCGGAAGGGACACACATGGGGTCTGGAGGTGGGGATTCCACTGGTGTGCAGTGCAGGGGCAGGGACAGGAGGCAGCACAGGCTGCCGCGGAGGTGCCTGTGTGTAATCCTGTCCCTGATCCTGTCACTGCATCATCTGGCACCAGCAGGGATGCCTACGTCCAGACCAGTTTTCAGGGAGGGGGATGAGCGCATGACAACTGGCCTTCCTCTCCCTGCGGACGTGGCTATCCGGGTCCGTGTTGAGCCTGTCCTGAGTGGATTAGCGTTGCATCAACGGGGCATGCGAGGTGACCTGCAGTCTTTTCATGGAGAGACTGCATGTCGTCTTGCATGCCTCTTTGACCACGTTGACCTACTGGGACGGGTCACCGGTGCTGGATTCCTCCGTGTGCTGGACCTTCTTGCGACCCCCTCTCACCTGAACCCCCTACGCGCCAGTCGTCCTCCATGCCATCTTCCCACCCATGTGTCACCTGGGTACCCTGTGGAGCTGCCCCTGACCCAGCGGCCAGGCTGGTGGAGGACGCATCCCTGCCAGTCGGACGTCCAGCAGGGGTGGCCACCACGACAACTGCACCCCAGCCGGAGGAGGACGTGCAGGCAGCAAGGGCCAGGGCGCAGGCACAGGCACAGCACCAGCAACATGGTGGGAGCAATGATGGCTCGGGGCCTTCAACATCGGAGGGGCAGGCATCCGCCATAGGGCAGGAGGACCCCGGATTTCAAGTGTCTTCCGTGTGGCAGCGGTTCTGCCACGCCATAGATGCGGAGCGGCAGTGGGCGGAAGAGGCACGGCTCACAATGGTCAGGGCGGAGAACTCCATGCGGAGGGCCCTGAGGCAGGCCGAGTGCCTCGAGGCAATTCACAGGGAGTTGGAGGTGAACATGTCGTCGTCCGTGCGAACGCTCAGGGCCATGGAAGAGGCCCACCTCCAGGACATTGAGCAGAAGTTCGATCATGCCCTGGCCCGTAACATCACTAAGTGAGCCGTCGGACTAGCCCGCTGTCATTGTAAATAGTTGGATAGTGTTAGGTTCCCTTTCTGTTTTTTTTTTATTTTGGGCCGCTTGGACAATGCACCACATTTTTGTATATAGTTCATTATTAGGTAGGTCTTTTTTGTAGGTTTCATTTCATTTGTTGGGCTCATGGACCCTGGATTGGTGATTTGTATATAGTTGAACAGTGGATGTTTCTCGTTTTTATTTTAATTTCACCATGGTACAATGGATTTCATATATTTTTTTTCCCTTGGATTTGCTTTGTTGGACTGAGACTTTGGACACATTTTCATTTGGAGTTCTTTGG
Source organism: Ambystoma mexicanum (assembly GCF_040938575.1). NCBI lineage: Eukaryota > Metazoa > Chordata > Amphibia > Caudata > Ambystomatidae > Ambystoma > Ambystoma mexicanum. The sequence continues at coordinate 158,327,955 of NC_090933.1, forward strand.
ATTCTGATTTCATATTTTTTATTTTTTTCCGGACATGCTGCATTTTATTTCTTATTCCCATTATTGAATTTTTTTTTCCATTACATTCATGTTGTGTTCAATACATTTTTGTTTCATACTTGGTGGGTGGGGATGCTGTGGACATGTGTGGGGGCGTGCTGGCAGGTGCCCCTGACTGCTGGGGGGTGGGGGTGCTGGGGAACATGAGTGGGGGCCTGCTGGCAGGTGCCCCTGACTGCTGGGGGGTGGGGCTGCTGGGGGACATGAGTGGAGGCCTGCTGGCAGGTGCCCCTGACTGCTGGGGGGTGGGGGTGCTGGGGAAAATGAGTTGATGATCACTAGTGCAAGGTGACTTGTGGCTTGGCTGGGGGGCATGCCCATGGTGGATGGACTGCCTGCGGGACATGACCAGGGTTGCAGGGTAGTTCCCTGTGGTGTGGGCTGCCTGCAGGGGCCATGGAGGGTGTAGAGGGAACACCTGGAAAGACCCACACTGCCAATTCACGTGTAGGACTCCCCGCGAACCCCCAAAAATCACGTACCCCGCTCTGACAGCAAAATCGCGTGTGAAACTTCCCGCACACCCCAGGAATACATGTACCCCACTCGCACAGGGCATTTCACGTGTGAAACTTCCCGCGAACCCCTGTTATATACGTTCCCCTCTCCAATCACGTGTGAAACTTCCTGCGCACTCCAGGAATACACGTACCCCACTCGCACAGAGCATTTCGCGTATGAAACTTCACACACACCCCAAAAATACACGTACCCCACTGGCACAGGGCCTATCACGTGTGAAACTTCCCGCGCACCCCAGGAATACACGTACCCCACTCGCACAGGGCATTTCGCATGTGAAACTTCCCGCGAACCCCTGTTATATACGTTCCCCTCTCCAATCGCGTGTGAAACTTCCCGCGCACCCCAGGAATACACGTACCCCACTCGCACAGGGCATTTTGCGTGTGAAACTTCACGCGCACCCCAGGAATACACATACCCCACTGGCACAGGGCCTATCGCGTGTGAAACTTCCCGCGCACTCCAGGAATACACGTACCCCACTCTCACAGGGCATTTTGCATGTGAAACTTCCCGTGAACCTCTCTTATACACCTACCCCGCTCCAATCGCATGTGAAACTTCCCACGCACCCCAGGAATACACGTACCCCACTCGCACAGGGCATTTCACGTGTGAAACTTCCAGCGAACCCGTTATATACGTTCCCCTCTCCAATTGTGTGTGAAACATCCCGCGCACCCCAGGAATACACGTACCCCACTCGCACAGGGCATTTCGCGTGTGAAACTTCACGCGCACCCCAGGAATACACGTACCCCACTGGCACAGGGCCTATCGCGTGTGAAACTTCCCACGCACCCCAGGAATACACGTACCCCACTCGCACAGGGCATTTCACGTGTGAAACTTCCCGCAAGCCCCTGTTATACACGTTCCCCTCTCCAATCAAGTGTGAAACTTCCCGCGCACCCCAGGAATACATGTACCCCACTCACACAGGGCATTTTGCGTGTGAAACTTCACGCGCACCCCGGGAATACACGTACCCCACTGGCACAGGGCCTATTGCGTGTGAAACTTCCCGCGCACCTCAGGAGTACACGTACCCCACTCGCACAGGGCATTTCGCGTGTGAAACTTCCCGCGAACCCCTGTTACACACATTCCCCTCTCCAATTACGTGTGAAACTTCCTGTGCACCCCAGGAATACACGTACCCCACTCGCACAGGGCATGTGCGAGTGAAACTTCACGCGCACCTCAGGAATACACGTACCCCACTCGCACAGGGCACTTCGCGTGTGAAACTTTTCGCAAACCCCTGTTACACACGTTCCCCTCTTCAATATCGTGTGAAACTTCCCGCGCACCCCAGGAATACACGTACCCCACTCACACAGGGCATTTCGCATGTGAAACTTCACGTGCACCCCAGGAATACACGTACCCCACTGGCACAGGGCCTATCGCGTGTGAAACTTCCTGCGCACCCCAGGAATACACGTACCCCACTTGCACAGGGCATTTCGCACGTGAAACTTCCCACAAACCCCTGTTATACACGTTCCCCTCTCCAATCGCGTGTGAAACTTCCCGCGCACTCCAAGAATACACGTACCCCACTCGCACAGGGCATTTTGAATGTGAAACTTCACGCGCACCCCAGGAATACACGTACCCCACTGCACAGGGCCTATCGCGTGTGAAACTTCCCGCGCACCCCAGGAATACACGTACCCCGCTCGCACAGGGCATTTCACGTGTGAAACTTCCCGCAAACCCCTGTTATACACGTTCCCCTCTCCAATCGCGTGTGAAACTTCCCAGGAATACACGTAACCCACTCCCACAGGGCATTTCGCGTGTGAAACTTCACGCGCACCCCAGGAATACACGTACCCCACTGGCACAGGGCCTACCGCGTGTGAAACTTCCCACGCACCCCAGGAATACACGTATCCCACTCGCACAGGGCATTTCGCATGTGAAATTTCCCGCGAACCCCTGTTATATACGTTCCCCTCTCCAATCACGTGTGAAACATCCCGCGCACCCCAGGAATACACGTACCCCACTCGCACAGGGCATTTCGCGTGTGAAACTTCACGCGCTCCCCAGGAATGCACATACCCCACTGGCACAGGGTCTATCGCTTGTGAAACTTCCCGCGCACTCCAGGAATACACGTACCCCACTCGCACAGGGCATTTTGCATGTGAAACTTCCTGCGAACCCCTCTTATACATGTACCCCGCTCCAATAGCATGTGAAACTTCCCACGCACCCCAGGAATACACATACCCCACTCGCACAGGGCATTTCGCGTGTGAAACTTCCAGCGAACCCGTTATATACGTTCCCCTCTCCAATTGTCTGTGAAACTTCACATGCACCCCAGGAATACACATACCCCGCTGGCACAGGGCCTATCGCGTGTGAAACTTCCCGCGCACCCCAGGAATACACGTACCCCACTCGCACAGGGCATTTTGCGTGTGAAACTTCCCGCGAACCCCTGTTATACACGTTCCCCTCTCCAATCGCGTGTGAAACTTCCCGTGCACCCCAGGAATACATGTACCCCACTCGCACAGGGCATTTCGCGTGTGAAACTTCCCACAAACCCCTGTTATACACGTTCCCCTCTTCAATCGCGTGTGAAACTTCCCTGCACCCCAGGAATACACGTACCCCACTGGCATAGGGCCTATCGTGTGTGAAACTTCCCGCGCACCCCAGGAATACACGTACCCCACTCGCACAGGGCATTTCGCATGTGAAACTTCCCACAAACCCCTGTTATACACGTTCCCCTCTTTAATCGCGTGTGAAACTTCCCGTGCACCCCAGGAATACACGTACCCCACTCGCACAGGGCATTTTGCTTGTGAAACTTCACGCGCACCCCAGGAATACACGTACCCCACTGGCACAGGGCCTATCGCGTGTGAAACTTCCTGTGCACCCCAGGAATACACGTACCCCACTTGCACAGGGCATTTCGCACGTGAAACTTCCCGCAAACCCCTGTTATACACGTTCCCCTCTCCAATCGCGTGTGAAACTTCCCGCGCACCCCAGGAATACACGTGCCCCACTCGCACAGGGCATTTTGAATATGAAACTTCACGCGCACCCCAGGAATACACGTACCCCACTGGCACAGGGCCTATCGCATGTGAAACTTCCCGCGTACCCCAGAAATACACGTACCCCACTCGCACAGGGCATTTCACGTGTGAAACTTCTAGCGAACCCCTGTTATACACGTTCCCCTCTCCAATTGCGTGTGAAACTTCCCAGGAATACACGTACCCCACTCGCACAGGGCATTTCGCGTGTGAAACTTCACGCACACCCCAGGAATACACGTACCCCACTGGCACAGGGCCTATCGCATGTGAAACTTCCCGCGCACCCCAGGAATACACGTACCCCACTCGCAAAGGGCATTTTGCGTGTGAAACTTCCCGCGAACCCCTGTTATACACGTACCCTGCTCCAATCGCGTGTGACACTCCCCATGCAGCGGGGTACGTGTATTCGGAGGGGTGCGCGGGGAGTTTTACAGGCGTTTTCGTGGTTGAGGGCCTGTGCGCCATATACAGGATTTGTGTGCTGTGCATGGCGCACAGGGAGGGGTTGGGGACGTAACTGGCGCTGCTGCAGGGTCACTGCGCCACTCTGCACCACAGCTGGTTTTGGAAACTAAAATCCATGAATACGCTGTGCGCGGAAATGGATTTTAGTGCACGCGGCTGGCGCAGAAATTCACACGCGCACACTGGAATTACCCTCTTTGAGCCTTGTTTGCTCAAAAGTTTACATAGAAACTTTCTTTAAAAAGATGTTTAATATATGTTTTTGATTATTGCCCGTCTTTTATTACACATTTGTTTTGGAGCGCACTATTCCTTTAAGACTTTTTGTGGAACTTTCTTGAACTTGGGGAAGGGGAGCTAAAGAGTAAGCAAAGAGCTGGACGAAGTTCAGAACTTTACGTTGATCACCATTTCTTTGATTATTGACATTCCTGCATGTTGTTTTGCTTTAGTTGTGAGGGCAAGCATAGGTTTTGGACACAGACAGACTTGTAAGTTGAACTCTTTGACTCAGACTTTCCTTGGGTTCGTTCAGGTAGGGAAATCCCACCTTAGTATAAGGCAAGTTAAGGCCTTATTCCATCCTGACATTTAAGTTAATAAACTATTGTGTCGTGAACTTTGAATCTATTGTCTGTGGCTTGCTTCATGATGCCTTCACAACGCACACACAACAAAATCATGAATACAATGACTTTTCGGCACCCATACAACATTCTCTGCCACTCCCCTATACGCATGCTTTTTTCCAGTTATATTGCTTATCAGGACTCTAAGAAGGATCGCAAGGGTATCCAGCAGGTTTGAATTGTGCACAGAACATTTACTTTTTTAGCATTTATTCAAGAATCTTTAATATAAGAACAGTATTTCCATGAACAGACAATTTACCTCCTAAACATTGTACATGGATGGAAGGTGCTTAAACATACAACAGTGGCTGTCTCCTGGCCAGATGTTTTTTGGTAAGAGCAAGTGTTCTTTTCACAAATTCAGAATAACAGCTACCAGAGGCAGACATAATAAACATGACAAACACTTAGCAAGTGTTGTGTTGGCAGGGGTGTGCCAGAGGGCCCCAGCTGTCGTTCACACGTGCGCTCACACACTCACACAATGAGCCACGCCGGAGACGTGTGACTTGCTCGGGTCCCCGGCGGCAACTGCCAGCGGACCGTCTTTATTATCAACTGTGCATGCACGAGCCTCGATCCCGCCCGCGAATACGTACATTGGCGTATTCACTACACAACATCCCTCCCTTTTCCCTTGAACAACAAACATTATCAAACATTAGAATTAACAGTGTTCTATTCAAACTGCAACTGACAGTGTGTCACTAGTTACGAGGCAGGGTCCATGATAAAGTCTTGGAACCTCTGCGGCGGCTTGCGCCCCGCCCAGCTCGGGTACCTGCGTGCCTCAACATTGGGCGTCTCTGGTGCCACAGGAGTCTCTGGCGGTCCATCGTTTCCTTGTGGCACTTCTGCATCCGGACCTGGGCCTTGCGTGACGATTTCTTCCGTGTTCGCTGATCCTATTCGCTTGAAGAACGATACGTTCCGGGTGACTGTCCCTCGTGTATTGGCGGCCGTGACCATAGACCCCTTGACGTGCGTCACTCTCAGAGGTTGTGTTTCGTAGGGCAGTGACAGCTTTCCTTCAGGTCTCCTATTCCGCACCAGCAGAATGTCTCCCACCGCAATCTCTTTCTCGGTAGTCCTCGCCGTATTGTCTCTCTCTCGTTCTGAGCGGCCCTCTCCGTTCGCACGTGGTTGTTGTCGATCTCCCCCGGACGTCGCCCTTCCACTTGAGGTAACTGTCCTCTTGGTACCCGGCTGAAAAGGGCTTCCGCAGGAGCGCCTTCCGTGGACTGGTGCGGCGTCGTGCAGTATTCTCAGAGAAAGTCAAATAGGTTGCGTCGGAGCTCTTCCCCCCGTTCATCGATATGTGGAACACTTTGTTGAGCGTTCGCATGAAGCGTTCGACTTCTCCGTTCGCTCTTGGCCAAAGGGGGATGACTTTGCAATGTTTTATCCCCTTTTCCTCACCGTAGTGAGCAAATTGCTGTCCTTTGACTGGTGCACCGTTTTCCGAGCATATCTCCAGGGGAAAACCATGGGTGGCGAACATCTTCTCCATGGCTAAGATGGTGTGGTCACTGGCCGTGGATTCGACCAGCTCCACCTCTGGATATCGCGACCACTGGTCTGTCACCACCAGGAAGTGTGTTCCTCTGCCTGTGGATCCGAAATCGGCATGCACCGCCCCCCATGGGCGGTCACTCCGTTCCATTGCCTGAATAGGTGGCCCCTCTCCCCGGGACTTGCTGCCTGGCAGGGAATGCAGGCCCTCACGAATTCTTCAACCCTGCTTTCCAGATCAGGAAACCAGACTTTCAACCTGAGCCGTGCTTTCGTTTTAGCCATCCCCTGGTGGCCTTTGTGGGCGAGCTGCAGTACTTTGTTCACCAGTGTTCTTGGTATCACGATCTGGTGGCCTCTCAGCAAGAGACCGTCATCTGCAACTGACAGCTCATGGCGCGCCTTCCAGAGCGCTTGTAGGTCCTTCTGTGCTCCTACATTCCTTCGGGAGTTATTCTGGAGGACTTCCCGCCACTCCTCACTGGCTATGGCTTCTTTTATTACGATGAATGCCTCGTCTGTGTTGGATTCATCTGCGATCTCGTGGCGCGCTAGGGCAACAGGCAGTGCCGACTCCACCACCAGGTGTATAGCCTCTATGCAGTCAGCCACTTCCTGCGAGTCTCTGGGTCCTCCGGTACCCGGATGGTGGGACAAATAGTCTGCCGGGTTGTGTGTCCCTGGGCGGTAGAGTAGCCTGACCCCATATTCCATGAGCGAGAGCATCCATCTTTCTATGCGAGGTGGAGGTTTGGACGATGTACCTGACAGAATCGGGATGAGAGGTTTGTGATCTGTCACCACGACAACTGGCTTCCCTAGGATATAGATCCAGAAGTGTTTGCACCCCCACAATATGGCCAAGGCCTCACGTTCAATCTGAGAATATCTCCTCTCTGTCTCGGTGAGCGCCTTGCTCGTGTAGGCGATCGGTCGCATGGTCCCCTGATGGTCTGCCTGCATGAGGACTGCGCCAAGCCCCACCGGGCTGGCATCGACCACGATCTCCGACTCGCGGTGCGGGTTGGTTTAGGCCATGGTCTCTTGTCCAGACAGGGCATTCTTGATGGCTGTGAACGCCCTCTGTTCATTTCCGGTCCAGGTCCACTCTACGTCGTTTCTGGTCAGAGCCCTCAGGGGTTCCGTCAAAGAGGCTAGGTCACGAATGAATCGTCCGCAATAGTTGACCATCCCCAGGAAGCTTCTGATTTCTGCTGGGGACGCTGGCGGTGCTGCCTCTCGAATGTCTTTCACCTTTTCGGGATCTGGGGAGATGCCCCCAGCGTGGAATATGAATCCAAAAAATTTCAGCCTGTCCTTCAGGAATTCACACTTTTCTTTGTGCAGAGTCAGACCGAGGCTGCAAAGTCTCTCGAGGGTGTTTTCCAGGCGCTTTAAATGTTCTGCCTCCGGGGGTGCAAAGAACAGGATGTCGTCTGAGATATTTATGACCCCCTTGAGTCCTGACAGGGCCCCCCTGATGGCATTTTGGAAGACCTCTGCTGCGGACGAGACCCCGAAACTGATCCTTTTGTACTGGTATAGCCCCTTGTGAGTTGTAAAAGTGGTAATATACCTCGACTCGGGGTGGAGCTCTAGCTGGTGATAACCAGATCTCAAGTCCAGTTTCGAGAAGACCTTCGCTCCCTGAAGTTCGCCAACAATGTCGTCTAGGGTGGGCGTAAGGTGGCGTTCTCTCTTGATTGCTACATTGGGTAGCCCCATATCCACACATATGCGTACAGCACCCGGCTGTTTGGGCTTTGGGGCCACCACAATTGGGGAGACCCACGGGGTAGGTCCTTCCACTCTTTCGATAATATCTAAGTCAACCAGTGACTGTAGCTCTTTTTCTACCTGAGCCCGCAGATGGAAAGGGATGCGGCGGTGCTTGAGCGCTGTCGGTCTCACTGATCCATCGATGTGCAAACCTATGGGGTCGGCCTTAAATTTCCCTATGCCGTCGAATATCATCTCAAAGCGTTGCAGCAGACGTTCCAGATCGGCATGATATACCGCCAAAGTGAAGTGCACAATGTTCAGCGCTTCTGACGCAGCACAACTTAAAAGGGAATGTGGGCTTACGCTGGTGACGAAGAACCGTGCTTTAATTCTGTTCTGTCCATGAGATACTGGAGCCATGAACACTCCTTGGATGGGAAGGGGTGCATCTCCTCCAAATGCGTATATCCGTGCTGTGGACTCAGACAAACTTGGCGGGCCTGGGAGTGAATTGTAGTGTTCGGTACCTAACACACAGACAGATGCCCCGGTGTCTATGAGGACCGGAGTAGGGACTTCTCTGATGAGTACTGTACATTTTGGCTGTCGACTTTTGCAAGGGCCCTTGGCAATGCTGGAGATGAAGAAAATGTCCTCTTCTTCCTCTTCCTCTTCTGCAATGTTGAGGTCTTGCATACCCTTTTCGACAGCCGATACACCCCTCCCTCTCCAAGCGTTGCTCCTGCCAGCTCTCTCTGGCCCCCTCGAGGCCGCTACTGGTGTCTCTGCCCTGCACACCCTAGCGTAGTGTCCTGGTGTGCCACACCGGCCACATACCCTTGATTTAGCTGGGTACTCACCCACGTGCGGCAGGTCATACCCGCAGTAGGAGCACGACGGAGCAGTGCTTGGAGTCGTGGAGACTTCCCCACTCCTCGGTGTCCACCTCGCGCTCCATGGACCAGAACGTCCGATCGCAAATGCCTCTTCCTCCTTTCTCGAGTGCGTGGCTGCGTCCATCTTTGCCCCCCTGGCCTCAGCAAGTTCGTAGACTCTCCCCGTGTTCAGAATCTGCAGCAGCGTCAGCCCAGGTTCTCTCAGGACTTGTCTCCTTAGCTTCCCGGAACTGCACCCTTGCAGCAGCTGGTTATGAATCATTTCTTCTTCATTCGCCCACCGACAGGAGCTTGCTAGGTGCCTTAGCCTCGCACAAAACTGGTCTAGCAACTCTTGTTCCAGTTGCTTTTCGGCGCTCATGACAATCCTGTCAAAGTCTACGTTTGCCATGGGAAGGAAATGGTCTCTGAGTGCTTGTTTTACTGCGTCATATGTGACTACTGGGATGGTGAGCGAGTCATATATTCTGTGGACCTCCATCCCTGCCGAGTATACCATGATGGCTATCTTCGCCTCATCCTCCGTTTCCCCCGAGGCCCTGAAGAACATTTCTAATTTTTTGACCCACAGGAGCCATTTTGGTGCTAATTTGGATGGAGGGCCCGTGGTATCGAATTCGGGTATGGGAGCCAAAGTACTGTGCATCCTGCGTGGGATCGGGGCCATGGCACCCTCTTGCTCTCCCTCCCCACCCATTGTGATGTATGGTGCTCACAGGGGAATGTAGTCCTTCGTGGGTGTCGAGGTGGTCTGGCCAGGTGGGCCTACTTGCGACACAGTATCCTTCTCCAACGCACCTTCTCGACTGGTTCACTTTTCTTTAATGCCACAGTCCTATGGCAGCGCAGACTGTGTAAGTTCCACAACTTGGTCTGAAAAGATAGACGAAATGCAGCTGGCGCTTGAGCACCCTCGCGGGCCCCAACCATTGCGATCTGCGTGTGAAGCAAAATGGCGGCCGGCGGTGCGTATGGATCCGTGCCGACACGGAGCGACGATTTTCCCTCCAACGCCGTCGGAGTGGAGAATTGCTCCGGAGTCGTCCTCGTCGCCAATTTTGTGTTGGCAGGGGCGTGCCAGGGGGCCCCAGCTGTCGTTCACACGTGCGCTCACACACTGAGCCACAGCGGGGACATGTGACTTGCTCGGGTCCCCGGCGGCAACTGCCAGCGGACTGTCTTTATTATCAACTGCGCATGCGCGAGCCTCGATCCCGCCCACGCATGCGTGCATTGGCGTATTCACTACGCAACAGCAAGTATAACTTAAATATTTATCAAACTAGCCTCTGAATAAAAGACAATTCCTCTTCCAGTTGACACTTGGGCTCCCCATACTACAGATGTCCCCCTTCCCGAAATCCCCATTAAGACAAGTATCTTACCTTCTTTAATGGGCTCACGGGTTGAGAAACCCGTCTGCAGCAGCATCTCGGGTGCCCACTGCCAATGGTCTTTGAGTCACAGGCACCAATTTGATGATGAAGACCTCAGACTCCAATGAAAAGGAGGTTAGTTCAGTAAATATTTAATAGCAGCATTTGAGGAGAATGACATAGGAATGCACACCAACACCACAGTTCAGACAAGTCCCGATCCTGCTTACATCCACCACTCGTACATCATTCCTGTAGGCTTTTAAAAACACTGCAGTCGATGAATACTGCAAAAGAATTGAGGTTTTCACACTTCCCAATTATCACAATAGCGTTCTTATTTGAAGCAGCCAAGTTAAAGCTCTCTTGGAACACTCCCCACACCATCTGAGTGTTATCAGCACAGCTGTGCAAGTTGTTTACAATTACACCTGCAACCCTTATCAGAGCTCCATTTGAAGCTAGGTCCACTTACACTGGGTTGGAAATTAGCTCTGTGCAGAGTTACATAAAGAAAGGCTTGTGCTGAGTTGTGGATTCTGGGTTCTGTATGCCAAAACAGAAATCCAACTTGTTAGCAAGCATATGTATTTCAAGGTGGGGTTCTTGAACTATACAAGGCTAACCCTTCTTAAAAGCACAAAAGAATGTTCACCATTTCTTTTTCTCATCGGTTTTCACGTACACATACATTGCCACTTAACATTCTCTTGACTCATTTCATTTTTATGCATTCGTCCTCAGGTGACAGACATAGGGTGCGTAACGGGATTGAGTATTAGCCGATCCCCAATTCCCACAGAATTTACACTTCATCTGAACAGGGGGCACATGGAAACTCATAGCCTCTTACAGTGGAGCACGATACTCTGGTGTCAACAAGACAGGAAACATTCTTGCTGCTAACAGCACAATTAACATAAGATGCAGTAGGATCAAGTGATATCAATGGTGCACCAACCTCACAATAAAAGCCCACTGGCTTTGAAAGCTGGGAAATGAGCATTTTTGGTCTCGCCCACCCCTGAGAATGGGCACTCCTGTACTGCGGGAAGGCCCTCCTCCCCGAGGCAGAAGTTGCATCTGTGGTCCCGAACGGGGGAGCCCATGTGCCGTGTCAGAGGAGAGCGCCAGCGGGGCCTGTAAAGGGGTTGTGCGTGATGGCCAACAGGAGTGAGCACCCAGCTGGGACGTGCCGGAAGTTGAGGCAGAAAACCTTGCGGATCATTGCGGCACCGGCGAGGGGGCCTGCAGCAGCCCGGGAAGCAACTTCAGGGGGAAAATTGTCTCCCTCCGAGCTGAACAGCCACCTGTGGGTTAAGACCAAGATCACGAGAAGGCCCGGTGTAGTAGCATACAACAGGGTGGTGTCCAAGACCCTCCTGCAGCCCAGTAAGCTTGGTGGAGGCTGTGGACCTCCCTAGGACATGTGAGGCTGCGGCAGAACACCAGCAGGAGGGCTGGAGTACGGCGGCTGCTCTCCACTTTCTGATTCAGGCTGCCTGAAGCAACGTAGGAGCAGCCAAGAGGAGAGCTGTGAGGACCCCTGGAGCGGCCCTGGAGGTTGTCACAAGCAGGAGGTGAGGGCAGCGAGGGGGCCCCTGGCTAACACAGTATTCTATCAAATGACAGAGAGCAGAAGGGGGCCCTCTTGCCAGTTCCCGCGAGGCACCCAGGTGACAACAACACAAGGAAGGTGGCCACCGCAGTGAGATCTCTGGAGGGCTCTCTGGTGAAGATGGGGGGGGTTGTTGCCTCCTGTGAGGAGGTGTCAACCAGGGGAAAAGTAACACCACAGGCAGAGTGCAGGACAACCTTGCTGGTGGATTGTGCTTGGCACCAAGGCAGCGCTGGGGTGGACACAGACTCCCTTTGCCGGAGTCCTGACCTCACTCACAAGAGAATTCCCTAAGCTCTTTGGGAGGACATTACTAGTACAGCCGTGAAGCAGTCAAGGGCCAATTGTGATCTGCAAGTGAGGAAGGGGCAGCCCGCAGAGGAGTGGACCCACACACCAAAGTGCAAGGATCCTGGGTGATGGCGAGCAAAGGGGGCGTAGAGCCTAGTGGAGCACATGTCTAACAATAAAGGGAACAGGAAAAATAAAGAGACCCTAGATCACCCAATATCGCCCCTCCATCCCCTTCCATGGACAAAGGGCACTTTAAGTAAGTGTTGGCACCTGGACAAACCAAAGAGCCTAAAGCTCACTTCGCCCCCAAATGTGACAACAGGAGACTGGTCTGCACCATCGCTGAGCCCCCGGCTGTCAACAGAGAGGATTTGGTGCAAAATCTAGCAGACCTCCAGACATGGATCACAGAGTTCTTCCAAGAACAATTCCCCTCATTGAAGTCAGACCTAGAGGTAGCGGTGCAGGAGATCAAAGGGGAGCTCACGAAGCTGGTGAAAGAGTGTCACATGAATGAGCAAGCTCTTCAGGACTTACCAGAGGACTCAAGGAGAACTGACAAGGCACTAGAGCAACTAGCACGTTTATCGCAAAACCTAGAACTTCAGTGGGAGGACCTCTAGAATAGGTCGCAATGTTCAAACATACACCTAACGAATGCCCCAGAGGAGGTCACAGATAGAGACCTCAAAGTGACAGTTCAAACCTTCTTTGCAGAGCTGCTCATGGAAGTCCCCCCCGGATGGGGACCTCCCAGATAGAATTCACAGGGTGGAACCTATAAGAAGAGATCCGGGCGCCCGCCCGAGGGATGTTTTGGCCGCATTTGCGTCCTATGGCCAAAAGGAAGAAGTCTTACAAGAAGCCCACACGGCCAACAGCCTTTAAATCAATGGGTCCAAGGTCCAACTCTTCCCGGATTTCTCACAATCCACATTGCTTAAGAGAAGAATGATGGTGCCGGTTGTCAAAATCCTTAATCAGGAAAAGATATGATATAAATGGACCTTCCCGTTTGGTCTCTTCTTCACGTGGAATGGGAACCAATGCAGGGTAATGGCATGTGAAGATGTCTTAAGCATTGTCTTACCTGAGGACTGCGATGGGCCACCGGCCCCAGAGGACTCGAATCTCAGCTCCCAGAGGAGGCGACAATGGGAATGGTCGACGGTGGTGAGAGAGAACAAATGGCCCTGTGCACTGAGAGGCTGGGCCAAGTCCAAGGTCACGCCGCCGGAGGGGTGATGGAGAGATTGTCGGGGCTAGTCCTGGCCGGCTGTGGCCCCAGGGAAAGTCAGGACGTTAGGGGTGTGGTAGGAGGAGATTGTACAATGGGGACCCCTTACTTGGGTAAGAGCAGCATGGGACACTTGCCGGGTGGAGCAGGCACCAGCAGGAAAGGGCAGGGAGTTAGCCATTGGTGAGTCTTTCTTGGAAACCTATGGGGAGTAGTGACATCTCCATACAGTTTTTGGGCTCAGGTGGTTTACTGGTACATGGTCATGGTTATGTCCCAGGGTTGTCTCTAGGGCCCGTGGACCAGCCTGGGTTGTTGTTGAAGGGGGGGTGGGGAGTGTTAGGGAACAGGGGGAGGAGTAAGGGAGCTGCAGTACACTCAGGCTGGATGTGAGCGATGGGGACCGGGAGGGTGAAAGGTGGGAGGGAGGGCAGCAAGGGGCCAGCGCCCATGTGCCAGTTTAAGCATGTGTGGGGGTCAGGCAGTAACTGGTGGGCTCGTAGTGGCAACAAGGAGCATAGTCCTGAGGGGGGGCGAGAGGAGAAGGCGGATTGAAAGAGTGTTGCACTTAAAGCCTTCACATATAATATTAGGGGATTGAATTCCCTAGTAAAGCGGTGCAAGATCTGTTCTTGAGGCGGGAGAACAAAATGTTTTCGCGCTTCAAGAAGCCCACATCCGAAAGAGCAACAGACCGAGGTTCCAAATCCATATGAAGCCACATGTCTTTCAGGCTAAAGTGATTGACAAAACTGCGGGTGTCCTGATCGCATTTGAAGAATATCCCCAATTTGGTGGTCCTAGACGCTAGGGGTGATAAGCAAGGTTGTTTTCTTGTCATCAAACTCTGCATCAACACTAACACATTCATTCTGGCGACGGTGTATGCGCCGAACCCGGGGCAAGATGGGTTTCTCAAAGCGACATTGGCCAAGCTTGAGGGGATGACCGAGGGGCATGTCATCCTAACCGGAGATCTCAATATGGCCTGGGTTTTGAGGGAGGATCCTAGTAGCACAGGGCAAACCGAGCAGGGCACTCCATCCTAGAGGCCCACAGATAGGTTTACATGGTTGGAGCTGGTGGATGCCTGGCGTACGTGCAGGCCGGCAGAAGTGGGATACACATATTACTTGCACGTGCATAGGACATTATCTCGCATAGACTATATCTGGGTGCCCACTGTGAAGGCATCATGAAGCAAGACAGACAACAGATTCGCTTTCTTAACAAAAATAACTTTATTGTTTATGTCAGTATGGATTAAGGCCTAATTTGTCCTATGCTAAGGTGGAATTTCCCTACCTAAAGAAACTAAGGATCATCTGTGTCAGTAAGTTCAACTTAAAAGTCTGTCTGTGTCCAAAGCCTATACTAGCCCTCACAGCTAAAGACATACAATGTATAGGGATGGAAGCACCAAAACAAACAGTGTTCAAAATAAAGTTCTGAACTTCTTCTAGCTCGGGCTGGGTTCAGCTTCCCCTTCCCCAAGTTCAAAATAGTTCCACAATGAAACAGGATTCAGGGTTCCCTTCCCCAAGTGTAAAACAACTCCAAAGATACCTCAGGGGTCTCTTCCCCCAAGTTCACCACAGTACCAGGATATCTCAGTGTTCCCTTCCCCAAAATTAACACAGTTCCAAATCTCTTTTCACCAATAATGCCAATAATGCACAGTTCCAATGTATACTTCTTATGACTCATACAAACACAAATGTTCTCTTTCACTTTAGCATACACAGCCTTTGGGCCTCATTACGAGTCCGGCGGTAACGCGGCGGTAAAACCGCCTGGTTACCGCCGGACTCGTATTACCATTCAGCCTCTGTGATTCCCGGAATTACTGGGGCATTACAACCCCGGTTTTCCGGGAATCACAGCGGCGGAATGGTGTTAATCCCCATTCCCATTGAATCCTATGTGACTCGATGGGAATGGGGATCATGGAAACACCGGCAGCATCTCGTAATGCTGCCGGTGTTTCCTCATCCGCCTGCAGGCGGGCGGTGTTAAACCCGCCAGATCAGACCTGGCGGGAACATCACCTCCCGCCTGCAGAAGTCGGGATCAGGCGGTCCGGAAACAACAGTGGTGGCGTGTTTACTGCCACCGTTATTTCCGGACCGCCTGAGTCATAATGAGGCCCTTTGTCTTTCGGCTCTTCTTGGCTCTTTCTCAGGTTGGGCTACTCGGTTTGGGCGCAGTTGTCAAACCACACAGTCCACCCATTACAGATCACGCAACGAATAACCCATGGCACTTTGTGATGCTCTTTAGGCCTTCTTGATTGATACTTGTTTTCCACCTAGCAACAGTGTTAGCACTCAACATCTGCTGCGGTTTCTTTCTCTCTCTGGCAGCTTGAGGGCTTAATCACCATTTGTGTACTGGCAGTCTTTTGGCGTTGCCACAACTTGCATTCAGCTTGCCCCTCTGAGTTCAACAACTTTCATTCAGTTCATAAATGTTCATAACATCTTTCACTTTGGTTCCTGAATACTTGTAACAGATTTCATTCCTTTCAACATAGCACATATTTGTTTTCCACTTCTGCTACAATTTCATATGCTTTCCATGTTTTCTCTTTAGTTTAGCATTCAATATTTGCTGTTGTGTTTCCCACAATACTTGGCACCTTTTCCATTACTCATTAGTCCTTCATTGCATTTCCCCAAAACACTTTGTAATGGATTCACAGTTCCTTATTTCTTCCTTCGATTCCAAACCCTCTTATTATATGCTTTTCGCCTGTGCATAAACATCAAATGTCTTACATTTTCCCCCAGAGCACTCCGTACGAGTATTCTCTCTCTCGTAGTCACCAGAGCTGTTCTGCTTCACCGGGCGTCTTCTTCGTTCCTCTCTCCGTTCCGTGATAGACATCGGGAGTCACAGCTTTAGGAAAACTCTTGGGCAGTGCCCCGCAGCAGTCAGGAGTTCTCCGTGTTCCTCAGCTCCAGCTGGAAAAACGTAACACTGGAAAGTGCTGGGGTTTTGGACCTCTCACGGCTGCACGAATCGCAGCACCTCCTTCCTTCACTTGGAACACACAGCATCCTCTCTGCCAGTCCTGTTCCAGCCCGCTTCTCGCTGTATGTCTGCCATCTTCTCTCCAGGCAGGTTCTCCCTGTTTTGTGTGGGTGGGCCTGCTTTTAAGCACCTGTAGTCTCTATATAGACAGCAATTGGAGGTCATTTTCCTGACCCTCAGTACACCAATTAACAGGACATGCCTGATCCTCTGTAGGAATCTTCCTTATCTTAGTACTAAAGTGGTGAAAGTGACTAGAAGTGTGCATTCCTCCTAGTCGCTTCTTCCTCATCCCAGTCTTAAAGTGATACACTTTAAGGTCATGATGTGTGCGTGGAAGAGATGTGGACTGAAGGAAGGGGGAGGGTAGGATTCATTCTCATTGGGATACAGGGGTACCATGTCTCACCTGCAGGCACCCTCTCCCCACTCCCCAAGGTCCCCCCACCCAGGTGATTCTCCCTCACATATCCACCCCCAGGGCCAAGGTCCAAAAGCTGTGGCCTTTCCCTGGCCTTCTGAAAGGAAGATCCAAGGGGTGTAGATGGAAGGATGCCATCTGGTTCCTCACACACCCTTGCCCTATGCGGGCTGGACTTGCACATGGTAAATGGGAGTGGAAGTTGGCATTGCCTTGATCTCGACATTTCCGGTGTTGCACAGTGAAATAATAAGGTTGTAGGTCCAAGAACCACTGCATGGCCCTTGTGTTGTATTCCTTCCACTGAGTTATCCAGACTAAGGGGGAATGGTCTGTAATCAATCTAGGGAAGAACTTTCAGCTGATGTACAAAATGGGATGCTGTAAGCTGTCATGATTTTGTAATAAGACCGCCCATAAACCCATTATGGGAGCGTCAGTATGAAGAATACATTCTTTAGAGAAGTCAGCTACTTTCCGGATGGGACTCTGAAAAAGGGTTTGCTTTAAAGTTTGGTAACAGATCTCGTCTTCTTCATCCCACTTGTTCTTTTGGGGCTCCACGTTTTTCAGTTCATCAGTAAGGCATGAGGTCTTGCTAGAAATGTTTGGGATAAACATACAGTAATATCCGAATAAACCTAAAGAGGTTCTTAGGTCTTTTTTCATTTTTGACGTGGGTGTATCCGGGACAGCTGTCACTTTCTCATGCTGTGATTGAACAGTGCCATTGCTCACAAAGAATCCTAGATATTTTACAGCAGATTGGGCTAGGTTTCATTTTCTAGGGTTTGCAGTTAAGGTATCCTCATAACCGGTAAAGGTGGTATAAATTCTTTGCTATGTATACGATATCATCTATGTAGGCTCTAAAGAAAATCGAATAGGGTTGTAGGATTCTATCCATGAGTCTTGGAAATGTTGCTGGAGCCCCATGTAGCCTGAATGGCAAGACTTTAAACTGAAACAGTCCTATAGGTGTAGCAAAAACAGTTTTCTCTTTATCTGGTCCATGTAAGGAATCTACCAATAACCTTTTGTAAGATGTATTGGCTATGCATCAAAGGCAGAGATGGTGTTTATCTTTTTAACATCTATGCAGTACCTCCAACTCCCACTGGGTTTTGCCACCAACACGATAGGAGAAGGCCAGGGGCTAGTGGTTGGTTCTATGATGTTAGCCTCCAACATTTGCTTTACCTCCTGAATGATGGTTTCCTTTCGGGACTCAGGGAGCCCATAGGGTTTTAAATGCACCACTTTGCCTTCTGGAGTGCGGATATGATGATAAATAACCTTAACCCTTCCTGGTGCTTCTCTAAACACGTCTGAAAATTGTGTTATGACATCATATAAGTCTTGCTTCTGGTTGTTAGTGAGTTTGGGATGAATTAGGGCATATTATCAGAATCCTCTGGCAACAAGCAACAGAGAATGGTGGTATTCGATTTTGAGGGAATTTCTTTCCACTCCTTGAGAAGATTTACGTGATAAACTTGAGTTTTT
The DNA here is from genome assembly GCF_040938575.1 of Ambystoma mexicanum. NCBI lineage: Eukaryota > Metazoa > Chordata > Amphibia > Caudata > Ambystomatidae > Ambystoma > Ambystoma mexicanum. Next base: position 158,346,332 of record NC_090933.1, read on the forward strand.
AAGCAGCAATCAGGTTGGGAGATCTTATAACTGCATGGCCCCACTTGCTCTATTACCTCATATTGCTCATGCCATTTAGATATTAAATTGTTTTCTGAAGTAGGAAACAAAACTAATACCTTTTGGCTTATGGAAAATGATCTTAAAGAAACCTTTTTTACCCTAAGAGGCTTTTTGTTGTTCTTGGGTCTGAACCGACGATCTAACTGCAGTCAAGTATTATATAAGTCTAGCCGCAGTCTGTGAGAGTGGTATTGGGGCTTCTTCATGTTCCTCCCATGTTTCTCTCAACTTTTCCAGGAAGTCTCAGGGTTCTCACCCAAACAGAAATTCTAAAGGGGAAAACCCTGTAGAAGCTTGAGGTGGTTTCCTAACTGCAAATAAAGCCCATGGAATCATCTGATCCCAGATTTTCCCATCTTCTTCCACTAACTTCTGCAGGATGGTTTTCAAGGTCTTATTAAATCTTTCTACAAGGCCATCAGTCTGTGGGTAGTATGCTGAGGTCCTTAAGGTGGTAATATGTAATAACTGTTTCACTTCTACCATGGTCTTGCTCATGAAGGTAGAGCCCTGATCTGTTAATATTTCTCTTGGGAATCCTTCCCATGAGAAAAAAAGGAGTAGGTGTGTTGGGTGGTGTTTTCTTTCAGGGAAAGGCCTACAGATACTGTGTTGCATAGGCCATGATCAACAAGATACCATGTTCCCAATTTTGATGTTTCTAGAGGTCCCACGATATGCATACCAATTATTGAGAAGGGAATTTCAATAATTGGCAACGGATTCAAGGGAGCTGGTGATGGTATATGAGTCCCACTAGTTTGGCAGATTTCACAAGTCTAGACAAAGGTTTTAATGTCAGCATGTATTCCTTTATTTATTAGTGATCTGGGTTTGTGTTTTGACAGGTCCCAAATGATCTCCCGTTAGATGTGAATGAGCTATTTCTAATACCACTTGCTTATGACTGAGCATACACTGCGAACACTTAGAAGAGTAATTCCTCAACCATATGGTCCTTTTCAGCATTTACATATCAATTATGTTGATATGCTGCAAGTATGTAATGGATACAGGTATCTGATAGTGGTAGTGTATCCCTTCTTTAGGTGGATTGAAGCAGGTCCTTGTACACACCCTGATGCCACTTGCTATTCAAGGTTTTTAGCATGTGAAGTCTTTCGAAGATGGGGAGTGTGTGAAGTGCTAAGATCCGATAATGGGCCACATTTCGTTAATGAAGTATTTGAACAAATAGGATTATTGTTGAACATTAAACACAAGTTTTCTTCTGCTTATCAGGCTCAAGCGAAAGGAATATGTGAGAGACTCAACAGCCTTCTTGAGGAAAGGGTCGCCAACATTAAGTTGATGCTGAAAAAGGGATGGCTATATTGCCTACCCCTAGCTTTACTTGCCTTAAGGAATAAGCCCGGGTCAAACCATCACCTCACACCCCACAAGCTAGTGACAGGAAGACAAATGAGAATGCCTTTAACTCATCCATGAAGCAGTAGAAGTGATGCTCAGAGTACAGCAAAAATGTTAGGAAATTAATTAAATGAATATTTGACATGTATGACCGCTAGCATCTCTGTCATTTCAGGTCAACTCACGCATCAGGGGGGTCGTTCTCAGAACACAGATGGAAACCACTCAGCAACCGGATCTTCGGAACTATTATCAGCACCAAGACTGTTTGCTGGTGACACTGTGCTGATCAGAAACTTCACTAGGAAGTGGCATGAGCCAAGATTCATTGGACCTTATGTAATGGAGGACATTACTCCCTCAGCAGTAAAAGTTCAAGGCAGACAAGATTGGATCCACCTGAATGATGTCAAGCTCTAAACTGGCGAGGCTACAGCACCCCAGCCATTGGTACAGAAGCAAGACAAGAAGAAGAATTTCAACGTGTGCAGACTCGCTCGATGACAAAGAAGAAGGATGATAAACCAACGGATTGACTGATAAATGCAGATTTGTATTTGGACTGTCGCTCTCCCTGGAGACTCCTTATAGATATTATAGCAGGCGTGCAAACTCATTGCTTGAGTCACAGAATTCTTTGCAAATTAACTTTAGAAAGTTGTTGTTGCATCACAAATATACCTGAACTGGATTTTGAGTTTGGTTTCGATAATTGGAAGCGGGCGCAGTACCCCGATTCATTTCTTAATGAATATTTGTTTAATTGAGTCAATGGTCCTGTCAGACGGAGATGCACATAGACTTCTACTTGCTGTCTTTGCGTTTATTCTTCAAGCTTATCCTACCCTTGTTAGAAGAGATGTGGACATGCACACTTTTTTATAGGATCCTAAGAATGGCCAAAACGTATTCTAAAGTATCTGATTAAAAAGTGTTTTTCCTTCCTTAAATGAGCATAGCAAAAAAGAGGAATCTTGAAAATGGTACGGTTTTAAGGAATGAGCAAGTCCAAGAAATTCCAGAATGCCATAAATGGTGTGGGTTAATATTCTGGTGTGTAATATATGCATGCTCAGTTTCTATCTTTGTCTTCCTGTTTCTTGTGGTTCATACTCTTTATTTTATTGGTCCAGGTAAAGCAGAAGTCCCTTTGATTCTCCCCACTCCAGTAACTTGTCTATGAGCCAAGGCCTTGAGTGTTTTCTTCCCAGAGCAGAGCTGCTTTAGAGTTGTTTCCATGGGCTGCTAACATTTTAAGGGGAAGACACAGGAGAAGTGCAGAGGAAGATGATAATGGGATTGACACATATTTAGACAGTACAGCACACTTGGGTAATAACATGTGGTATCAGCACCTGAAAAAGGTGGAAGAGAGAACTTCCATGGAGAGTTGCTATGTTTGTGCTCTCATACCGTATGCTATGGGGAACTCTAAGATATTCATGGCTACAGAGGTACCAGTGCAAAAAGCTCATTGCCTAACGCATTTTGCACTCTGCCAGCCACGAGGACAGTTGCAGTGTCGAACAGCATCCTTGATATGGATAGCTGAAAAGACATCCCAAAGAGAAGATAACTATGTGCAAGATCTGAAAACAAGACAGAAACCAGAAACACAGAATTTAGTCATAAGATATGAACAACCTGGAATGAACGGAGCAGGAGTCAGAAGAGAAGAAAGCAAGATGCTAGATTGTCAAGGCAAGAATCAAGAAGAAATACAGAGATGTAAGGAAAAAGGTCAATTGCAAATCAAAGGAACCGTGTTGACTCCAGAAGGATGGACGGAAGGTCTGATTGTGTGTAAGGCAGCAGCACTAACGGGATATTATGAGCCAGTTATAGATGCTGCAGAGAATGAACGCAAGCACCACTGGCCAAAAATTGTGACGTTGTTGACATGGTTCGACGATAAAGGAGGACCGTTGCAGATAGTACCTCTGGTGGTTCCATGTGTTAATATCCCCGCAAATATATCGCGATACAAAAATATCGCCATATTTTTGCAGCGATATTGACCCATGGAGCCTGCGGGGGACATGCCCTGCATTATTTCAAAATGTGCGGGGGACACCCCCGCAACCCGTGCTCCCACAAAGTATCCCCCCAAAAATATTGCCTATGGCTAGACAAACGGCCATATGTACGGCAATATTTTTGGTGGGGTTATTTTGTAGGGATACCCCTCTGGCCAGTGCAGCTCTGTGTTTCAGAAACAATGGCATGAGGAAAGTTGCAATAAATCATCAGTGTGGCCGAATTTTTGATGTACTGGGCATGAAGGACTGGACAGTAGTTCTGATGGAACACTACTGGGCCTGTGGGTCCAGAGCTTACATGAATCTGCCCAAAGATTGGGGAGGGATGTGCGCCATAGGGCTTATTCATGTTTCAGCATTAGTTATTTCGAAAAGTGACCTTAACATTGGAGTTTCCAAAAGCAGATGCTCACTTGAGAAAGAGAAGATCACCCGAATTCCTCGACCGAACAAAGATGGAGAATTATTTCTCAGCTAAATCGATAGAAGCTTTTGATGCTATTCCATATGAGCACAGGTTGTTCAGCCAGACTTCAGTGGGATTCACAACTATTTTTATGCCAGGAATCCATCAACAAAGCACAAAAATCAAGCAAGCGGATATGTAAATAAGTCTACTGAAAAAAGCACAATCCCACCAGCAGTCGGGAGCGGTCCCTCTATAAACTCCTCAGATCACTGCACATAATTCACAAAAACATTTATGAAAAATGTGTTTTCCTTTATTTAATTAGAAACATTAAAATGATTATTAAATAAGTCAGAGCTCATACAAGAATAAGAATAAATGTAAATATAGAACATACAACTATACAACACGAATAAAGTACATAATGTGAAGAAAATACTAATTTCCCAGTTGGACTGCTAAGAGCTTGCTGCCAGATCACAAGCTGGGGAATGATCACCATCGTCCCCAAATAGGTCTAAGTCAGTGTCGGTGGATTAAATCCACTCGAGAGAAGGGAATCCCACGGGTAGGAAAAATCCTAGTCAACCGAACAAAGTCAGGATGGTTTAGAAATGAATTCAAAGATGGATTGAATCCTGAAAGTGGCAGAGAAGAAAAATCGTTGTTTCCAAATATAGCAGTTCAAATATTTCATAAAACGAGAAACTGAAGAATCTTCACAAAAGTAATAATAATAAACCCATACTCTAAAAAATCTAACATGGGATGCTATACGTAGATGCTCACTTGAGAAAGAGAAGATCACCCGAATTCCTTGACCAAACAAAGATGGAGAATTATTTCTCAGCTAAATGGATAGAAGCTTTTGATGCTATTCCATATGAGCACAGGTTGTTCAGCCAGACTTCAGTGGGATTCACGACTATTTTTATGCCAGGAATCCAGACAATGGCGAATGTTAAGTGGTTACAGTTCACTCGCTGGGAGCTCCTGCAGACAACCAATGCTACTATAAAGGGACTCAATGCAATCAAGGAAGAATTGTGGGCCATAAGGCTGATGACCCTCCAGCACAAGTATGTCCTTGATATGATCACAGCGATGGATGGAGGTGCTTGTGCCAAAATCAGAGAATCATGTTGCAAGTTCATACCTTCTGGCGATGACGAGAATGGGACCATGACAGAGGCTATAACGTTCCTAAAATAGCTACACGATGAAATGGAAGATGATACAGAATATACTGCAGATGACAGGTGGTTCACATCTATCTTCTCATGGGTTCCACAATGGATGGCGAATATCTTCAAATTCCTGGGAGCAATACTGGTGATGATGATGTTTGGATTCTGTGTGATCAGGATAATAATCGCACAGTGTAAGAAGACAGCAAAGAAGGCAGTAGGAATGAAGATCATGATCAATGTCAAATCAGGGTTTTGACCCCAGGAGTTGACAGATGTGGAAATCAGAAAATATATAGAGGCTAGCATTTTAGCACCTTAGGCAACGAAGTTCCTGCATCCAAGAAATCACAGGAAGTAAGGGGCACGATGGATCTAATGTAATCCGAATGGATAATGCAGCCACATGACCTGGAGTGTTGATGAACATCTAAAATCAGCAGGATCCCTGAAGGGAGTGGTGAAGGTCTGGACTCAAAAGAAGCACTTTTTCAAGAGAGGATACCAAGATGTGGAGACTGGTGAAGGAGTAGTCAATAAATCAACCAGAGGGGGGAGTGTAGAGGAGCAGCTGAATGCCTCTGCTGGACGTCCAGCCCCTATTTTGCCTGTATGTTCGAAACCTGAAATTGAAACACCAGTAATGGTGCCCAACACACGAAGAGCCTTTGAGACAAGGTATCCACTGAGAAAAACCTAGATGATGTATCCCAGAAGAGATGACAGTCTCCTGAGGGAGATCCCTGACGAAGTGTGAAGATGTGAAAAGGAAAGCTGGTGACGTCACAAGAAATGAGCATGACACACTGAGAAGCATGACCAAAGAAGAAAATGAATAGACTTTATAGAATATCATGGTGAAGTAAAGAAACGAGAAGACTTTAATTTGCGGAATGAAGATTGCACGTGTGAAGAAGCACTGCAGAAAATGCAAGTCATTTTATAACTGTACAGATGCTGTAACGCAAGTAGACTAAGTAATCGTAAAGGCTGGCTATAAATATGTGAATAGACTGCAGGCGGTGCCTCCAATATATATATAGAATCTGAACATTCGATGTCACAATTTTAGGAAGCTCAACCCGTGGAGAAAGAAGAATGGATAGCTATGTGTGTGTCGCAGCAAAGAAATAAGCCGAAGCTCGAAGATGGACCAAAGAAAGGCTGTTTGGCCTGGTGTCAAAGGCTAAGGCAGCCAAAACTGGTTATCAGGCCTTGAAGAACAGTGAATGTGAGACGCTGAGGCATCCCTCATTAAGTTGCAAAGAGAGAACCCCATGAGTGCCAAGTTTCTTTATTCAAGAGAATTAAATGCAATAATATGGGCCGATTCTCGGTCTCCTGTCATGTGAGTCCACGATGGAAATAGAAATGGGCATGCAGACCTGAACCATGATAAGAACATGCTCACATGCCTTTATATTCCCAGAGAAGAAAAGCTATTACAAGGCCAAGTTCAAGGACAATCTGAATGGCAGAAGGCATGAGCGATGAGAGATGTTGGGCTAATTGGGTGGGGCGTTACGGCCAAGTCCACCCATCAGCACCGGGGGTACCAGCTTTATGTGTTGCTAGATAATCGAATGTTCGAGAAGGGTACAAGCGTGCCAACCAATTGCAGAGGGACATATAACCAAGGGCCTTATAGTTTGCAAGCCAATGATATGCTCTGTACTTAACTGTTGAAGATGACTTACACTAGGGGAGGGCAAAGTTGTCCACCTGACTGTAGAGACCCAATCACAATCCAATCCCTTATAGAAAGTATACATAACTGCTCCATCCTAATCACAGCCAACGACCCCATCCTTTGGTCCGACCATCACTACATTCAATTCAACCTTAACACTAAGAAAGAGCCTCTCAAGCCTATCGCCCCATGTCCGGCAGCGCTTGCAAGAAGCTCACGACAACTGACAGTTGAAAACCTAGTACCGTTCCTCCTTAGCCCTGCTCTGCAGGCCCCACTCTCCAAAAACCCGGAGACCTTGGCTAACAACTTCAAAGAGGTCATCACTCAAGCAGTCAATGCTATTGCCCCACTTACTCTCAAAAAAGCTAAAAAAGCCAAACATTCCAATTCTTGGTTTTCTCAAGAGCTACTTGATCAACGTTCCCAGAAAAGGCACACTCTCTCAGCCTGGAAAAGCAACCCATATGACTCTACCAGAAAAGCCTTCAAGGCCATTTTCACATCCTATTAAGCCAACATTACCAGAGCCAAAGCCGCATCCTACAATTCTAGGATCCACGACTCCAAATCAAGCTCCAAATCTTCACCATCTTCAGGGAGCTGGAGAAACCTGCCTCTCCCCCCCTCCCTCCTCAAGGATGAAAGATGGTGCAACAGCATTCAAAAGGCCATGCTAGACAAACTTGACATGCTCCAAAACAAAATCCGTGGACATCAAAATTCCCTCAACCGCCACATCTCCAACCCACATAGCAGAATGCCCCCTAATACTAATACTGAGTCCTTTACTCTCTTTGGACTTTAAGGACATGACTGAGCTAGAAGTCATCTCCCTCCTCAAATCTATTAAACCGTCCAACTGCAAGGGGGACGCATGTCCTGCCCAACTCATCAAAGACTCTGCCCACATCCTAGCACTCTTCCTAACCGCCTTCATCAAATCATCTTTCCAGGCTTGCCACGTTCCAACTGGACTCAAGGAAGCATGGGTCCGCCCGCTTCTAAAAAAACCTTCCTTAGATCCATCAGTCCCAGGAAACTATTGTCCCATTACCACCGTCCCCTTCCTACTTAAAATCCTAGACAAAGCAGCCTACATGCAAGTCCAAAACTTCCTGGAAGACAACCCGCTTCTCGGCCTTCAGCAATCAGGATTCCGCCCACGACATGGCACAGAAACGGCTCTCTTGGATCTTAAAAACCAAATGGACGATCTAAGGGACACAGGTAAACCTGCACTCCTCCTGCTCCTCGATCTATCTGCTGCCTTTGACCTAGTGGATCATAACACACTATGCCACCACTTGGTAACTGCGGCCAATTTCTCCCCCAAAGCCTGCAATTGGATTACCTCCTTTCTCCAAGAAAGGGCCCTGAGAGTCTTTTCCGATTCAGCCTCTGCCACCCCCAGCCACATTAAATGCAGGGTGCCGCAAGTCTCCTGCATTGCGCCCACACTCTACAACTTCTTCACGAGGCCCCTGTTCAGCATTCTTGACTCCCTTCTCATATCGTACACCAATAATGCGGATGATATGCAGGTTCTCATCCCACTCACGGGAGACTACGAGGCAGACGCTAGAACACTCACTACCATTTACTCCACTATACAATCGTGGATGGCAGACAACTGGCTCTGCCTCAATAGTGAAAAAACAGAACTTCTGCTCATTGGGTCACTCACTACCCTCAGCAACCTCGGTGAACAGTGCCTATCCTTCACTATTGACAACATTCTCATTAAGGTCTTTAATAATTTTAAGACATTGGGAGTCTACCTGGACTCCAACCTCACCATGGACAGGCAGGTTAACGCCATCGCGTCCTCGTCTGCTTATTACTCCAAAGTCATCAACGCATCCAGACCTTACCTTGCACGCCAGAACTGCCTCACAATTGCCAGGGCAATTATTGGTTCTAGGCTTGATTATTGCAATAACCTACTCCTAGGGACTTCGTGCAAAAATGTGACCAAACTCCAGCTCACCCAAAATAACGCCCTCAGGGCAGCCACAGGAACCTCCAGTAAAGATCACATATCGGAATTCAGAAGGCAGGCCCACTGGCTCCCCGTCAAAGAAAGGATTGTGTTCAAAACCTTGGCCATCACACACAAGTGCCTCCATGAGCTCGCGTTTCCATACCTTGCTCAGGGAATCACAAAGCACACCGCCACCAGACCACTCAGGAAATGCTACTCTAACACAATCGTCACTCCCAAAACCCGAAAAGCCAGCGGGGGAGGCTCTAGCTTCCCCACCTTTGCAGCAACCCACTGGAATGCTCTGCCTTTTCCCTTAAGAATGATAGACTCGCACCTTGCCTTCCGGAAAGCCATCAAAACCAAAAGATTTCTCTAGTTGCCTACGTTCTTTATGCAAACTGTATACCTAACCACGGTTTACTTGCTTCGGATTGCTACCTTGCTTTCTTCTGTTTCGCACACTCTCTCTGCCTTCTGTAACTAAGAGACTTTTGTTTACCTTAATTTGCTTACATATTTTTGTAACAGCGCCTCGATGCCCACGGGCTGCAAGTGCGCTTAAAAAATGCAAATAAATACATAAAAATAAATAGATATTCCCCTTTACCAACCACAATCTCACGTAGGTTTTCTTAGTTTGCCACGTAGTATGACGTCACACAAGATGAATATTTGTTATATAAGAATTTCTTTAATGAAATACTTTGAAACTATGTTGTGCGACGTACGTTGATGTCTGTTGTAACTCCCTGTTTTAGATAATTGAGAGTAAACAGAGACATTTTGCCAACTTCATGAGTCGGTCTTATTATTTGGTGTAAGAGTTATTCTGCATCCCATCCTTTGTACGATGTGTTGCCTCAATTAGAAGGACCATAAGGGTTCACCGTCTTGGAATAGCTGCTTCCCAGTGCGATTTGCCTTGCTTAAAGTGTGCTCTTGTGCTCTGCCTTTTAACCCTGAGGGGAAGGGAAAGGGCTGTCAGGTGTGTGTAGTTATTGTCAATTGCCTGACTCTGCCTGACCCTTGTGCTGGGACATGTCATGTAAACAGCTCTAGTGTTAATCTGTTGTCTTTCATGGTGTAAGAAAGTTTTTTTGTCGGAAAGTGGGGGGCGGTTAGAGCTTCTAAATATTTCACGGGGTAGGATGGGGAAAAGTGTTATAAAGAAGGAGGTACCACAACTCACCTGTCAATGTCCCACCTCCACTCCCCGAAGACCCCCCATCTAGGTTATCCTCCCCACTAGTGAACCCCCAGGAACTGGATCCAATAGCAATGGCCGTGTACAGCCCACCTGGATGACAGATCTCCGGGAACTAGCGGGTGAGACACCATTAGGTGTCTCACAGGGGCCACCAAGGGGATGTGGGTGAGGGAATCAAATGCAACAAAGCCAAGGGAGATTTTTGGGAGGGTATCGCAGGTATGGCCAACCAATGCAGCAGGGCCCAGAAAGGTTCTCTTGGGGGTAGCAGAGGCAAATAAGAGAACCACCCCAGTGCTAGGTGTGTGGCTAGACAGGATATATCTCTAGAGTATGAAGAAGCAGAGGGGGGGGTGCCACAAAATGGGGGAATGCAATACCAGCCAGCATATCCAGGGGAACAGAATGAGTATTATGCCCAGGACCAGACACAACAACAAGGACAGGCACCAATTGCATACTCGCAGACACACCAGCCCATGACACAGACTCCACAAATGCAAGCCCCAGTGCAACATTACTCACAGACGTCACAGGCACCACAGACATAGAATAACACACAGCCACCATACACGGCACAGCAAAATGATGGGACACTGGTATGCACGCACTCCATGGCAACTTTTCCCATTGGGATACTAGGGGGGTTTACCGTAGTGGAGCAACCAATTTGCAGGAAATGGAATGTCATTATACCCTCAATAGGCCAGCCTACAGACAGACCTGATGTGTTCCATCCTATCGATTACATCCAACCCGGCTGAGGAACCATGCACAGGGTGACGATAGGTGAAAAAACGTTCTAATTTCTTGCAGACACAGGGGCGACTAGATGCTGCATCCGGGAGGGGAAGTATAGAATGTCAGGCGATGCCATGAATGCTCAGGGATTTTTTGGGGTGATGGAATTGGTTCCATTGACAGACGATATTGAACTTTCTACAGGAGAGCATGACCTAGCTCTACCCTTAATCTATTCCCGACAGACACTGGTAAACATAATGGGGAGGGACAAGATGAGCAAACTTAACATGACCAGGCGAGCACACACACAGTCAAACACACTCACTCTAGACTGTGTGTCAGGTGGACTGCAGCGTCAGACAGTGGCCAGTGGGCCTGTCATGTTCCATGAAACTGTCAATATTTCAAACTGACAAACGGGCAAAGTTGTTTAATAACCACCCACGCACAACCATGAATGAAGTAACATACTTTCTTACTTCTGTGCCATTCCCAAAAAGTTGTTACCTGAAATTTGTTACAGTGAGTAAGCCCCATGATTGGTCAGTGACCCCCACTGTCCACCCCTAGGGGCCTTGGCTATGATTGGATGAGCCACGAGCCCCCTGAGCCTGGGACTAACTGTCCCGAACCGCGGAACACCTGTGAAGGGTGTCTTGTGCAATTATATATCTGCAAGGTGCAACTATGTGTTAGCATCATGACGGTGTGTAGCCCATAACTGTAATGAGTGCGCTCCGATTCCCAACGCAAAACTGTAGCGTGACTGTAACAATTTTGTTGCAGCTATTGTCTGGATGGCAGAACAGGTTGCTCTTCTCAGGCCTTAAACTTGGCAGCCCCTCAGGTCGGCCAGGTCACGTGCTTTGAGACCACGTCTTTGAGCCCAGGAGCCCTGAATTATTTAGTATTTTTGTCGGAGAGCACACCTCTCCTGCTACTTAGGTTCAGAGTGAGGATTGTCATTTGCAACATTGGGACCTTGATGGCGGCTTTGCTCCTGCCACAGTAGTTCTGCTTGTACATAATTCTGGGAGGCTTGGGGTTCCACGTCACTGACAGGGGGATAGTGTGTTACACACCTGGGATACACCTTCTAAACGTGGGGTAATTATTCAAGCTTATTGTTGTGGGATGTATTGACCCACTCCGCTGTGCTATGCGGAATCTCTTGCCAGTTATGGGGAAAGAAACAGCAACAATGGCGGCAAAACCCTTGTGCGCGTCAAAACCCTACAAAAATCTCCCAAAACCATGTGCTTCAGCAGACAAAAAGAGGGATGCCCAACCTGCCACCCATGGTGCATGTGCAGGGCAAATAGAGCACACCCAGCAGAAATGTGCCAGTGGGTTCCATGACCAGCAAACAGAGTGCAGAGAGAAAAGCAGCACTTTGCAAATAAAACCCAAAAATGTGCCTACAAATGACATTTGCTTTGTTGCCAAAAACTCCAATGTGCCTATAACACAACACTTTTCAACATTCACAATCTTGCCTGGTGCTAAAATCCATATATCAAATGAAAAATTGTGAAACATACAAAGTCTGAAAACTGACAGCTTCTATGCCGAAATCTGGGTGCAGTACCCGGGGCTGCCTGACTGACAGCTATCAGAGGAGGTCTAAGAAAGCTTTAAAATGACCTAAAACTCAAATGTCTGCTGAATTATCAAACATAAACAGGATTGTTGCCAAAAAGGAATACAGATTTTAGTTGTGTTTTTGATTCCACATATTTTAAGGCCAAGAAAGAAATGTATTTGTATGTGATGCAACAGATGTGGTTTTTACTGAGTTTAAAAGTTAATTAGCTTGGCTGAAGCTGCAAAGAACCGGAAAATCAGGTTTTTTTTCCCAGAAGGAGGGCCTTCCTCTCAGCAGAAACTCATAGGGAGGTGTTAATGCAGGTTGGGACAGAATCTGGTCTACAGAGAACAAAGGAACAATGACAAAGTTGCAGCCAGGGAATTGGAAGTGTGAAAAGGGGTCGTAAATGGCCTCTGGAAGGAGTAAGCAAGGAGGGAGATGCCTTGGACTGCAGGGAGACAAAAAGAGGTGGAGCCAAGCGACCATCTGTTGCTAAACATGAACAAAGAAGACATTTTAAAAGACTTATAACTTGCTATTCAAAATGGTGAAAAATACAAAAATGACAGAGTTGTTAATTTAATTTCTGTCTGCACGTGTGAAGAGGCGGCAGAACTGTGTGACATGTTCTGGGCAGGAATGGCAAGATATGTGGTTTTATGCAAAATGTATTACTGTTAGAATTGTGAAAATTTGCACGCATGTCCCCATGTTAAACACGGATATTTGTGGAAATTTGCAGAAAAATTGGAAAGTGTGTTCATAGCGAAAAGGGCAAAATTCTGTAGAAAGGGGAGACAAGATCCCACCACTGCGGGGTTTTGAGGAATAGCTGCTATGTAAAATATGGCATCTTTATGTGTGATTTGTATAAAGGTGACCATTGAAGAAATGTAAATTTAATATAAAATCAGATTTGGAGACCAATGGCTAAAGGGAGGTCTCTGAGGATTGTAAAGCAAATCATAAAACCTGACATTACCCAGCCTTGATCCAATCACTCAAATTGCAAGGCGGAGATCAAGTGGGGTCCAATCCCAGCTCACAGGGGCGAGTTTAGCTAAGCCGGCCCAGACACCACCTTTGTGATGTCATTTTTAGGCATAAATAGAGACAGCTGACAACACATAGGGACTCACAGATCCACTCACTCTCCTGACTGCTGGCAGAGCGCCCTGCTGCTGAAATCTACATCTTCCTTGTTCCAAACTCCAGAAACTTGGCAAAGCAAAGGCCTATTGTATAGCTGAACCATTCTCAGCTAGGCCTCAAATTCTAAAAAAGAACCCTAAAAGCCTAGGGGAAGCATCATAATACAGCCGGGCGTGCTGTTAATGCTTGCCTGCTGATTTGAAATATCCTCAGAACCAAGAGGGGCAGATGCCATTCAGTCCTGTGCCATGCTGTGACCAGAGCGCCTTGCTGACCCTGTCCAGTCTGATGTGCCCAGCTGTCCGTCCCTGATAGATCCGATTCAATGGTCCAGAATTCTGACGGCCCAAAATCTTAAATCCAATTGTTTTGTGAGTATTAACAGGAAGCTAGAAACTGTTGATTCCCGTGCATTATCTTGTCCCCTCCTAACCTCTGAACTATCCTTATTTCCATAATCAGTAACATTGTCTAAATCCGTAGTGAATTCTTATTCTGTTTATCTGTAAAAGCATCCTTTTCCTAGTCATTCTGTCAACTTTGATCTACTAATTTCATTCGAGTGACCAGCCTAGCGCTCCAAGGTGGACAGCGAGGAACTAGGATTGAGTCGCAAATCACTCCTGACTCTTATGTTGTGCCGTCCTGGTGGCTTACCTTGGATGCTGTAGTCCATAGTCAATATTTTTCTGTTTTTAAAACTGAAGCATCTTTCCATTCTCATGCCTATCTCGCAAAAACAACCTTCACTAAAACCACTATAACTCCCTCCGTTTTTGGGATAGAAACGTAATTTCAACTCCTACTTGTACCTAACATCCATAGCTATCCATAGACAGTGACATTCTCCCGTTATCATAGATTTAAACTGCTTCCGACTTCGATTTTAAGATTGCAAATGTTTTCTGCTGACTAAATCATTGCTTATGCTTGTGCGCAACTGTTCAAAGCGGCTCCCATAGGAATTAACAACAATTCAAGCATTTTTCCACACATTTAGAGTTCTTGCTCAGCCACTTTAAAAGTCATCCTGACAGTTGAAAAGCCCACTTCATTTTTCTCTTTCTGTGTAAGGGGGGAAGGTGGATGTGAGACACTGTGATCTGTACTATTTCTGAATACCTGCTATCTCCTCACATATATTTAAATTTGCTTATTGGTGGTTTGAGGGGTGTTGCAGGGTGAATTTCTAACCATTGTGCTATCCGATCTGAAACCAACACAAAGGTATTATTTTCTGTGCTGCATTTATTTTGCTCATTACTTAGTCCTAGTGTATTAAAGATATCATTCTGTGTTCTGTCACCCCATTGGTGATTGTTGTTTACCTATTAATAGATATATATTGTGATTTTGATGTTAAATACATAAATAATACATAAATAATACATTTTACAAACCAGCCTGATTCCTGGTCCAGCGTGACCCGGGGTATTTTTAAGTAAGGGGTGTGATACGAGTGGTACATCTTTCAAATAATTCAATCTATATATCAAATAACTTTTCCCATTGCACTGTACGCTAGGCCGAGAGCAGAGTGTATCGCCTGATTGAAATCCTTAGCATTGTGGATGCCAGGTACAGAGGGGAGTGCCAGCAGATGAGGATCTATTTTGATATGGACGGAAAAAATAATAGCATGGCTCCCAGGGATTCAGGGAAAAATGTGGCGCCTTCCAAATGAGTACATGTTCAGGCCAGAATCACCATTAGACGAGAAGGAAGGGACGATGCTGCCACTAGAATTAGAGGCAGTAATAGTGCGGGACGACTGGATAACAGTACATGGGACAGATGACAGAGGGCAAGCATGGCGATCAGTGATCGCTGTGCCAAAGGGTACAGATTGACTACGGTCACAGATGAAGAACTGTTCAAAGATAATAGATCAGACCACGAGGTAGTGTTTGAAATAAGCATCACATACTGGGTGAAAATACATTACAGAGAGGTACCACAGAGAATGGTGATGATGCTACAAGCACCACCAACATTTCTCGAGGAAAACTTGGCAAAGGTACCCAGCATTTTATGGCCCACAAGTCCCTATGATGTGGGGCTTCTGAAAGGGATAGGAGCAGTGCAAATAAACCTGAATGCAGGAGCAATTTTACCACGAGCTAGGCAATATCCCCTGTCGAGGGAGGCAGACGAGGGTATTTATGAGACAATTGCAGCACTAGTGAAGCAAGGGATCCTAATACCATCAGAATCACTGTGCAACACAGTGGTGTACCCTGTCAAAAAGGCAACGGGGTCATGGCGTTTTATACAGGACTTGTGCCCTCTGAACCATAATGTTGAAGCAGAATTTCCTTTAGCTCTGAAATCTAGCGAAAATGTTGTGTAAAATTTCAAAGGAAGCTACCTACTTCACGGTCATAGGTGTGAAGAATGCTTCCTTCTCTATACAACTACACCCAGACTCACAAGCCTTACATTTTTTCTATATAGAAATAAGAAGTGGAAAAATACACGACTTCTTCAAGGATACTGCGAATCAACTTCCATATTCAACATGGTCCTTCAAATGGACTTAGGAAATGTTAAATTGGAGAGCGTTGTTATACAGTACATAGACGACATATTGATTGCAGCAAGACAGAGACACAGTGTAGAGATGACTCTGTGCATATGTTGACTGTACTAACACAAAAGGGATAAATGGTAGACAAGGCAAAATTACAATATTGCCGGAAAGAAGTGTGGTATATTAGCCAACTGATATCCCAAGACGTACGAAAAGTGACACCAGAAAGAGCAGAGGCGATATGCAAGACAGCAAAGCCCACAACCATAAGACAAAAGCAGCAGTTTCTAGGACTATGTAATTATTGCAGAGCATGGGTATTTGACTACATCACTTACACTAGGCCCTTACTGGGTGCACTGAAGGAAGCACAAAGAGGGGAGGGTAAATTACAATGGACAAAAAGAAATTATTCAGGCATTTGACAAGCTGAAAGAAGCAATACGCACAGTTCCAGTGTTACAGCACCACTCTTTATGTGTGTGGAGCGTGTTGCGAAAATGAGCCAAACAATATTGCGCCGGTGCGCAGCCATTTTGGACATTCACTTCCATCACTGCAATGAAAACCTACGTTTTCATGGCCTCAGTAATTAAAACGTGAATTTTGCAAATGGTTGCAAGGTCAGGATGATCTCAGGTGAGCTAGCTTGTTGTCTCATCCAATGAAGGACGAGCGAAAGGAGGGAGTTGGAGCTTTGCATGTGTAGTGATAAGGGTTGCTGGGAACGGAGACGAGAGAAGCTGGGTTATCCACTTCTATCTGGATTTGTCCACCCTGTGCTCCCAATGCTTGCTGTCTGCTCTTTGGCCAAAGGCAGATGCAACCATGAAGGGGCAGGGATTTTTCCCAATAAAGAGCTGGGATATTTCTCAGAGGGATGAGAAAGAATTGGAACCCCTGGTGATGAAGTCTAGCTGAGAGGGAGTACACTCCGCTCCAGACCGTTAGCACGAGTGATCTCTCTGCCTACTTGTTCTTGGGACTAAGTAGTGTTGAGCAGGCTGAGATGAAGGTGTTTTCTGCGGCTGATGCGATGGTGATGTATTTTCTTTATGTATATATATATATATATTCTTTTATACGTGTTAGTTATTTATTTATTTTTTATTTCTTTATTGGGTTTTCAACAAATAGTAACAAACAAAGGATCATTGATTAGTCAATGCAGTATGCATATTTCAAGAACAACATAATATAACGTTCCCAACCCTCCTGCCCCACCCCCCTCCCTCCGAGACCTCAGTTACATCCACAGTATTCTTCTGGACCTCGGGCTGGGACTGTCCGTACTGACCGAGGCGCTGTCCTGAGCCGCTGGGTGGAGCAATGGCACTGTTAACGCCACCCAACGGAGTAGTTCTTCACTGCAGTCCAGCCTCTGTACCTGAATCGCTGTTGCTAAGACGGATTTCTGAACTCTGTCCTGGTGGCGCAGAAGTTCAGAAGGCCAACCTAATTACTTGGAACAGGGTAACCTCTGGACGAGCCAGACCAATCAAGGTAGCGATCGCGGCGGTCAAGACTAGGTCTCAAGAGGGGTGAGGGTGACTGAAAGCCCGCAATGAGCACACAAAGCAAGAACACTTACAAACTACTCCAAACAGTTGTTATATTAAAAATATATACACATTTATTCCAAGGCCTTTAAAACAATGACCGTAGCGAGAAAATCACAATATAACGATAGTAAACCAACACATATCATATCAACACAATATATATACAAATTCGACAGTCTCAAGCGTTAGATGCGCGAAATGGGTAGTCCACCTAAAAGGGAAGGAAGACAGGCAGTGCGAAATAATGCTTAGACCCAGTTCGCCTTCAGAGGCACCTAACTAGATGGAAGTCCGAGCCCTGCGAAGAGTGGAGCCTTGTGCTCAAAAGTACCTGCATGCGCTGGTGCCAACGGGCAAAAGGAGAAGCTCTTCGAGGGAAATCAGGCAGTTCAGTTTAGTGCACAAAAGAAGAAGAACAAGTTCCGCGACTCAAGCGCAGCCTCCACAGTGGGCAGAAGCAGAGCGCGAGTACGGAAAAGGGTGCTGTTTGACACAGCGGGGAAAAGCAATGGGCTCCTGCAGGAGGGCGACCAGATCCTAGCTATGCTACTCACCGGTCCCCGATGCAAGCAGACCCAGGCTTCTCCGCGTCAGTTTCAGCAGCTGGCAGGTTCAGAAGAGCAGGGAACGCCTCGTCGTCGTGTTGAGTAAAAAGACGTCCCAATCGAAGAAACCCGCACAGTTTGTTACTACAGCAGGGCAACGGAGCGGTTGTGTGTATCTGAGCCAAATGTACACTACTCACTTCAGACCTGGGAATGCCAAGTGTACGAAGCATGTGAGAGTGACAAGGACACGAAATACTACACAACCTGGCGGCGGTTACAGAGCAAGACTCCCGTGTAAGCTGGTCAGTCAGCTGGATGGCCCAGAGACGCTTCCGAAGGCTTACTGGCAGGAGATGGTGAAGATGCCGAGAATAGCTGTTCCCGCTATTCCAAGGGTCGAAGTACCAGTACAGGCCTTCTGGTTCGATCAAAGGTGAAAAGGGTTTCACAAGGCGACAGCAGTGCAGAGGAGAAGTCCTTGAGCGGGTCACCAGCGATTCCTCGGTCCAGCCTCTTGGTTGCAGGATACTTGGCTCCTGTATTCCTTCGTTCGTGAGAACTCAGGAGATCGACATGTTAGTGGTGTTTCCAGCCCCCTCTTATCCACGGTTCCCTTCGCGCCAAAACGGAGGGGACCCAATGGGAGATCCGCTCATCAACACTCACACCATTCGTGGACCAATCACGGACCACGGTGGTCCCAGGCATTCACACCACCCTAGACTCTCTGGCACCAAGGGTGTGTATTGGGACCAGACATCCCAGCCCACATCCTGGAGGCACACACAAGACATGTAGAAGCCCGCGAAAGCATCCGTGTTTCGCGGGAAAGTACATGCCCAAATAAGGAAGGCCCCGGGTCGGCTCGACCTGGGGAAGGTGAAGGGAGCAAGACGGTCAGCGGACAGGACAAAGGAGCCTCGTGGTCTGGCCATTTTGGGAGCCAGGCCACCATTTTGGGTTAAGCGCGAGAAACGCGCTTAGAACGCCAAAAGGAGCTCAAAACACAAGAAACTATTGCTGCCACCATTCCCGTCCCTGAATCACTTGCACCGATCAGATACAATCCTAAACGGGTATCTAGGGCCTGTAGAAGGCTAGAGACCCAAGAGAGCTGTAACTTAGCTTACAGTGCCCTCTTGTGTCATGTTGCACGAAAGCCGCAACATGATAAAAGAAACTACGGGAAACAGCGTTCCCCGGTACTGACTGTCTTAAGGGCATGTCAGTTTCCCCGTAAGAAAGGAGCGAAAGCCCAGAGGAGTGCGGCAGAAGGCTGCACTTCTCTGGCAAAGTCGAGAACAAGGTGAAAAACAACAGCAAAAAGTTTAGGGGTTGCCACATGGAAGGAAAATTACCTACAATTACGAAATCTTTCCTAACACTCGCCCCTCCCAGACTATGGACAGGGGGAACTAATCCACCCCTGGATGAGCCTCTTGTTCAGGTCGGTTAAACATTCTGGACAACCCATCAGCATTGCTATGTTGGACACCTGGCCTATGCTCAATAGTGAAGTCGAAGCCTTGTAGACTTATGGACCACCTAAGCAACTTTGGATTCTCCCCCTTCATGTTCATTAGCCACTTTAAGGGCTTATGGTCAGTTTGCACAGTGAAGTGGGTCCCATAGAGGTAGGGCCTCAGCATCCTTAGGGCCCACACAACAGAGAAACATTATTTCTCTACCGTGGACCATCTGAGCTCTCTGTCCTTAAGCTGGCGGCTAATAAAACCAATAGGGTGTTCCTTACCCTTCTCATCTACTTGTGATAGTACAGCTCCTATCCCAGTGTCAGAGGCGTCCGTCTGCACGATAAAAGGTCTTTGATAATCAGGGGCCCTGAGGACAGGGGCCTGGCACAAGGAGTCTTTTAAGCCATTGAAGGCCTTCTCACACTTGTCGGTCCAAGTTACCTTCTTGGGTTTCTTCGGAGTTGTGAGGGCAGTCAGAGGGGCAGCTATGGTGCCATAGTCTGCCACAAAATTGCGGTAATACCCCGTGAGTCCTAAGAAGGCTCCCACTCGTAGTGGGGGTAGGCCAGTCTTGTACTGCTTGTACTTTACTGGGAAGAGGCTGTATCCTCCCTCCACCTACTTCATGTCCAAGGTAAACCACTGAGCCTTGTCCAATCTGGCATTTACTACCCTTTATGGTCAGGTGTGCTTTCTGAAGAGCCTGGAGCACAATCCCGAGGTGTTTCACATGGTCTTCCCAGGTGGCACTGAAAACTGCTATATCGTCCAGATATGCAAGACAGAATTCGTCCAACCCATCAACACATGATTCACAAGCCTCTGGAAAGTGGCAGGTGCATTCTTCAACCCGAACGGCATTACCCGGAATTGGTAAAGGCCGTCTGGAGTAGAAAATGCTGTCTTCTCCTTGGCATGTTCTGCTAAAGCTATTTGCCAATAGCCAGCAGTGAGGTCAAACGTGCTGAGGTACTTGGAGGCACCCAAAGTATCCACCAGCTCATCTGTTCGAGGCAAGGGGTGTGCATCTGTCTTGGTGACAGCATTCAGAGCCCTGTAATCCACGCAGAACCTCAATTCAGAAGTGCCTGCCTTTGGAACCAAAACCACAGGGCTGGACCAAGGACTACTAGAGGGTTCAATCACCCCAAGGTCTAACATCTTGTTGACCTCGGTCTTAATATAAGACTGTACTTTGTCTGACATCCTGTATCCCCTACTTTTGGTAGGTACACTGTCTCCTGTGTCAAAGTTATGTTTGCACCAAGGTGTCAAACCAGGCGACTGTGAAAACAGGGGGGAAAACTGCCTAAGAAAACTTTTCACCTCAGCCTGCTGATCAGAAGTCAGGTGAGGGGCCACTCGGACACCCTCAAAGGAGCTATGTGAAGGACTGCTTTGGAACAGGTCGGGGAGAGGTTCAGACTCCTCTTCCTCAACATCTGAAGCCAGTAGCAGTGCTGCGATTTCGACTCTTGGGACGAAAGCCTTCAGCCTATTCATGTGAAACACTTTTGGAGCCTGTCCAGGCCTTCCAAGGTCCACTAAATAGTTAACCTCACCCAGGGGCTCCACCACTGTGTAAGGGCCTGACCATTTGTCCTGTAAAGCTCGAGGCCTTATGGGATTCATGATCAGGACTTGCTGACCAGGTGTAAAGTTGATGAGGGAAGCTTTCTGGTCGTACCAATGTTTCACCAGCGCTTGTCCTGCCTTCAATTTATCACTAGCCAAGCCCATCAGAAGTACCATCCGTTTTCTGAGCCCTAGCACATAATCAACTACGTTGGTAGTAACAGGGGGAGTGGGCATCTCCCATCCCTCTTTGACGATAGCTAAGGGTCCCCGTACGGGATGACCGAACAGAAGTTCGAAGGGGCTGAAGCCAACACCCTCCTGTGGTACCTCTTGGTAGGCAAACAGTAAGCATGGTAAAAGAAGATCCCATTTTCTTCTCTGAGGTTCCTCCAGAGCCCCAATCATGCTCTTTAACGTTCTGTTGAAACGTTCCACCAGACCATTGGTCTGGGGGTGGTATGCAGAAGAGAACTTGTAGGTGACCCCACATTCTTTCCACATAGCCTGCATATTCTTCGACATAAAGTTGCTGCCACGATCCGACACAACTTCTTTAGGGAAGCCAACCCTAGTAAATATGCCAAGTAAAGCTTTTGCAACTGACTTGGCAGTTACAGTTTTCAATGGGATGGCCTCAGGATATCTGGTTGCATGGTCGACCAGCACCAGGATAAACCTATTGCCCGAGGATGTTTGCGGGTCAAGGGGACCAACGATGTCGATCCCTACCCTTTCAAATGGTACCCCCACAACTGGGAGCGGTACCAACGGAGCTTGGATTGTCGCGCCAACCTTACCAGACAACTGGCAGGAGGCACAACTCCTGCAGTGACTTTCTACTTGCACCCCCATCTTGGGCCGGTAGAAGTGCATGGATAAGCTTTGCTTGGTCCTCTTCATACCAAGGTGACCAGCAAGGGGAACTTCATGCGCCAACTGCAGGAGGAAGGGCCTAACAGCAAGGGGAACCACCAACCTCCTATGGTCTCCTTCCGTAGACTCTGTGGGCTCACTATACAGGAGTCCACCTTCCCAATAAATCCTATGCGTCCCAGGAGGTTCACCCTCAAGCTGGGAGCAGGCCTGTCTCCTTAGGCCTTCCAGAGATGGGCACTCACGTTGGCCTTTACTGAATTCATCCCTATCAGGACCTCCTTCAACTAACAAGTCTTTTAGTTCAGGATGATCGTTGGGGTCAAATACTTCAGGCATCGCCACCTCCTCGACAGGGCCGGGCGATTGACCAACTTCCTCCACCACAGTGGTAGGCGAGCTTGGGGGAATATTCTCTTTCCCTCATCTTGACTTGTCGACTCCTTTCGCCTTGGGTTTCCCCTTCGGATGGGGCAGCGTATTGGTCTTGGCCAATGCTCCCCGTGCTTGAGACCGTGTGTAGGGTCTTTCGACAGTGTCTCCTACGAGCCCTAAAGCTCTGAGATCATTACCTAACAAGACCTTTCCCGGGACGTTTCTCTGAATGCTCACTGGAATCCTGACTGCTGTACCATTTAAAGTAAGATTTACAGGTATTACTGGGAACATATGGAGTGGGCCGTCAGCCAACTTAGTGGGCATCAGAGTAGCTCTGGCAACTTCCTCTGAGTCTACCAAGGTAGAATCCACTACAGTGCGACTGCACCCACTATCCCTAAGAGCTGGAGTATCTACTCCATTGATCAGCACACTGTCTTTAAAGTAGTGCTTGGTATTATCTGGAATCCTAGCATAAGCCTCTGCGACTTTAGGCTCCCAGGAACCCAGGGAAACTAAAACTACCTCAGCCTCTATCCCGCTGGGAAATGAGTTGAGGAGAAGGATGCTCCTGTAATCTCTTCTTCCTCGTACGAGGAGAAGGCCAGATTAGCGGAGTGGACCCCAAAAGGTCTAACCTTACACCGGGGATCCTCCTTCACGTGGTCAGTTGCTCCACAAGCAAAACAAGATCCATTGGGTCTGTTTACATAGGGAGGCTTATTGTAACCAGAGTTCTGTTTCGGAGGCTGACCTCCACTACCCTGTGAGTTCTCTTGTGTCTTACCCTTATTTTTCTTTTTGTGGCCCTTATGAGAAGAAGATTTATCAGATTCTCCACCCTCCTTATCTTTGGACTTTTTCCCTTCCTCCTGCTTACCAGGATGAGTTTTGTCCTTATGGGACACTCGATGTGACACCCATAAGTCGGCTGCAATGGCCAGCTTCTTACGATCTATCTCCTTCGAATCGGCCAAATGCTGCTTCAGCTCCGGGGAAGAAGATGCAAAAATGTGTTCCAGCATGACAACATTTATCATGCCTTCGAAGGTAGAAACCTTATAACCTTCGACCCAGCCAGTTAGGTTTTTCAAGGACTCAGTGACATAAGATACCCAAGTACCACCTTCCTTTTTCTTATACTCTCTGAAACGTTTCAAATATTGGGCCGGAGTCTTCCCAAACTTTAAAATGAGAGTTTGCTTTAACATTGCGAAATCAGCTCGCTCAGCCTTCGACATTTCTATAATGGCACTACAGCCAGAATGGGGCAGTCTGCTGAGTAACCAGGCAATTTTATCAGCATTGTCAACTTGTTGAACTTTGCATGCATACTCAAACGCATTCAGCCAGTCCATAATGTCATTCCTTTCTTCATACACACTGAGCAGATCTTTCGGAAACCGTGGATGAGAGGAGGCCCCAGACCCATGTCCAGGACCCTTGGACCCATTTGCAACCTGAAGCTTGGCCAGTTCCAACTGGTGATCCCTGTCTTTTTGTTTTTCTGCCTGTTCGACTTTTAGTTTGGCTATGCTGAATTCAAGCTCCTGCTGCCTAAACCGTAGCTCTTGCTTCTTGAATTCAAGTATAGCCTCCCCATCAGCACTGGCAGAGGAAACATTAGACATCTCGTCCTCCCTGTCCTCGTGGTCGCGATGGATCGGTGCAGCGGCAGAACCGTCGGTTCTACCAGTGAGAGCAGCCCCACCTCCTTCCGCACTGTCCTCAGAAGTTATAGCGTCAAGCTGCGCTTCTTGCCACGCCACGATTCTTTGGATCTTTTCCAATTTCGTGCCTTGAGAGGAAACACCTCTCTCCGCACACATCTTTTTCAATGTTTCTGATTTGGAAGCATTTAAAGTTAACAAGGTATTTGTTTCCATACTGTTAGGTAGTACTATGGCCTTTTTAAAGTTATACTACAACAATTCACTACGTGTCCTGGTTGGAATAACCTGAAATGCCTTAGTTTGTGCGCAACACTGGATACCCACAGTCGTATCCCACCGCTGTACACCAATTTGTTAAGACGGATTTCTGAACTCTGTCCTGGTGGCGCAAAAGTTCAGAAGGCCAACCTAATTACTTGGAACAGGGTAACCTCTGGACGAGCCAGACCAATCAAGGTAGCGATCGCGGCGGTCAAGACTAGGTCTCAAGAGGGGTGAGGGTGACTGAAAGCCCGCAATGAGCACACAAAGCAAGAACACTTACAAACTACTCCAAACAGTTGTTATATTAAAAATATATACACATTTATTCCAAGGCCTTTGAAACAATGACCGTAGCGAGAAAATCACAATATAACGATAGTAAACCAACACATACCATATCAACACAATATATATACAAATACGACAGTCTCAAGCGTTAGATGCACAAAATGGGTAGTCCACCTAAAAGGGAAGGAAGACAGGCAGTGCGAAATAATGCTTAGACCCAGTTCGCCTTCAGAGGCACCTAACTAGATGGAAGTCCGAGCCCTGCGAAGAGTGGAGCCTTGTGCTCACAAGTACCTGCACGCGCTGGTGCCAACGGGCAAGAGGAGAAGCTCTTCGAGGGAAATCTGGAAGTTCAGTTTAGTGCACAAAAGAAGAAGAACAAGTTCCGCGACTCAAGCGCAGCCTCCACAGTGGGCAGAAGCAGAGCGCGAGTACGGAAAAGGGTGCTGTTTGACACAGCGGGGAAAAGCAATGAGCTCCTGCAGGAGGGTGACCAGATCCTAGCTATGCTACTCACCGGTCCCTGATGGAAGCAGACCCAGGCTTCCCCGAGTCAGTTTCAGCAGCTGGCAGGTTCAGAAGAGCAGGGAACGCCCCGTCGTCGTGTTGAGTAAAAAGACGTCCCAATCGAAGAAACCCGCACAGTTTGTTACCACAGCAGGGCAACGGAGCGGCTGTGTGTATCTGAGCCAAATGTACACTACTCACTTCAGACCTGGGAACACCAAGTGTACGAAGCGTGTGAGAGTGACAAGGACTAGAAATACTACACAACCTGGCGGCGGTTAGAGAGCAAGACTCCCGTGTAAGCTGGTCAGTCAGCTGGATCGCCCAGAGACGCTTCCGAAGGCTTACTGGCAGGAGATGGTGAAGATGCCGAGAATAGCTGTTCCCGCTATTCCAAGGGTCGAAGTACCAGTACAGGCCTTCTGGTTCGATCAAAGGTGAAAAGGTTTTCACAAGGTGACAGCAGTGCAGAGGAGAAGTCCTTCAGCGGGTCACCAGCGATTCCTCGGTACAGCCTCTTGGTTGCAGAATACTTGGCTTCTGTATTCCTTCGTTCGTGAGAACTCAGGAGATCGACATGGTAGTGGTGTTTCCAGCCCCCTCTTATCCACGGTTCCCTTCGCGCCAAAACGGAGGGGACCCAATGGGAGATCCGCTCATCAACACTCACACCATTCGTGGACCAATCACGGACCACGGTGGTCCCAGGCATTCACACAAACCCACACTCTCTGGCACCCAGGATGTGTATTGGGACCAGACATCCCAGCCCACATCCTGGAGGCACACACAAGACATGTAGAAGCCCGCGAAAGCATCCGTGTTTCGCGGGAAAGTACATGCCCAAATAAGGAAGGCCCCAGGTCGGCTCGACCTGGGGAAGGTGAAGGGAGCAAGACGGTCAGCGGACAGGACAAAGGAGCCTCGTGGTCTGGCCATTTTGGGAGCCAGGCCACCATGTTGAGTTAAGCGCGAGAAACGCCCTTAGAACGCCAAAAAGAGCTCAAAACACAAGAAACGATTGCTGCCACCATTCCCGTCCCTGAATCACTTGCACCGATCAGATACAATCCTAAACGAGTATCTAGGGCCTGTAGAAGGCTAGAGACCCAAGAGAGCTGTAACTTAGCTTACAGTGCCCTCTTGTGTCATGTTGCACGAAAGCCGCAACATGATAAAAGAAACTACGGGAAACAGCGTTCCCCGGTACTGACTGTCTTAAGGGCATGTCAGTTTCCCCGTAAGAAAGGAGCGAAAGCCCAGAGGAGTGCGGCAGAAGGCTGCACTTCTCTGGCAAAGTCGAGAACAAAGTGAAAAACAACAGCAAAAAGTTTAGGGGTTGCCACATGGAAGGAAAATTACCTACAATTACGAAATCTTTCCTAACAGCTGTCTCCCAAGCCGCGGTCTCAGTGGCTATCCATCTCTTGAGGTCACGCCACCAAAGGGCCTCGCTTAGGCTTCCGGCGCTTTTCCATCCCATGGCTATGCGTCTTTTCGCTGTTATGTATATCAAGTCTATGAGTTTATTTAGTGGCTTATTCTTACTGTTTCGCTTGTAACTTCCCAAAATGCAGGCTGCTGGCTCGTGAATTTCCACTTCAATCTCTGTGTTTGGTACCCTCTCTTTCACCTGGGCCCAGAATCTCTGGACCGTCGGACAGCCCCAGAACATGTGGGCCGTTCCCGCCCTCGGCTCGTTGCATTTGGGGCATGTCTGAGTTGTGGCTCCTTTGAACCTCGATATGGCGTCAGGTGTAATGTAGGCCCTGTTGGAAATGTACAGCTGGATGAGTTGGAGATGGGCATTTCTAGAGATTTTTTTATGGTAATGGGTTATTTTCTCCCATGCTTTGTCCTCAAATTCAAGGCCCAATTCTTATACGCGTTAGTTATATGTATGTTTATTGGGTGTGAATAAAGGGCCTGTAACAAGCCATTTATTTTATCTTTTTAACCAGTTGTCTATGTGTGTTTTATTGCCTGTCTGGGTCCAACTTTTTGCTTTTGGTCGGGGTAACAGGGTGCAGAAATCCGAGGCTCCTTTATGGGCCACAAAAAACAAAACAATTTGGAGCATATTCTTTTCGCAATACTGGAAAGACCCAAAAACGCATTAACAACACAGAGAGCTTCAGGGTACAATGTGTTACTGTCAAACCCAGCTCTCAAGATAGTGAGATGCAGACTTGTCAACCCAGCGACGTTCATCGCCGAACCCATAGGGAGGGTGACTATGTGCATAACTGCACAGCCAACATAGAACAATTCAGTGGCAACCCAAAGGTACAAGAGAATGCACTGGAGGGCGGAGATGTGCTTTATATTGATGGGTCTTCAACATTTGACCAAACGACTGGGGAAAGACAAACTGAGACAGCAGTAGCGAGATTAAAAGAGGATGGGTGAGTGAGGTGGTGACAAGTGCACATCTACTGTCACATTTATCAGCACAAGGAGCAGAATTAGTAGCTTTAATATTGGCACTGGAGCTCAGCAAAGGGAAGGAAGTAACAGTGTATTCAGATTCAGCCTACGTGACATCCACAGTGCATTCTGGGCTGTCACGTTGGCTGGCGAGGGGCTTCAGACATGCTGATGGGTCACCGTGCATTACTATTGGGCAGACTAATAGAGGCACTCCAGCACCCACGCATGGTAGTGACGAAGTGCCAAGCCCACACGAGGGGGGAGGACCCCATCTCTAGGTGCAACGAAGCAGCGGACGTGGAAGCAAAACACGCTGAATATTTTTGGGACATTTTAGAAATGGAGGCTTCATTGCCAGCGCGCAATTATGCACGAACAATGATACTGAAGGAAGGATATAACACGTTACCAGTGACACAGATTATGGAATTAAACTCAGGGAACAAAAGGAGTTATGGATAAAGATGGGATGTAAAATATCTCAGACTGACGCCTTATGGTGGCAAAATAACACAGGAAAAGTGGTAATCCAATTCTCATTGTTGCACACTGCACTGATACAATTACATCGTCCTACCCATATAGGCAAGGAGGTGCTTGCTGCTCAAATAGGAGAAGATTGGTTCTGTCCTAATCTGATGGAACACGTGGCAGAATGCATGACTAATTGTCTAGTTTGTAAAGAATTTACAGCAGGTCATATACTAAGGGTAGTGAGAGGAGCCATACCTCGCCCAATGGGTCAATTTCAACACCTTTACGTCGACATGCTCAGAGTATGCTAGGGCTACCGTTACATGATAGTGGTTGTGTGCCCATTTTCCTGATGGATCGAAGCTGGTCCATATTCCCATCCTGATGCCATTAGAGCGGCAACATTCCTGGTTCGAGAAATCCTCCCACAATGGGGCTTGGGTGAGGTCCTGCGTCTGACAACAGTCCTCACTTCGCCAATGAGATGATTCACCACATCACAACTTTGTTGGAAATAAAACACACAGGCCCTCATTACGACCCTGGCGGAATACGAAAAACGATGGCAGAAATGTAATATCGCCTTCGAATACCGCCCGTTGCGATCATGACCCGTCACCGTAAAGTACGATGCGATTAGCGACACCGTAGTGAACGCCAACGCTAACTGCACCAAGTACGCGCACGCGCGCCGTGCAAAACCGCAATATCCGCCATGGCGCAACAGTACGCGAATGCTGACCCCAGCGGACATTCACTTAACGCCATCAAGCATTGCGGAAAGTACCATTCCGCCATGGCGAGAACTACGGCATCGCGAACCAACCGTAATGGCCCTACTGAGTGCCTGTACTCCACTCCCTGGCCACATTGCACAACTCCTCGTAGGCGCAATGCAGTCACACCATGCAACCAGTGAAATGTACAAGTCACCCATGCATGCCAACGAACAAATGCATGCAGGGGCCCCAAGTGCCCTGTGATTGGCCATCCACAATTGGCAACACACCATTGCCGTACTGATGCAGCACAGGCATCTGAAGGTGCAAGTACACCAAAATGAACTGAAAATTCCATGACACAAAACAACAACAGTCCCCCATCGCTTGCCACCAGTGTAAATCAACATTCAAAGCAGTAACCTGAGGGAGACTGCACCAGCCCTGTACACATGCCAGTAGTCAAACCAACCATCAGCATAAGCACGTACCACACAACTGTACCCAGAAGCCGGAACCCAATGCAGAACACCTCCAATACATCGCGCCACAAATCGGAATATGCCACATTACTAGCAAAGAATAACGCTACACGGTTAATATCTGAAAATAAATTTAATGCACATCAAAATCACCAAGCCCATACAGCCATTTGAACATAAACTCACAAATGATCAGCATTACTGTGGGCTGCATCCGCAATAAATGACCAGCTTCCCCATGTGTGACGCCCTGTACCTTCATGGCACACAGGGGCTACATCAACGTCCAAAAAGGCAACATGGAAGCGCCTAGGACCGCAGGGCCGTCCCATGAAGTAGGCACTAGTCCAGCTGGAAGCTAGGT
Organism: Ambystoma mexicanum; assembly: GCF_040938575.1. NCBI lineage: Eukaryota > Metazoa > Chordata > Amphibia > Caudata > Ambystomatidae > Ambystoma > Ambystoma mexicanum. The sequence continues at coordinate 158,375,914 of NC_090933.1, forward strand.
ATGCTGCACCTAGCCACTAGTACTGCGTAAGGGCATGTGGGCCATTGGCGATCGTCCCATAAGATCGTAATGGTGCTCCACTGATTAACTCGAAGCTGCAGGTGTCGACTGTAGAAGCCATCTGCAGGAGTGGCGTACAGATGGCAGCGGCAGAAGGGGAGGAGATACCTGTCACCCAAATGAAAAAAATGATAGTATGGGCATCCGAACTTCATATGTATTACTCACTTCATTCAACACACCAAACCTACAACCATATGCATGCTAGCCCACTCATAAGGATCAATTGCACCCAAAAATCACTTGCGAATCATTACGACACAAATCGAGGTGAATACACTATTTCAAACGAGTGTCTGTGTGCATGCGCTTGTCAGAACAGGATCCATCAGATGGGATCATCAACGTGCATAGACACAAGTGATTGAAGGCGCGTCGAGACAGGGAGGGTTCAACAAGGGCAGACAGACGATGGTCCCACTATGGCAGCCTTGCATCACATAGCGCAGGGGAAGGGGATAGATTCCAAATAGCCATGTACATGGCAGACTCCCAATTAAATCATCTTTCCATGCATCCATTCATCATTCCCTCATCCCGTTATGAAAACGCCTGAATATTCACTCACATAACATTCGAAATTTCCATTGAGTCTGTGCGTAATGCAGCCTTCAAAATCCACTGTGCTCCTGCCCGGATTCCTTGTGTAGTGAAGTCACATGTATTTGGGAACGTCCTGCCTTATCGTCCACTACGCTATAGCGCATCCCATTCCAATCATATCAATCATTGCATTCCCGTCATGGGCCCTGTCCCAAGGACATTCAACAATAGAACGTTACATTTCCAGTCAGACCTGTGGGCGTCTCCACGCCGCTAGTTGAAAACCGAAAGCGCTGTCCTTCGAATTCCTAATTTGCAACATCACGTTGAAAAGGCATCTGTGAACGCTTGTATTCACTAATACATCTATGCAGTGCGGCTGTGTGTGAAAATGGTAACTGGCCTCAATCACTGATGGGACTCCCCGCCGTCGGTGAACGTCGGTACAGTGCTGCATGAGGGTCCACCGTTGATCGAGCACTACATTCCACTGACCCTTCACAAGTCTGCTCGCGAATGCAAATATAGTATGTGCAACAATGGGACCATAGCAGAATTAACATATAAACCAATATTCCACAGCCATCGGGATTAAGAACATGAATGCAAATGCAAGATGCCATGCGTCGAATTGCAGCGTCGTGTGCGGGACGTGCTCGTACGAAAGGCATTGCAGCTGACACAGGTGGAATGAATCACCACAGGTGAAGGCTATACAGCCTGAAAACACATAAATTGCACACCCAACCCCCTCCCCCAACCACACCCACTCCAGAATGCTACCGGCAGGACTAGCGATGTTGGGCCTGGGGGACCTGATTGCACTGCAAGTACTCCAACTTCAAGAAGAAGACGAACGCCAACTACTACAACAACCGGCTGCACAGAGGAGACGCAGGAGGAGGAGGAGGAGGAGGAGGGCAAGGCATGGCCAGCAAGCCCCACCAGCACAGCCACTACCACCACGCAGGCAGCCCGCAATCCCACGCCTCCGAGCTAATCCGTTCAACCTCACAGCTGAGCAGATCCACACCCTCTACCGTTTGGACCGGGACACCATAACCGCCATTGTCGACATGACACACGCTGACCTTGTCAGCATGATAGATAGCCCAACCGCCATCCCACCCCTACTGAAGGTGGTGTCTGTACTCCACTTCCTGGCCACAGGCACCTACCAGCACACAGTCGGACAGTTGCATGGCATTTCACAGCCACTATTCTCACGGACACTATTCCAAGTGCTTGATGCCCTCCTGAAGCACTCAGACGACTACATCTCTTTACCACGCTCGGAGCAGGAGCTTACAAACACAAAAGTGGGATTCCATGCACTTGGCGGCATACCGGGTTGCATTGGTGCCATCGACTGCACCCATGTTGAATTGGTTGTCCCACATGCCATGGAGGCCCAGTACCGCAACCGGAAACAATATCATTCTATCAATGTACAAATGGTGTGTGACTCCAACAGGATCTTTACACATTGTACTGCCCGATTTCCAGGATCAACACATGATTCCATGGTCTTGCGGAACTCTAGAATACCACGCTACATGGAGCGACACGCAGGGCGCCGATCCTGGCTACTCGGTGAGTCTCATTTAATGCATGAGTATGTGGGGTAGGTGATGCGTGAATGACCTGGCAGGAAGGGGGGGGATGCGTACGTAGCAATGACATTCCACAAACATCCTTTGTTGTCCACATACAGGTGATGCCGGGTATCCACTGAAGAGATAGCTCCTTACACCAATCCGGAACCCACAGGACCAGCATGAGGAGGACTACAACCATGCCCACTCACGTACCTGTGTGGTCATAGAACAGGCATTCGGCCTACTGAAGGCTCGTTTCCGCTGCCTCAGCAGGTCTGGCGGGGCACTCCTGTACCGCCATGAGAAGGTGGCAAAGATGGTCATGGCATGTGTCATGCTACACAACATGTGCGTACGTAGGAATGTGGCCATGCCCCCCGACGCAGAACTGCTAGCACCTGAAGATGGTTATGATGAGGGTGGGGATGTGGCAGCACCTCAAGGGGTCCGCGAGGCACAGGAGGCCCGTGAGACTCGTCAGTATATCATAGATGCATGCTTCTAGCACTCACGCCTGGTGGCTGTTACATGGACACGGGACTTGTGGCACTGTGTGTGTCGGGAACATGCACAATGTGGCCTGTACGCCAAGATAGGCCTCGTACACAGAGATCAATGTCCACACATCTCATTGGATGAATATGAAGAATTGTATTGCAGATGTGAAATGACATTACACACCCAATCGACCCGCCACCCAAAGAAGCACAACACACCCCCTCCACCCTCCTACCCCCCCCACGAACACCAGTGTCCAATGACGCTCATTGTCAGTGGGCAGACGCTATTGCAAGCCCCCTATCCGGGTATCAGGGGCACCCCTGCCTGTGGAGCGCCGGTTCCTCCCAGATCTACGTTGGGGGCTGCCCTGGACGGAACTTGCAACGGATGATGTCTCTGCCTGCTCACGTCCATGCATGTCCCTAAGGGTTTGTGAGAGCTCAGTGAGCACACGGCGCACAGCGGCAAGTTCACCACATACGTCTTTGGACGTCGCATGCAGTTCCCCCCTCAGGCTCTCGGTGCTTCTCTCCATTTGTCCCCTCAGGCTCTCGGTGCTTCTCTCCATTTGTCCCCTCAGGCTCTCGGTACTTCTCTCCATTTGTCCCCTCAGGCTCTCGGTACTTCTCTCCATTTCTGCCCTAAGTGTCTCAGTAGATGTTTCAATGGCTGCCTTAGAACCCCCACATTCATCAGCATGCTCCTTGAGGAGCGTGGCCAGTTGCTGCTGTTGCACTATCATCTGCTCAAGGGACTGTTGCCTCTGCTGGGCCATGCCCATTTGTGGTGGTGTCACAGAGGGGCTGGACGCCTCATGTTGCCTTGCTACAGGCCTTGTGGGGGTTGGCCAGTCGTCGTCTTGTGGGTGCCCCTGCGTGGTTTCCTCATGGTGTACGGGATGATACAAACAGGGGGATTGAGACAGGTCATGGATGTGTCCTACTTCGACAGCACCGTTTTCTGTGTCGGAGCATGCTGGCATGAATGCAGTGTCACCTAGGGTGCTGCTGCCACCAGAAGCAGTGCCTTCTGTGGCATCCATTGGGGGGACCTGTGGTGCTGCTGTTGTGGACATGCTGGCTGCTGGGGTGCCTGTTGGAGTCCCCTCCAGTGTGCTGCCACTCGATTTGTGCAGCTGCCGTGTCTTGATCCGTGCAGCTGAGGTGGAGGGTCTTTGGCCGTTGGTCTTGGCCCTCTTTGCAGGTGTGCTGGTAGGGGTGCCCTGAAGCTCGTCGTTGGAATCGGACCCTGTGGTGGAGTAAAGGAGGGCGAGCGTTATTCATGGGTCTGTGGTAATTGTAATGGCAATTGTATCACATGCATTGGGGTGGTACCTGGGGGTGAATTGGGTCAGGGCCTTGGAGGTGGTCTCATTTTTGTGTGCATTGGGGATGCAGTTATTTTGCAGTCTGCAGTTAGGGTGTGCATGCTGCACATGTAGAGTGTGTTTTTGGGATTTTTAAATATTTATTTATTTAATCTGACTTTTAAGGGGCGCTGTCATGGCAATGTATGTGGTCGTTCTCCTGGACATGTGTTTCTATTGCACTATGGGGACACATGGTACTTCACATGGTTGGTAATTGTGGATTCGGCATAGTTTTATTTGGGCCACCTACCTGATTCTTCTGATGTCTGCACTCCTTTCTCCATCCCTCCGACTCCCTCTATGCTCTCCATTCCAATGGTGGAGGCACAGATTTCTTCCCAGGGGGTCAACTTGATGGGTGATTCCGATCCTCCCCCGGTAGCTGTGGCAATGTTCCGGTTGGCAGAGAGTATGCTCCGGACGCGTATCCGTAGGTCGTCCCATCGCTTTCTGCATTGCTGTGGGTTGCGGGGTGCGGTCCCCACCGCACTTACCCGCTGTGCCACCAGCGCCCATATGGCCTTCTTGTTCGCAAGTGCCGTCCTGGTCATTTGCATAGAGAAGACGACGGCAGCATTCTCCTGGAGGGTCTCTGTGAGCACGGTGAGTTCCTCGTGGGAGAAGTGGACCTGCCGCTTGCGGTCGCACGCTTTTTTAGCAACTTTTCCCATATTTATTTTTTTGACTGGGGTGGCTAACGGGTTGGGATGTGTCTCAGGGTCGGATTTTTAATGGTTGTGTTGGCATTCTGATTTTATAGGTGTACGGCGTGCTGTTTCCCGTTCCGGCCCCATGTTTTTACTTCCGTTTCCGTATATTTACGGTGACCGTATTTTGCGCTGACCGCTCATTACGGTGACCGCTAAGATGGGTGGCGGAATTGCACCTAGGGCGACATACGACGGCGGTAAGGGGCGTTTTGGGGTCATTTCCGCCATCGCGGACTTTGCACTTCCGCCATGGCGTAATGCTCGTGCCCGATGGGTCAGAATTAGCCGCACTTTCCTCCATCGTGCAGTGGCGGAAACGCTATTTACGCTATGGCGGTCATGTCGGTTACTTTCCGCCAGGGTCGTAATGAGGGCCACATTCTTTTGTGCCTATCACCCGCAAGTAAACAGGATGTGTGGGCGCCTCAACGGTCTGCTCAAATAAGGCATCACCAAAATTAAAAAGACCCTTAATAAAAGCTCCCTGCACTGTCTTCCATTAGCATTATTCGCATTGCGCAATAAACGAGGGTCCGACCACCATTTAAACTCACATGAGGTGGTGACAGGGCAGCACATGAGACATCCCCTGGCTCCTCCCCTAGGGCTTTATAAGATGCAGAAAAAATGCCTGATGTATTGGGTCAGTAAATGTAGGAGCGCACCACTTCCTTGATGGGTGGTGCCTCTTTTATTTCTTGTCAACTGCAGGGACAACGGGAGAGGCCTGAAACAAGAGAAGAAATCTGCAACCCAGAAGCAAACAAGGAACTTCTGAAGCAACCACAGCATTATCCTGGTGATCAGGTGCTTTAAACCATGTTTTACAGGACCTTATACAGTAGAAGAAGTAACTGAGTGAGCAGTAAAGCTACAAGAGAAGACAGCCTGGAATCACCTGGGGGACATCAAGCCCTGCAAAGCGGTGGCCTTTCCTATCTCAATCAAAAAAAGGGTCAACGATCCACAAGAAGAAGAACAAAACATTTGCCTTGAAACATCACAACCCAGCAGAGACCAACCTATGATTGCTCGCTGCAGAGCAAGTGAGAGAGGGAAAGGACTTCCTACACATCCAGTGTGAGGGCACACTGTTTATAATTTTTCTTTCCGCATACTGACAGCATTCTTCATGAAAGTGCAACTGTTATTGTTGCATTGTCTCATGCTTCACCTTGATCCTCATCCCAAAACCTTCCAAGGCCAATTCGTCCAATTCATTCCAAGATCTAACAGCGCAAGAAGGCACCATCCTAATGTGTTTTTCCGTGTTTTATAGCTTATCTGGTCCGAGTATATCCACACCTAAAGATAGGAAACCCTTGTGCGGTTGCAGTACTTCGTGATCTTAGAATATGCACAGTTCAGGAACAATTATTCCTTCTTGCAATGACCCAAGCCCAATTTTGCTGTGCTTGAATTACTATTTACAGTTGCAGAAGTCAGAGTTACTACTGACTTCTGCAATTGTATTCGCTCTCCACTCTTGCTTCTCCACTCTTTTTGACTGCTTACTCTCTGTTCTCTCCTCCTTTCCCTTCTCCCTTTTCCTATCTCCTCCCCTTACTTTCTTCTATGCACTTACTCTATCAGAATTGTCCCTGGACCTAATATGATAGCAACCTCGTATGTTTCCTCCACCCTCCCATTACTGTTTTTTTCCTCCCCACCACCCTGTCATGCGCCGCATTCTCACCTGGCGTCTTTGGCCCCGCTGCCGCTTACGGACTTCCTGATTTCCGTCACGCTGACGCTACGTTCACTAAGCGGTCTAGTCTTTCTCCGCTAGGATGACCGTAGCGTTATTTAACCACTCCTCTCCCTGGGTCCAGCGCGTTGCAACCTTCCACGGTCAGCTGCTTTTCCTCGCGGCCGCGGTCTTGCTACACGCTGTTTTCCTCTTGCTCCTCGAGCCTTTCCTCTTTCACCTCTCTTACTCTTCCCGGTCCTTCTCAGGTCCCCACCTTCTGTTCTCTCCCTCCTTCCTACTTTCCCTCCTTCGTGCCCGGCTTTCTGCCTTTGGTTTTGTTTACTTTCGCTTCCGGTGTATGCTGGAGTGTACATTTCCTACTGGGTCCTGTTGCTGCCTTCTCCCGTTGATCATCTGCTTACACGCCCAGCTACCATCAGGATACCTGCCGGTTCCAGGGTTTTTTTTGCCTATTCTGGCTTTTTTCCCCCTTTTTTGTCCCTCCCGGGAGTGGGACACGGTCAGAGCGCATTTACACGCTCTCACTGTGGCTTCCTCTTGTGGGAGACACGCTCAGCCTCGAAAAAAAGAAAGAGACTACACGGCACATCGAGCGCTCAGCCCAGTTGAGGAGGATTTCGACTCCACAGGTGAGGAGGTTGAAGAGATAAAAAAGGGTTCTACAACTGTATTAGAAGTTGGTGCTGACAGTTTGCAACGCCCACAAACAACAACCATGGCAACTCCTGAGCACGTGCAGGAACTAATTGCTGCAGTACAAAGCCTCTCTCTAGAAATGCAAAATATAAAAACCGAAAACAACCTGCTGAAACAAATGGTAGCAGTGAGGGAGCCCCCCAACACAGATCTGCCTCCTATGCCTTTGTCTTCGGGGAAGTACGATGGTTCCCCAAGACCCTGAAAGAATTTCTTGACGCTTGCAAGGTGTATTTTTCTTTCAGAACCCGCACCTACGCCTCTGATCATGCCAAGGTTCGATTCCTGGTGTCTAATATGACAGGGAACGCTCTTGCTTGGGCAACCCCTCTAGTAACCGGAAATGACCCTGTCCTACAGAATTTCGATGCCTTTATCGATTATGTCAAACAAACCTTTGAAAGACCCGAAATCTCAATGGCAGCTGGTGAAGACTTGATGGACATTCGTCAAGGACAAGTTGATGTGCTGTCTTATATCTCCTCCTTTAAGAGATTGGCCATGGAGACGGGTTGGTCTGAGCAGTCCCAATTTATTATGTTCCGCCAAGGTCTTAGGGAAGAATTAAAAGATGAAATGGCTCATTTCCCTCGGCCTACTTCCCTGCAGGATCTGATGACGGCCGCCCTTCAGATGGAGTTCAGGATGCAAGAAAGACGCCAAGAAAGAAGAAAGACGCGTACCTCCTTTTCAAGGACCTCCTCACCACCTTCAACAGCGCTCAAACCTCACGATGAGCCCATGCAAATCGGCACTACTCGCCGTTCTCTTACGCCTGAAGAAAGAAGGAGGAGAAGGGAACAGGGCCTATGTGCCTATTGTGCCTCTGATCGCCACACGGTGCATAACTGTACTGAACTTACCAAGAAACCGGCGGAAAACGCAAACCCTTGAACCTAGTTGGGACGGGTTATCGAGGGCAGTCTTCCAGTCCCTACGTTACTATGTCTATTGATTCCTCGAACCCTTCAGAAGATTCCCGCCTGATGGTTATAACGGTTAAGGTTACTATCAATGGCAGCCCGGTAGAGACGCTGGCTCTCTTGGATTGCGGTGCCGCAGGGAACTTCGCTGACACCCTGTGGGTTGACAAAGTAGGGGCTTCACGGATAGATCGCGGACACGGCCAGAAAGTAGAAGGAGTAGACGGCACATCTTTGAGCTCAGGACTCATTGTTCAGACTACCGAACCCCTTCCTCTAACTATATTTCAGCATTCAGAAGTCATTACTTTTGACATCATTCGAGCAGCCCATTTTCCCTTAATCTTGGGAATTACCTGGCTGCGACAACATAATCCCCATGTCGACTGGAAGTCCAATAGTTTGCATTTTAATTCCAGTTATTGCCAGACACACTGCTTTCAAGAGGCACATTACCAGGAGGTAAAAATATCTCCCACTGTTCTCCCCACGAGTATAGGGGTGCATTCCATTGACAAGATATTGGAAGAATACCCTATGGTGTTTGCTGAATCCGCCCCCATGGCATTACCACCTCACAGACCGGAGGACTGCTCCATAGAGCTGATACCCAATGCCCTGGTGCCATTTGGCCGAATGTTTGCCTTATCCAAGACTGAAAAGGACGCTTTACGAAAGTATTTGGATGACAACTTGTGCAACGGTCTCATCAGACCCTCTAAATCCCCGGCGGGTGCTCCTTATTTTTTATTCCAAAGAGGGATTCCAAGGACCTCAGGCCATGCATCGATTACAGGGGACTCAATAAGGTAACTTGCAAGGACAGATATCCCATGCCCCTCATTCCTGACATTTTGGAATCAGTACAGGGAGCGACAGTTTTCTCCAAATTGGATCTGCGCAATGCATATCACTTACTCAGAGTAAGTCCAGGAGATGAATGGAAGACGGCCTTCAGGACACCATTTGGTCTGTACGAATACTACGTTATGCCCTTCGGACTGGTCAATGCTCCAGCAATATTTCAAAGGTTCATAGACCGAATATTCTCAGATTTATTGTTTATTTCAGTAGTAGTTTACCTTGACGACATACTTGTTTTTTCACAGTCTATGTCGGAGCATCTACTGCATCTCACAGAGGTCCTGGAGCGCCTTAAGAAACATCATTTATTGGCCAAACGTGAAAAATGTGTATTTGGGGCATCTTCGGTCCCTTACTTGGGGTTTATCCTCTCACCACAAGGAGTACAAATGGATCAAAAGAAGGTCGAGGCTATTCTCCATTGGCAGGCTCCTTCCTCAGTCAAAGAGGTTCAGAGATTCCTGGGCCTGGCTAATTTCTACAGGCGTTTCGTGCCAGGTTTTTCCAACACTGTTCTACCAATTACAAACTTGTTGAAGAAGACATCTGTGCCTTTCATCTGGAGCCCTCAGGCTGAAGAGAGCTTTCAACTCTTGAAGAAGAGCTTCTGCAGCGCTCCCATCCTAAGCCAGCCGGACCAAAACAAGCCTTTTATCGTTGAGACAGATGCCTCTGCCGCAGCTATAGGAGCTGTTCTACTACAAGAGCATGACAACGCGGAACACCCAATAGCGTATCTGTCTAAGACTCTCACTACTAGTCAACAGAATTATTCCGTAATTGAACGTGAACTTCTGGCCATGAAAAGAGCATGTGAAGTTTGGAGACACCTCCTACAGGGGTGCAGCCACCCTTTTGTAATCCGGACCGACCATAAGAATTTACAAGTTCTACAGTCTATGGAGTGCATCAATTCCAGACAAGCCCGATGGGCGCATTTTTTCTCACAATATGACTTTACCATCACTTACATTCCTGGAAGCCAAAATGCTTTGGCAGATGCCCTGTCCAGGAAATCTTTCTCCTCCCAGGTTGCCCCATCCTGCCCGGAGAAGTTGTTTCCCAGAAACCGCATTGTTGCCACTATCTCCTCCTTGTTTCAACGGATAAAAGAAGCCGTCTCTTTACATCCAGAACCCCGCGGCATGATTCAAAAGGATGGTTTGTTCCTGAAGAATCAGAGGATCTGGGTACCATCTAAACCTCTTCAGAAAGACATATTGTCCTGGTGCCATGATCATCAGACGGCAGGCCATAGGGGACAGGCGAGTACCTTGGACTTGATCAGTAGAGCCTTTTACTGGCCAAGTTTGTCGGGAGATGTTAAGCGTTACGTCAGGTCCTGCAGAGTCTGCTGTCAAAGTAAAAACAACACAAAAAAACCCATAGGTTTGCTGCAGCAAGATTCCATCCCGGAGCGTCCGTGGAGTCATGTATCTACTGATTTCATTGTGGACTTACCTTTGTCTCAAGGATGTTCATGCATAATGGTGTCCATCGACTCCCTCACCAAGATGGCTCATTTCTCTCCACTCCCTGGTATACCAACTGCTGATGCTATGGCATTGGTTTTCATTAAAGATGTGTTTCGACTCCATGGTCTCCCAGACAAGATAGTATCAGACCGAGGGAGCCAATACGTCTCCAAATTTTGGAAGTCCTTATGTGCCGCTCTTAATATTCACCGCGCATTATCATCAGGATATCATCCCCATACCAATGGGTAGACAGAGCGGTTAAACGCTACCTTGGAACAATATTTGCGCAGCTACACCAATCTGGAACAAGACAACTGGGTGGATATGCTGCCGACGGCGGAGTTCGCATATAATAATGCCAGTCATTCCGCAAGCAAGATGTCTCCCTTCTATTGCTCATATGGATTTCACCCCCGAGCCATCATTCCCCATTTTTCCTGCAAACCTGCACTTCCGGCGGTAGAGGAGGTACTACTCCGTATAAGGGACATCCAAGACAAAGCTAAGGTGAACCTCAGAGATAGCCTCCAGGCATATAAGAGGCAAGCCGACCGGCACCGGCAGGTAGTACCTGATTGGGACGTTGGCTCCAAGGTGTGGTTATCCACCAAATACCTTCCTAGATGGTCTCGTCCGTCTAAGCTGTCCCCCAGGTTTATTGGTCCCTATCCCATTACTGCCAAGATTAATCCAGTGGCCTTCCGCCTAAAGCTGCCACATTCTCTTAGGCGAATTCACCCAGTGTTTCACGCATCTCTTTTGAAGAGTGCCGAACAGTCACTAAGGGCTCGCCCTTTTCCCATTCTCTCTCACTCACCTGATACACCTGAGTATGAAGTATCCAGGTTGCTGGACTCCAGGTACCGCAAAGGGCGCCTGGAATACCTGGTGCATTGGAAGGGTTTTTCCCATGCTGAGGACTCTTGGGAACCAAATGCACACATCCATGCTCCTGTCCTTCTCCGGAAGTTTCACCGTTTACATCCCGGTAAACCGGGTGGCCTGGGCCTTGGCGGGGGGCATGCTGTCATGCGCCGCTTTCTCACCTGGCGTCTTTGGCCCCGCTGCCGCTTACGGACTTCCTGATTTCCGTCACGCTGACGCTACGTTCACTAAGCAGTCTAGTCTTTCTCCGCTAGGATGACCGTAGCGTTATTTAACCACTCCTCTCCCTGGGTCCAGCGCGTTGCAACCTTCCACGGTCAGCTGCTTTTCCTCGCGGCCGCGGTCTTGCTACACGCTGTTTTCCTCTTGCTCCTCGAGCCTTTCCTCTTTCACCTCTCTTACTCTTCCCGGTCCTTCTCAGGTCCCCGCCTTCTGTTCTCTCCCTCCTTCCTACTTTCCCTCCTTCGTGCCCGGCTTTCTGCCTTTGGTTTTGTTTACTTTCGCTTCCGGTGTATGCTGGAGTGTACATTTCCTACTGGGTCCTGTTGCTGCCTTCTCCCGTTGATCATCTGCTTACACGCCCAGCTACCATCAGGATACCTGCCGGTTCCAGGGTTTTTTTTGCCTATTCTGGCTTTTTTCCCCCTTTTTTGTCCCTCCCGGGAGTGGGACACGGTCAGAGCGCATTTACACGCTCTCACTGTGGCTTCCTCTTGTGGGAGACACGCTCAGCCTCGAAAAAAAGAAAGAGACTACACGGCACATCGAGCACTCAGCCCAGTTGAGGAGGATTTCGACTCCACAGGTGAGGAGGTTGAAGAGATAAAAAAGGGTTCTACAACTGTATTAGAAGTTGGTGCTGACACACCCCTCCAGCACTATCTGAAATGTCATCAGGCCTAGTATTCCTCCCCTCCCTTTCTGCACCCCTCTCCCTCACCTTTTTTTTCTCCAGCTCTACCAGAAATGTCGTCAGGCCTAGTACGGTAGTCACCTGTCTGTTTCCATTTCCTTCCCACTCTCCCCCTCCCTTCCTTATCTATGTCTTAGCTCTTGCACTATCTGAAATGTCGTCAGGCCGAGTACGATAGTTAATTTCACATCCTTACTGTTCATGGCCTGTAAGAATGTAGTTGTATTTTCCCTTGTTCCCTCCTTTGCCTTGAAGCGCTTTGAAACACATTGTGTATAGGCGCTATATAAATAAACTATCATATCATATCAATAAAATACAATAACGACTTTCTAGCACATTGAAGGCGGGCAACAAACATCTTCAAGACTACACAGGAGTGCAACGAAGAGCAAGTGATGGGGCATTATTAAAATAATGTTTATTGTGTCCTGTGTCTTATTTACATGTGGTATTGTTGGAAGTAATACCGCTGTAACCTCTATTAACAGAACACCAACTCCAGCAGGTGGGACGACCATGTTAGGTGGATAGGTAAACACTGTAAGTACAGTAAGGAGAGGTAGATGCAGTGCTGATGCAGACATGAAAGGAGTGGATCTCGTTCTCACTGATACTGCTTGAGTATCTAATACCATGTGGTACAAGCACATGACTAAAGTAGGTAAACAAACCACAGGGTAGAGCTGCTATGTCTGCTCACTAATCCCCTGTACCATGAGTGCCTCCAGAACGTTTGTGGTAACTGAAATACCAGCAGCAAGAGCACAATGCCTTATTTACCTGTTCATGTTTACAACCCGAGGAAGATTCCAAGAGAGACCAGCAACATTGCAATGGATGTCTAAGGCAGTATTCTCCTATGAAGATAGTAACATAAAACCACTTGACATGATGGACAACTATTGGAAACAAGACCAGGCTATACAATACATAACTGACAGCCCACAGAAGGGAGAGACAAAAACAATAACACTGAAAGAATGACCATGTCCTAAGAAGGGTCCCAAGGAAACAGACAGAGAACAAGGATGCGGGAACCACCACAGATGCTTGTGTATGGCCAAGTGTACACAGCTGATTGACAGCAGGAGGGAGTAGTACATAGCAAAACACACACGCCCCTACAAGTTCCAGTAAACACAGTACAAATGATAAATGCCTGAAGGAATGGGATGCAAGTGCAAAGTTACTGACCTTAGTGGACAATGAAGCTGGACCAATTCCCATAATACCACTGAAGAAGGCTGCATTGTGTTTTCAGAATTATGGTGCGGTAAAGTTTGGAGAAATAAAGGAATGCAAGCACACAGAAAAGCATACAAGCATGAAGGTTTGGACGGCAGTATTAATGGATCATTATTGGGCATGCGGATCTAAGGTGTATGAAAAGCTGCCACCCAACTGGGGAGGAGTATGTTCGTTGGTACACATCAATACGCCAGCACTACCTATGCCACAAAAATATATCAAAACAGAAGACTTCCCTAAGATGGACAAAGTAAGACGAAAGAAGAGGTCATTAGGAGTGAATAGAGTGAAAAGACAGAACTACTTCTCATCAGCATCGGAAGCATCTCTGAACGACGTACCACCTGAACGCTGATTGTTCAGTAGGACAGAGATTTTCTTCACTTCAGTAGTTCCAGCAGTACAGACATACACAAATTCAAAATGGCTGCAGATCACGAGATGGGAGCTGATGCAGACCATAAACTCAACTGTAAATGGCTTCAACACAATAAAAGAGGAGCTCCGAGCAGTACATTTGATGGCCTTCCAGAACAGATATATTCTAGACCTTTTCACAGCAATTGAAGGAGGAGTTTGCACCAAGATCGGGTCTTCTTACTGTACATGTGTTCCTGCAAACGAAAAAGAAGCAGTTACCAGATTGTCGAAAATGCATGCCAAAATGGAGGAGGAATCAAAAGGTACAGGAAAATATCAAAGCTGGCTGTTGTATATATTTTCATGGCTCCCCACATGGATGGAAGATGGGCTAAAAGTATTACTATGAGCACTAATATTGGTACTAATAGCACTATGTGTGATTAATATCTGCATCGTGGAATGCCACAAGATGAAAGAGAAGACAATAGAAATTAAAGTGTTTTGTGGATACAAATGGTAAAGAAGACAAGATAGTAGAGTACAGAAATAAAAGAAGGACACAGATAAAGGAGTCCCCACTGTTCCAGACCAAGATGATAACATTTGATGATCCCATGGACAGCAGGAAATACTGGGCAAAATGATTATGGTGCAACCCGGAAGGAGAATGCAGTTACATGACATGGAGTATGGATGACCATGCAACTTACTATGGAAATCTTGGAGGAATAACGAAGATATGGCTACCAAAAGCCACAATGACTAGGTTTGGTGGAGTGGTCGAAGAGAGGGTCCCTGAAATGCCCCTCTGGACTCCTTTAAGCACGACAGCCCGAAGAGTCCGAAAAGCAAGATGCCAGTCACTGTTTGGCCAGCCCCCAGGAGGGCCAGTGGCGTCTACATATGCAAATAGATATTCTCTCAGACAACCATTCAAACCTTATCCAGCCGACGTCCTCATGGATAGAGGTGCCTCAACACTGGACCTACTCGACTAATGACAAATATCCATCTGTGCTAATGTCATTAGAGACACCACAACATAGTAACGTTAGCCACGAAGCAAACTTGCACCCCTGCAAAAAGTTACATGGACACACACGTGCACCCACGAAGAACATGCTTATACATTTCTGTAGAAAGAAGACAGATACATATACATACAGTCAGATGCCTTTCCTTTTCATTTGCAAAATCCAGAAAAGCAGAAACGCAGGAAAAACAAGAGATGCAGAGGAAGCTTGCAGCCGCTTATTGCAACTATCCATATGGAACTATAGGGTAGTATAAGGAACCTTGAAGGACCAAGTACCACTACCCCACAAAGAAAATAATGCAATATAGACATATAGAAATCATAGCAAAACTACGGCAGAATTGCATGAAGCCACAGGCCTCAGAATATGAGACGAAGGAAAACAGAATTTGCAGCACACTGTCCAGGGCTGGTGCTCGCAGACAAGGTCAGAGATGAGCAGACATTCCTCGCTATAGGGAGCCACCTACAAAATGGCAAAATAACTCCCCACTAATTGCAGACATCAAAGCTTGTTTTTGCAGTGTTCACCCACATGATCCGGCCAAGCCGAACAATAGCCATTTACCCATGGTGTGAAGAGGAGCAATTCCCAGCAAAGCAGACAAGAACTGATACATGTGTTGTTTTACAACGTTGCAACCTGCAGGCACTCTCTAAGGCAAAATGGTTCTGCCAGTAGCAACAATTGAGACACATTGGGCCTCATTATGAGGTAGGTGGTAAGGGATTACCGGGACCAGTAAGGTACCAGTGCCGGTAATCCCTTACCGCCCTACTACGAGGTCCCTTAGCGGGTCCCTTCCTTAACGCCTGGTTTTACCAGGCATTATGGAAGGACCTGTTAAGGGACTTCAGAGCTAATAACGGTACCGCAATTTGCGGTACCGTTATTAGCACCTTCCCCCGTTATTAGCACCTTCCCCCTTCCCATTGAGCCCTATGGGGGCTGAAATGGGAATGGGGAAAACCCACTTACCGGTCCCGCAAAGATCAGCATAGACCAGTTAGTCCCCATTGAACGAGGGCGGACACGGTACCGGTATTGGAGGTAGTCTTGGCGCTAATAGTGCCATGACTACCTCCAACCTCGTAATGAGGCCCATAGTCTTTCTCATCACCTTCAGAAGGTACACTGAGCGCTGAGAACAGAGCTGGGTTCCAGGCTTGGGAGATCCGCTTCAGCCAATCAGGGAACACAATTTCAGGGGTGGATGGCAGAGGACAAGGGCCAATGGTAATCCTGCAACAATGTAATAGATTGTTTTTGGGGAAGACTCAGGCAAAGCCACCTGACATGTGAGGACCAATCAGCTAATCTCTGTTGGTGCCGTCTATAGGTCCTACCATCCCAGCCACCCAATAGTATAAACTCTTTGGTTTTTGGGGAAGAGCCCTAACTTGTGATGAGACACCCCAACAAAAGCCTCTGACACAGGCTCAGGAGCTGTGATTTCTGGAGAATTATTTCCTGTATGATCCCTGTCTGTTATGGAAAATAAAGGACAGTTCTAACTTTCCCTTGGCTGAGTCCTCTGTCTGTGTAGCAGTGAGGGTTTGTTGAGCCCTGGGAACTCTGCCGAACGGTTTTGTGTAGCACGAACCCCGGTCCTCTGGTATACCTATACTGTATGAAATTCTGCCACCCAACTGGGGAGGAGTATGCTCACTAGTGCACATCAATACGCCAACACCAGCAGTGCCACAAAAAGACATCAAAACAGAAGACTTCCCTAAGATGAACGATGCAAGAGGAAAGAGGAGGTCAGTAGAAGTGAGCAGAGTGAAGAGACAAAACTACTTGTCGTCAGCATTGGAAGCATCTCTGGAAGACATACCACCTGAACGCTGATTGTTTAGTAGGACAGAAATGTTCTTCACAACAGTGGTTCCAGCTGTACAGACATACACAAACGTAAAATGGCTCCCGGTTATGAGATGGGAGCTGATGCAGACTATAAACTAAACTGTCAATGGCTTCAACACGATAAAAGAAGATCTCTGAGCAGTAAGGTTTATGGCCCTTCAGAACAGATATGTTCTAGATCTTCTGACAGCAATGGAAGGAGGAGTTAGCACCAAGATCAGGTCTTCTTGCTGTGCATTTGTGCCAGCAAACGATGAAGAAAATTGCACACTAACAGAAGCAGTTACCAGATTGTCAAAAATGTACGCCAAGATGGAGGAGGAAGCCAAAGGTGCACACAATGATCAAGGCTGGCTGTCATATATATTTTCATGGATGCCAACATGGATGGAAGACAGACTAAAGGTATTACTAGCAGCACAAATTTGGTAGTAGTAGCACTATGTGTGATTAAGTTATGCATCACGCAATGCCGCAAAACGACAGAGAAGACAATAGGGATGAAAGTGTTAGTAGATACAAATGGTGAGGAAGACAAGATAGTGGAAGAAATAAATAAGGACACAGATAAAGGAGTGCCCAATGTTCCCGACCGAGATGATTATATTCAATGATCCCATTGACTACAAGAAATACTGGACGAGATGGGTGTGGTCCAACCCAGAAGGAGACTGCCGTTACATGACATGCAGTTTGGATGACCGTGCAAATTACTATGGACATCCTGGAGGTGTAACAAAGATATGGCTGCCAAGAGCTACAGTGAATAGGTCTGGAGATGTGGTCGACAGGTCGACCAGAGGGGGGACTGAAGAGAGGGTCCCTGGAATGCCCCTCATGGCCCATATACGCATGACAGCCCAAAGACTAAGGAACAAGAGATGCCAGTCACTGTTAGGCCAGACCCCAGGTGGGACAGTAACTTCCACATATGTGAGCAGATATTTTAGACAATTGTTCAAATCTTATCTGACTGATGGCTTAGCCGATACAGGTGCCTCAAAACTGGACCTGCTTGACTAATGATAAATATCCAGCTATGCTGACGTCATTAGAGACACCACGACATAGTAACGTTAGCTATGAAGCAAACTCGCATCCCTGCACGAAGTTACATGGACACACACAAACAACATGCTAACACAGTTGATAGATAGAGGACAGATACATATACATGCTGTCAGAAGTCTTTCTTATTTTCTTTCATTAGCAAAAATGCAGAAACGTAAGAAAGTAAGAAATGCAGAGCAAGCTTGCAGCCGCTTATTGCAACTAACCATATGGAACTACAGGATTGTATAAGGAGCCAGGAAGAGACAAGTAACACTAACCCATAAGGAAAATTGTACAATACAGACATATAGAAATCATAGCATAACTATAGCAGAGGTAGATGAAGTCACAGGCCTCATAATAAGATATGAAGGAAGACAGATTCTACAGCACGCTGCTCAGAGTTGGTGCTTACAGACAAGGTCAGAGGCAAGCAGAACATTCCTGGCTCCAAGGACAGGGAGCCACCTGCAAAATAGCAGAATGAATCCTCACTAATTGCAGACCAAAAATCTCAGATTGCGGTCCTCACCCAGGTGGTGTGGTCGAGCCGAACAATAGCCATTTAGTTCCCAGCGAAGAAGACATAAACTGATACATGTGTTGGCTAACAACGTTGCAACCTGCAGGCACTCTCTCAGGCTATGTGGATATACCAGTGGCAACAAGGGGATACAGAGTCGTTTTCATCACCTTGAGATGGTACACAGAGCGCTGAAAACAGAGCGGAGTCCCAGGCCTGAGGAGACCCGCTCCAGCCAATCACGGTACACTAATCCGGGGGTGGATGGCAAAGGGCAAGGGGAAATGGTAGTCCTGCAACCCTGCAACAATGTAATAGATAGTTTTTGGGGAAGTCTCAGCCGAGACCACCTGACATGCAAGGACCAGTCAGCTAACTTATATAGGTGCCATCTATAGGCACTACCAACCCAGCAACCCAATAGTATGGGCTCATAGGTTTTTGGGGAATGGTTCTACGTTGTGATGACATTTGTTAACAACTCCTGACACAGGATCAGAAGCTGTGATTGCTGTAGAATTGTTTTCCTGTATGATTCCTGTCTGTTATGGAAAATAAAGGACAGTTTTAACATGTCGTTGGCTAAGTCCTCTATCATTTACTGGTGGAGAGTTTGTTGGGCCCTGGGTACTCTGCTGAACGGTGATTGTGTAGCACGAACCTCTGTCCTCTGGTATACCATAGTTTACTGCCCCTAGTGAAATTTTACGACCCATTGCTCCCTTTGTGCTGAAGTCAAGTATTCTTGAACTATTGCGATTAATTACTTTACCGACTACCCTGCTGTCAGTATCCAGAGTGCATCCCTTTTCCTCTTTTCCTTCTTGAAACTGTCTGTCCTCTGCATTCCTTTATAGGGTGGGTGGGATTTTATAGTGTGCTAGAACTGTCTGTTCTAATAATAATAAAGTAGATATTTGTATACAACCTTGACGGGACAGTCCCTTTTATCATTGAGTAATAATTGTATTTTTGCTGTGTTGCAACTAAGCAACGATCCACGACCTCGTGGAGACAGGCCTGCTTTTCCGTCCACTTCACCAAAATTGGACAAGGAGGTTTATAATTTGCTTGTGTTTCCAATCTCTTCGGATCCCTTCTGGTGTACTAGAGCTGTGGGGCTGATTGATGGTTTAGAAACCGATATTCATCCCTGGACCACTGGTGCCCGGAAGTTGATTTGTCACAAATATAGCCTAAGTTTAGGTGGCTTGGCTGCCACTACAGCTGTCAAGGCAGCATCTGTGACCCCTGAGCTTGTTCTGTGCCACTGAGGAGCAGCCACTGCATATCAGGATACAGATTCAGCAGAGCACATGTGTACAATATGCTTTTGGCATGGAGTTTGCAGAAAGAGGTGCCTGGTTAGCAGTCCACCCTTTCCAAAACAGAATCATACGCATTATCTTACATTATACAAATAAAAAAAGCTGGTTTTCTTTA
The DNA here is from genome assembly GCF_040938575.1 of Ambystoma mexicanum. NCBI lineage: Eukaryota > Metazoa > Chordata > Amphibia > Caudata > Ambystomatidae > Ambystoma > Ambystoma mexicanum. The sequence goes on from NC_090933.1 coordinate 158,395,701, forward strand.
CACCCGTTCTCGTGGCAAACCCTAACAGTAACCATCTGCCCTCATCATATCATTTTGATGAAATGGACAAAGCATTCAGACTTTGATTAATTCATGTGATGACTCCCTTGCACCCCTTTCGTTTTCAACCATAAACAGTGTTCACATTGTTTTTTCTTAGGTTTGGCTGCTTCTCCCCTTCCGCTAAATGGGTTTCTTATAATAGAATTATACTCAATTTGTGTTTTTAATGTGAATGTTCTATTTGCTGTCATTTAATATGGCTTTTTAACCCTGTGACATTCCACGATATTGCATTTAGAGACATTAGCATGTATTATAAATTAGATTAAGCCCACTGAGCACATGCTCAGTTTGATATGCCCATAGGATTACTGTTCATTATATCAGTCATTGCAACTGCTTTAGGAACACTGGCTTTACATGATTACTTTCTGCAGCCTACTCTCTCTTTTTAGTTTTGGCTATTAGGTGGTGGTGTAAGCGCTGCTCATAAGCCAAAAACTATTGTTATGGGAAGAGAAAATTGGAGCAATAGGAAACAAGGGGTTAGGGGAGTGAAGCAGCCTGTGAGGAGTGTTCAGTTTACTAGGGTCTAGACTGAAAGCCTTGAGACTGGAACGCTTTTGTAGGCTTTGTGGGGATATAACTAAAATTGAAAAATCTTTTTGTGGAATGTTCCTATCTCCAACAGTAAGACTTAAGCATGTTTCCCACTTTACAACCAATGTGAATATTTTAACACCTGATGAATTTTGTGGTAGGATTTTAGCAGGACATCAAATCTCTTTAGCTGTCATTCGGTTTTTATTATTTCCTAAATCATATTCATTTTGAATTTTAGTGTACATGAATCATTTAATTTGTAATTGGAACTATTTTTGTGTGTAATGCTTGGTTTCCAAGCCACAGCACAATAACAATTATTTACCCACCCATTGGCTGCCCAGAACCATTCTAGCAATCATGACCATTGTCGCTCACTATCTTACCCTCCCCCATCCAGAACATCCCTGAAATCTCTTTGACCCAGCTGTGCTTTCTGAGTAGCATCTCAAAAGGTAATGGCTTAATTGCAGCCATAAACATGTTCATTATGTAATTTTAAGTCCTAACCATGTGTGCCTTCAGCCTTTGCATATAATCCTTGCACTGAAGTCCAGTTAAAAACAAGCAATGACAAAGACAATCTTTTTGGTTCTTAGCCAGGCGTTAGATAGCCATTTGCAAGGCACATTCATAATATGCTGAGGTGCTGATACCATAAACTGTTGACATTTTATGGCCAGTTCGTATTTTTGTGGCAGTACTGCTTGGACAGTGCCAAACCTATACCAACAAAATAAGCTCAAACTGTTGGTTTTGTCAATGCTTGTTCATTTTCTTCTACGTATGACTGATTACGCCTTCAAAGAAGACAACTTGGTACACGATCAATGACAGTGATCTAGTATATCAACGTGTGGCAACAGGTTACGGTCACCGACCACAGCAACATCAGAATAAAGTGCAGGCGCGCGAGTACACAGCTGCAGAGTCAAAGCTCTGCACGCGCAGGCGCGCGGGAGCCGTGGAGCTCGAGCCTGCCTTCTGGCCCTGTCGCGAGGCGGAGTGCACGGTGGGCGTGCCCGCTGCGTCATGCACTGTGGGAACGGGCCGCTTCACTGTCCGGGCGCGCGAATTCGCCGGCAACGGGGTGGCGATATCGATGCCACTGCAAATAATAATACTGCAAGGTGCACAAGACAGCATAATGCGTGTTGTTTTTTGTTTTTGTCTTTTACCTCCGCGCCTGTGCACACAACAATACGTAATAAAACGTGTTCCCACTTCTGTTTCTTGTGTTATTTGTCCCTCCCCCCACAGTGCTACGTCCCGTGCCTGCGCGTCTTGCACCGCGCATGCACACAGAACAAAAGCTCGTGCAAGAGAGACCCGAGAGAAGTGCACGACCTGAACCCCCCCCTATAAACATTTGAACCCCAAAATTAAAAAGAGGCCCCCTCGTATCTTGTAAACGATACGCACTCTCCTGTTCGTTGCCCCCACTTTTCAGGTAAGGCGCTGCGGTAAGAACGAGGGTGGGCGGAAGGGGCCCGGCTCGCGCGCGCGTCTCGGCGGCCGGGCCGGCGCGCTCTCGCGGGCGCCGCTGCGGGAGGAGAGTGCATGGCGGCCTCTGCCTCGCCCTGTTCAGGGCCGCTCCGCGCGGCTCGGGGAAGAGCTGCCGCCTGTGCATGAGGCGAGCGTCCGCAGTCGCCGCTTCCTGTGCGGGTGCCTGAGGTCCGCGGCGCGCGAGGCTGCTTGCCCGGGACCCGCGGCGCGAGCACACAGCCTCCTCCCCAGATGCTTGCCTGCGCTAGGCGAATCACCTTGCCCCCATGTACAACGGACAATAACGATGTCGTCCCCCATCCCCCAACTCTGGCAGATGGATGACTGCGCCATTAACTCCAAATAGCTCTCTACGGCTGCGTTTTGTTTACTGACGTTGCAAACAGCGTGCCCATTTTTAGTTTTAATACGTCGTGTGTTTTTTTTTTTGTATTGCATTCTTTTAGAGTCTTGAGTGCGAAATGCGGGTTTATTTTCATTAAAAATGTTGTCTCTTGCTCTATTCATTATTCGATATCGTGATAGTGTGGTATCAAGTTTAACGAGCTGAAATGTTTGCAGTTAGCAAAAAAAAGTCCTGACTTATTAAAATTATTATCGAACGCATATGTACGCATTGAAAGTTAATAGTTAAAACTATCTGTAGAAGTAAATAAAATGACTACGCAGAAGTGGTTAGCGCAACATTTGAAGTAGGGCAAGCGGATTCATCTCCACTTATATTTTTTTGTAATGCAAATATGTGTTGCGTGGTGCATCTTAAAAATACATTTCTTGGAAAAATACAATTTCCTGCACATCTATCTCACCGGTATGATGAGTGAAGTTTAGATTTATATTTTTTAATGTACTCATTTTATTGCCATTAAAAATACAAACAGGCGCAGTTTCAAAAAAGCGTAGCATATATTTTATGGTTAGACTTGGTCGAGGTGATCAATATTAAATTTAAAGAACAACTTTAACTGTAAAAACATAGGGTTTGTCACAGTAAGTGAATAGGTATCCTTCTTAGTCTAGAGTACCAATGTAGGCTGCAGTTCATAAGTATCTGTGTTTGGGAAAGGGTATTAAAGAAAATAAAGGACCCCTCAGCAGGGGCGTTGCTAGGGGGGGGGCTAAGGGGGCTATAGCCCCTGATCTTTTGGTTGTAGCCCCTGATAGAATCTCAGGAGCTTCAGCCAAAAGACTAGCTAGCCTCCAGTCCCAACAGTTCCAACATCAGCTTAGCCCCGGGTCTTTTCCAGACCTAGCAACTCCCCTGCCCCTCAGTGCGATTTAAAGCTTAATCGATATGTAATGGCCAAAAGTTAATTGCAGATATAAAGTAGGCAGTGTGGAATGCACAACAGCAGTAATATGAATTTACTATGTCAGGAAAATATTACACTTGAGGTTATAATTATTAAAAACGATTTTCTGGTGCTCATGGGTAAGACCCCTGGCTATATGGAGCTAAAAAATATGCAATTATTACCACTGCCCATTATTACCAATGGGAACCTAAATGACACTCCTGTACGGACCCGCCTTCCTAAATATGTAGTCAAAGTCAAAATATTTCAGGACTCAAATATGATAGATATACTATATACAGTTTCTTGAAATATAAAAAATAATTCCATACACTTTTACAAGAAATGTTCTTTGACAAAATATTCTTAGATAGAACATTATTTTTCAAACAGTTCAACAAATATATGAATGAATCATAGTTAAGTGAATTCATTCATTCAATAGTTTTCATTTAAGGGCAAACACAAATTCCTTTTAGGTAATCTTCTCTGCTCTCTTTCCAACATGTTTCATATAACTCTTATATCCTTCTTGAGGGAATGAATAAAACCTGTCTTCCTAACGAATAATAAAAAAGCACACTGACGTTGCTAACTATATGTAAATAACCACTTCTCAATTGATATCCAATAATACATCAATTCATAAGCACTAACCTCCCTCTGGAACAGGCCTCCCTCTGGAACAGCCTCCCTGCCATTCTAAAACTTGAGGAGAATCATCTCCGGTTCCAGAAGCACCTCAAGACCTTCCTCTTTGCTTCTGCCTTCGCTCCCCCTGTCCTCTGCTGATCTGTTCTCTCTTGGCACTGTGCATCTGCCAACCCTCTGTCCTCTTGGCCCAGGTACATGCTCACCATGCCACCCTCCTGCACTGCCTCGGGGCCACCCCTTGCACTGGGGTCTGTATCTGTACCCATACAGCCCCCCTTTTTCTTCCTGCACTTATCAGACCTACCCTGTCTGCTGTCTTAAACCCAGCACTTGCCAGTTGCTGCCTGCACTACCACTGTTTGTTGCCTTTATTATTTATTTATTATTTATCTATTTCTCCTTTCCTCCGCACTCTCCACTTCCCCCTCTTCCATGCACTCCCCCCCTCTCCCATGCACTTGTGCATTCTCAATGTCACTGGGTCTAGTAAGATTGTTGTTTTGTTCTCTCCTGTTCCCCTCCCTTGCCTTGTCGCGCTCTGGAACAATTAGCGCGATAGAAATAAAATATCAATATCTATACCCTCTTTTCCAGAATCTCTAATATAAATTGTCGAAATCTAGCTGAATGAATCTACTAAAAAAACGGGGGCTTGTAAATATTTCCTTTAGAAATTAATCTGCCTTGAAGCCATTAAAAAGTTACAAATATAGTTCTTACCCTTCATACAGAAGTTAATTACAAGGTGATAGTCTTTTCACACTAAACGGACAGACTCGAGGGAAACCCTGCTGATCCAAAGATCATACTTCTATCTCAGAAATTCATGTAAAGGAAAATATTTTTACAATGACTTAGTTTCTTACTCTTTCATTTCAATTTAGATAATGTCCTCTTGCAGTTCTCCACCACCCACGGCTAAAGAACCAGTGCTATGGTTCCAATCTCTTTTAAGCCAAATTAGCGGTACGTCACGTTACATCTTATGACGTCATTACTGTAATCTAACGTAAATCGGCCATTTTAGTAGTCTACGTTTTTTGTATTGCGGCAATTGTCTTCTACATCTTACTATACAATCTTATTAAGTCCAGGAGTGGGCTTGTAAAGTGTATATGGATTGAGTAGTAAAGCTGATATCAATACTTTCCTTAAAGGAATGTCAGTCTGAACATACTGTCCATACTATATGTCTACAACCAATCCCTGAACATAACAACAAGCGGACTATGCAGCTAGACAGCGCATTATAAGAAACACGAAAGGTCCCAATCTCAGTTAATCCTTTTGGATTCCATTACATCTATACTATCAATCCAGTAAACCTCTCTCTGGGACAAAATTACATTTGTCACTTCCTCTTTTTGACAAAGTATTGGTTGAAAGACAACACATTTCATTTGTGCTATATTATGTCTCTCCTGAATGAAATGTAAAGAACTGGGGATTTTTCACTTTTCAGTCTTAACGCTGGATTCTGTCCATCTTGTTTTAACCTTTTGGCTCGTCGTGCCAACATAGAAATGACTGCATGAACATCTTATACCGTACATTACATTTGTTGAATCACATATGAGTGAATGGTTCAATTCGTTTTTTTCACCAGTATAACGGTGGAAAATTCTATTGCCTTTTTTTTTATGTTAATGCAATGTTGACAGTTATTGCATGGCATAGTTCCCATTTTTAAAGTTGAATCTGGTGTTTACTAAATTGTCCTCAATGCATTACTTCCCCTATAAGCAAATATCGTGGGTCTTGGAAACAATCTTTCCAGAATTGGGTCTAATTTCAAGATTTCCATTTCTTTTTAATTATTTTGTTTATTCTATCGCTATAATGAAAATGTTGTTACACATACAGGTCCTGGGGGTTGTTTCTCTTTCTTCTTTTCTAGTAATGTAGATCTCAACATTTCTTGTACTTTTTCTTCAATTGAACTTGATATGTACTTCCTCTGTATAAGCATATCTCTTAACTCAGTTGTTTTTTAGCATGTTCTCTTTCCTTTGGAATAATACGCCTCTGACGCAAAAACTGGCTGTAATGAATGCTTTCCAATGTTCTTTGTGGAATAAAGCTTGTAGCCAGCAATGTGTTATCTCTGTCTGTGGGTTTAGAATAAACTTTGGCAAATAGTTTTCCTTGATCCAAATATACTTCCAAGTCAAGGAATTACATTTTTGTTTGACTAAATTGAGTAGTACATTTCATCCTACTGTGTATGTTGTTCATATACACGAAAAAATCAAGTAATTAGTTTCATAGGCCATGCCAAATTGCAAAAATGCAATCTATGTATCGACAGTAGCATTTAAATGACTTCATCCACCTCTGCAATTTCAATACACGTTCGAACTCTAGGTTTACCATAGGTGTTTGTATAGAAAGGGGCCATGACCGTCCCCATTACAGTTCCCAAAACATATAAGAGAAACATTTTAAGTATCGGCCTTGCCATCTTCTGTATTCAATAGTAGTAATTGCATAACAGCACGTCATTGTTCATGAGGTATATTCGCCTCTGCACGCTCACACCAGAAAAATTACAGCCCCTAGGGAAAAAGGCCCAAGACACTCTTGCAAGGATAACAAGTATTAATTTCTACACAAACAGGAATGCATCAGCAAAGAACTCTGCTGCCACAGAACTTTCTGAGGTCCGTTGGCATGTGCAGTATGCTATAAGCACAAAAAGTATCACTAATGACGTCATAGTATACAGTACAATTCTACAATAACGATTGGCAGAGGCCTCTCTATATATATATATATATATATATATGTATTATATATATATATATATTCACGTGAGTGCTGCTGGGCTCGTCCTCCGCGGTGAGCTGACCTAACAATTAGCTACTCTTACACACAATGTTATTCTTAGGATTGTAACAGTGCAACTGGCAGATGCTGGGCTTGGGAGAGAACCAAGGTCACACTAACTCGCACACACTTTGCTCGTTCCAAGACAGATCAGCAACTGCCAAGGTCTTCCACCTTAGTTTTGAGTTATAATTCCGATGCCACCCTGCACCTCGCTGCACAAATCATGTAACCCATTCCTGAAGGCGCAATAGCCTTACTTTCTGATTTTAGTGATTGATCGAGGGGTGTTAAAGTTTTATAGTCGGTGGTCTGGGTTTGGATGTATACTGTGGCATGCGGGGGTCATGGGATGTAAGCATGACACAGCTGTATTTCTCATGTTGGCATAGTTAGGAGGCAGGAGGGTCTTGCTATCTGTTTTGTGGGATGGTACTGCCAAGAGGCGCTCTGCTTCCTTGACCTTTCAGGGTGAATTCTTCCCAGGGCGCTAGGGCCTGTAACTCTCCAAACAACGGAGGAGGTTGTGGATCTCTGAGACCTGGCCAGGGTGGGGGTGGAGTACGCGCTCATGCACAGGGCCTAATACTAATACATAAAGTGCTGTTTGCCGCACCTGGGCCTAAGTTCTAAGATGGCTGCTGCATGCCAAGATGGAGTTAACACCTGCATCTACCATGTAGCGTATAATACATGCACAAAGGTGATCGCGCACCCTCCTTTTTGTGAACCCCCCTGCTCCCTGGATGTGCTCTAGTTCTTCTTCGGTATTGCCTGGGGGGGGGTGTAAGGAAGGCATGGTATCAAACAGCAAGACAGACACAAGTCATCACAGTTCGAGGGTGTTTATTGAACTTCAATTGGGTTTGACAAACGCCTATCTAAATCCAAAGATTGGAGCAAGCTACGTCCATCAAATAATAACGCAGTCCTAGTCGAGTCTGTCAAAATAAAAGAGCCTATACTGATAAACATATTGCCAATCCTTCTAAATACAAATAGTGTGGGAAACTATGTTATGCCAAAGAAAAGTGTTCAAGAAATGTCAGGATGTTCAAGCCGTTGGCTTCCCTTCCCCACATTTTTAGCACAGGACAAGACGGCACACTCAAGCTTAGCATACTCTCTGGCTTCTCAAGCATGAGGATGCAGTTCAAAACTTCCACATCATGGCCTTCTGTGCCAAAGTCTCTCTGCCATTCAAAGTCTCTTATTTCAGAGGGCCTAATGTAACACGACAAACCATTAAAGTTCCTTTCTTCTCAAGATTTTCATGTATACAACTTCTCTGGCGATTTACTGTTCACCCCAGTTCCCCCTCTGCCAGGCTCAGACCCACTTTAACACAAAACCTTCCTTCAATTGGTCTCCTTCTGCCGGGCTCGGACCAAATTCATGTATTTTTATAAACTTTCTCGACTTCATCAAAATCAAAGTCTTTCGATTGTGTACAGTATTGTGTTTGACCTGTCGCAGCACCACTTCGGTTCACATTTATTCATTCTTTTTCAATTGGTCTCCCTCTGCCGGGCTCAGACCAACTTTATCTACTTTGCCACTTCTCACCTGGATACCTTACAGAGACCTTCAATTAAGCACCCACGCAGTGCCGGACCACTTTGTCAAAGGTATTGTCGATTGCTTTAAAGTTCAATCACTCATCAGCACGTCAACTTCACTTGCGCCTCTTATCACAAGCGTTTTAACAATATTCGTTCCAGCGGTCGCCATACAATGTTGCAGCTTGCAACCTTGGCTTCAACACAGCATGTTTTGTATCGGTCTCCCCAACTCACCGGCTGTGTTAATTTCACTAAATCTGGTTTGTTCTTGGAGCCAAGGACGGTACCATGGTGGCTGGTGATCTCCCCGCCTTGATTATTGAAGCGGGGTGGCCCCATGTATCTCTGACACACAATGCAGGATCCCTCAGCCCGGTTTCCTGGTCTTACACTTTCTATTCTCGTGTTCTCTGGAAAGTAACAGTTCCTTGTCGAAAAGGTCAAGGGAATTTTCCTCCTTGCAATCCCCTTCAGTTTTGCCGTCTTTCCTCTCTTGCTTAGCTGCCGTCTTGAAACTCCTGTTTCCTCGTGTGCTTTGCCTCGCTCACAGAGTGCTCTTGTGCTACCTTTTATCCATGTGGGGTAGTGTAATGGAAGTCAGTTGTGTGTGATGATCAGTAATTGCCTGACCTCGCCTGACCATTGTATTGGGACTCGTCCGGTATACTGCTCGGGTGTTAGTCTGTTTTCTCTCATAGCAGGCTTTCCGTGAGAAAGTGTTTGTGTTGTAAAGGGGACGGGGGTGTTTAGAGTTCCTAAATATCCTTCCTGGTAGAATGGGTTAAAGGTTTTACAAGGAAGGGGATACCGCATCTCACCATCTGGTCCCACTCGTCAAAGACCCCTCACACAGTTAATCCTCCCACACTTGCCCACCCCCAGGAACTGGAGCCAAAAGAGATGGCTGTGTCCTGGCCACCTGGATGACAGATCCCGGGGACTAGTGGGTGAGACACCTTCTGGTTTCTCACAGTGGGAAGACCCTCCCTCCTTCCCAACACCGACCGCTGAATGATGTTAGCCAATAAGATAGCTCAGCCGGTTGATCGCTCATTGCTGCGATCTGTGCATGATCTGTATGTTGCAGGATCGAATACCGGCAAGGCCAACTCAGCCTTTCATCCTTTCGAGGTTGATAAAGGAGTACCAACTTCGGTTTGGTGATAATTGTGATAAATATGTTCTAACAATAGTTCTTTGCCAAAAGCGCTATATAAATAACCATTTGACCATGAGATTAGGTATAGAATTTAGCATGGAGTCCTTCTCTCTCTGCACTGTTGTATCATAACATTGGCATACCATTAAGTAGTAATAGCTCCAGGAAATGAGGACTTTCATTAAACATCAAAAGACAATTCTGCTATTAAACATTAAAACACACAATGCAATTCATGTTTGCTTTACTATGTAATTGGCTAGGTTTTTGTGTTTTCAACATTTAAATGACAGTAGAGATCAAATGGGCAGCAGACAGTAGAAAAATAATGAAAGATATATTCTGTCACAATGCAGAAAGCTGTTGCGTTTTAATGATTTTCATACAGTTTTTGCACACTTCGGCTGGATGTCATATACATTTTACGCTATTGCAAAGGAGAAAAGTAATTTTTACTCGCTTGAAATCACATTTACTCTCAAAGTTTAAAAATAGGGAGTAACATACTCCCACCTCAATATCTTATCTGGACCACTGTGGCCATTACCTTAATACATGTAAATTATAAAGTATAAAGAAACATCTTCACATCTAGAATGGAAAAACTTACTTAAACTGAGCCAATCAGGGTTTTTTAAGGCCAGAATAGGATCGGCCACCACCAGACTTCACTCCAAAATTTTTTTGTTAACCATTAATTCACTAGAATAATAGTAGGTAATGAGCCTAGATGCCAAAAAGGTGTTAGATCATCTAGAATGGCTATATCGTTTTGCTTCCCTGAAGTGGCATGGTTTTTCCGACAATTTTACCAACATGATCAAAGTGATGTACACTGTCCCCAAAGCTTCTCTTTTCATAAAGTCTATTATCATCCCTGTTCAAGCTTAACAGGGGCATCCACCAAGGCTGACCATTATTGTTGATTCTCATCATTCTACCTCTCAAACCCCTATTAGGTTCCATCAGAGGTGACCAAGACATCAAGGGAATTAGATTAGAGGAGGCAGAATTTAAATAAGCAGCATATGCAGATATTCTTACGATTTCGGACTCTAGCATGTCCGTCGTGAAAACTTTGTCCCAGCTTAATTCTCAAAGGTTACAGGGTACAAGCTTAACAGGGATAAAACCAAAATGTCGTCTCTTATTTCTACTAGCAATACATTTGACATCCAAGTGTCAGGCTTGTGCTGGAACCTATCCGAGATTAACATTCTGAAAATACAATTCCATAGGTCCCTTGAAAGCACTTGTGAAAATATAAAAGCATTCACAATTAAAGATGTATGTAGAGCCTTATGGACCCCAATTAAACTATTCAAAGCCAATATTGGGAGAGCAGCCTATGTTGGGGATCGAGGATGTATTTAAACTCTGCTCTTTGCAACACATGCTGTTCATTTGCCCTAAACTTGAAGGCTACTGGTCACAATTCATACTCCAAGGATCCAAAACCTTAATGTCCACTCCTCCATCAGGAATTGCTTAATCAGTAATATAAAAGGGAGCATGTTCGCTTAGCTCCATATGAGTAAACTTGTGTGCAGCAGGCTTGCTACTGACTTACAAGGCAAAACTAGTAAATGGAAGCAAAAAGTGTCCCCACATTGCAAGTTCAGGTTTAATGCGTTCCCAGTGAAAAGATCTTTTGACAAACAAAAGATCACTTTAGAAAGACCTCTGTTTGTGTGTGTGTGTTGTATTTATGTGTTTTGGTTTAGATATTGGTGGGGCTGGGACTGAAATCCCGTGGGGATGGGGAAGGGACAGGGGGCTTGTGCTGAAATCCCAAAGGAGAGGGTGGGTGGGGGTGGAGGGGAAGAACAAAGGGAAAACCGCATTTTAAAGGTCTCAAGAGAAAAAGACCTTTACAATGACGGTTTTTCTGATCAAAAGAAAATCAGTCTTTTTCTCTTGAGACCTTTAAAAAAAAGGTAATTTCACATATATGCCTTATCCCTCACACAGACTTGAATGATGCCTTGCCCGCGACTGTCAATCCTCAAGTTGCTTTAAGAATACAATTTCCCTGCTACAAACCTTCCTCTTGACACCCCCCTTTCAAAGGAACTAGACAGCACTTATAAAATAAAGTACCTAAAACCCAGTGACCTGCCTAACCCTGATGAGTGTCAAATAATCTTCAGATCATTCATTACCACTCTACCATTCAATTCAGTCCAACTGACTGGATGCCTCCCACCCCTTTATCTGATTATGCCTTTTGATCTAAGTGGTGTATGCAGTACACCCATTTTGAAGCTACAGGCCAATTTCCCCTACTTTTGTCTTATTTCACTCTTGCCCATTTCTTTCCTGCTCCTTTCTGCTCTCTTATTTCACCATAAATTGGTGAACCCTTACAGGGATCTAAATAAGGATTTGTTGAACAGGAGCTAAAAGCAGCTCCTGCATAGCAGGCAGGCGCAGTTAGGCAGGAGCCACATCAGGGGCACCTGGAGCTAGTTCACAGTGTGCAGAAAATTTTACTTGAGTGCAAGATGCAAATTAACTTTTGCACACAAAAAAATAACCATTATTGCTAATACGATCCCCAATGCCACTCATGTTCGGACAAGTCTTCCTAAATACGTAATCAAAGACAAAATATTTTGGGACTCATTTCAAATAAGTATAACAGATATTATATTCGGTTTCTTGAAATAGAAAAATAATTTCAAACAACTTTTACAAGAAATATTCTTTGACAAATAATATTCTTTGATAGGAAATTATTTTTCGAAAAATTCAAGAAATATACAAATCAGTCATAGTTAAGTGCATTCATCCATTCAATAGTTTTTATTAAAGGGCAAACAACAATTCCTTTTAGTTCATCTTCTCTGCTCTTTTTCTGACGTGTTTCAGAAAAATCTTATATCCTTCTTCAGGGAATTAATAAAGCCTGTCTTCCAAAGGAATAATTAGAACAAAAAACACATTTCTGTTACTATCTGTATCTAAACAATCGGTTCTCCATTGATTTCTAATAATATATCGATTCATCAGCACTAACCTCTTTTCCATAATCTCTTTTATAAATAGTCAAAATTTAGCTGAATGGATCTGCAACAGGAAATGCGTCTTCTAAATATTCCTCTTATGAATTAATTGGCCAGGAAGTCATCAACACTTTAAAAATAGAGTTCTTACACTTCATATAGAAGTTAATTACAAAGTGATATCCTTTTCCAACAAAACTGCCTGGACGGATACTCAGGGGTGACCTGATTGATCCAAAGATCATACTTTAACTATCAAATATCCCAGGAATTTATGTAAACGAAAATATTGTTACTATCATTCAGTTCCTTACCCTTTCTTTTCAATGTAGTTACTGTCCCCTTGTGGTTTATCAGCATCCACACGCTAAAGAACCAACATTATAGTTTGGATCTGTTTTAAGTCAAAATGGCAGAATGTCACATGATGTAATGACATTAATCTAAGGTATATCAGCCATTTTAGTAGTCTGTACGTTTTATGTATTACAGAAAATTGTCTTCTTCGTTTTGCTATACAATCTTACTCAGTAAGTCCAGAACTGGGCTTGTAAAAACTACATACATCGAGAAGTAAAGCTAATACTATATGTCTACAACCAGTTCGTGAACATGACAACGAGTGAAGTATGCAAATAAACAGTGCATACGTATAAACCTTTGTTTATAAGAAACATGAAAGGTCCCAATCTACGTTCATCCCTTTGGGTTCCATTGCATTCATTTTATCAATCCAGTAAATCTCTCTGGGACATTTTATTTATGTCACCATCTCTTTTTAGCAAAGTAATTTGTTCAAAGACAACACATTTCATTTGTGCTATATGCCTTATTATAACTCTCCCTAATGCAATGTAAAGATACTGGGGATTTTTCACTCTTCAATCTCATGTTGGATTTATGCTCTGTCCATCTGGTTTTAGCCTTGTGGCTCGTCATGCTGACATAGAAAATACTGCATGGACATCTTATACCGTAAATTACATTTGTTGAATCACATGTGAGTGAATGGTTCAATGTTACGGTATGCCAATGTTATGATACAACAACAGTGTAGAGAGGGAAGGACTCCATACTAAATTCTATACCTAATCTCATGGTCAAATGGTTATTTATATTGCACTTTTGGCAAAGCAGTGTAGATAGAACATAGTTATCACAATTATCACCAAACCGAAGTTGGTACTCCTTTATCGACCTTGAAAGGCTGAGTTGGCCATGCCGGTATTCGGACTTGCAACCTACAGATCATGCACAGATTGCAGCAAAGAGCACTCAACCGGCCGAGCTATCTTATTGACTAACATCCTTCAGAGGTCAGTAAACTGATTATCGACTGAGGTATAATAATCAGGCCTAGATGTTGGACAAACCATGTATGAAGCACTAGATACAGTTAAATACCTATCTGGATTATCACAGTGACAAGTTTTGCTGAGTTTCTATTTCAATTACAAATGTAACTTTCATATGTTTGTTTTTGAACAGCACTTGCACTTCCTGGTGAGTCAGGTTTTGGATGTTTTAATTGTAGCCTTGAAGATTTGAGAGGCTAGAACACCTGTGATTGGTGTAATGACAATCACTCACCCTTGAGCAAAGACTGCTGCCACTGACCATTTATAGTAATGTACCCCATTGATTGCAAGGTTGAATGGATGTAAACTAGACCGTGCATACTCATCATTTAACACACTATTTTTATAATTAGAGTGTACATTAAATTATAAGTGTAAACATGATCTGCCTCTGCATGATTATGCACACAGCACAGGAACTCTGAAAAATACAATTGTTCAATACTGGTTTGCTTTCACTGGAGAAAAAAAAAACATAATTTGTTACAAAAGATTAAATTTCAATTGCAACTTAGTTTTTCATTTTATTAATTATACAATCCTAAAATTCTAGGAAAAACATATGCACAGTGCTTCTGTTTGCTCCATGAGCACACACAACACAGCAGAAGCTGAATGGAAAGAAACCATTCCTTTCATCACAGTGTGCAGTTTCTTTATTTGAAAGGTTTCAGAGAAATACATTCTGTTCCAGACGCTTTTCTCCATGACTTTCAATTACATCCATGTAGATAAAAAATCTAAAGAAGCATTTTGGTTTCTGTCAAGTAACCTGACCTTTGCACTGCCCTCTGTTCTAAATGTGTGTGTAAATGTACACAGGAAATTAATAAAGCTGTCTTATTTTCAAGATTTGCATGCGTAAAATGGCCTGGTACGAACCTTATTTGGAAGCCTGAATGGCCCCGTTGTTTTTCGTGAGTGTTGGATCTTAGTCATGTTTAGGAAAGACACAGATTTTTGATCCATTAAATGACCCAGTCGGATTATTGACCAGGGACAATGAATGAAGGAGTTTTAGGTTATTCTTTGTAGAATTGATCCGTGAGTTCTGTTCTCTTAAGTTACGTTTGTCACTGTTAAGCCTATAACCATGAAGGCCACTCTCGGATGCAGAGAAGTGTGTTGAGTAGATATTCTCATACATTTACTTTAGAATATCTGTATCTCTAATTTTACTTTGGTTAGATTTTTCTTTAATTGCTTTGAGAAGGTTAGCTAGTAATTTCCTGTCCCTTTCTGAGCCACTGTGCTATTTATCTTTAAAATTAATTAAGGGTATATCCTCCTAAATAGTACTTTTTTTGATTTTTGATCTAGTAGAATTTTATCTTCATTAGTTTCCGTAGGGTTTCCTGACAGTTGTATGGTATTGTATTCGTCATTTATATAGCACCTTTTCCCCATTTGTATGGCCTCAATGCACTTCGTGGTTGGAACGCCCTAAGTGACCACAGTCCATGTGTAGGAGGTTCGAAGAGTTACATTTAAAGGTGCATGTGTGCATTTTGCTAGGTTAGGATTTAGGAGGGCTGGCTAGGCTCCAGTAAGCGGCCCGGAGGTGAGGCACATGGGCAGGTGCTGTTGGTGGTTTAGGGTAGAGTTCTAGTGCTGGAGATTTGATGTGTGCCCAGCTAGAGCAACATTTGTCATAGGTTGTCACTACTTACTAATGGCATAGGTGTTGCGGGACGTCAGGAGTTTCAGTGTGGACGGCTATGTGAGCTGCTAGACCGGAATAGCATAGCCTTAGCTGCATTCTAGGGTGCATGGATGGATGGCTGTGCTTGTGGCCTGTGTCCACAGATGTGGTGCAAGGTAAACATACTGTAAACCTGGATGGAGTTTGGCTTCTATGTCGTTTTTCCTGGTCCAATGCGATTGGTTGTTCTCTCTAGTCGTGGTCTCCCTGGAATAAAAGTCTGAACCGTGGGAGAGGGGCCCAAAGGGACAGGGGAGTGATGCATGATCGTCTGTCAGTAAGGGAGTGTGGGGGGAGGATGAGAGTCTGTCACGGTGTGCCGCTGCAAACTCTGCCAGCATCCGTGGGGTATTGGTGGATAAGAGTGTAGTTGTGTTTGGGTCAGTGTTTCTGTGTGCCTATCGACAGTAGAGAGTGCGCAACGGCTTCAAGAGGAGGGAGGGAAGAGCCAGGTTTTGAGGGCTTTTCTGAGTGCCAAGTGATTGTCAATATTGCAAATGCGCAGGGGTAAGGAGTTCCAGATGATCAGCGCTTGAACGGAGAAGGGAGATCCGACCAGTCTGGAGGAGTTGTAATGTGGGACAACTAGGACAGATGCTGTGCCAGATCTGGGTGTCCTTGAGGGGTGGTAGTGAGTGACGTTGCCTTGGAGGAATTTCAAGCTAGGTGATAAGGATGGTCTGGTGAGTGATGCACATGGCTATAAAGGTAGTGCGTAGACCAATAGGGAGCCAATGAAGGACTCTTAGTGTAGGGCTGATTTGTTCTCTGGGGGGTAGGTTAATGAGCAGGCGGGCCGCAGCGTTTTGGATTCTTTGCAGTTTCCTTAGCTGAAATTCTGGTGCGCCTAGGTAAAGACAGTTTGAGTATTCTAAGTGGGAGAGGATGATGGAGATGATGTCTGAGAAACAGTGAGGTTAGGTGCGGTATGAAAAGATATGCTTGAGGATGCTTAGATGCAAGAAACAGGTTCTGGATATGGAGTTAATGCGTTGGGAGAGGGATACATCCATGTCCAGTGTGCATCCAAGGTTTTTCACTGAGGTAGACGTTGCCGGTGTGGGGCCTAGGCATTGCTGTCGGGGAATAACTTTCAGAAGGAGCACTGTTTTAGCACAGAGTAGGATTTCCCTTTTCACAGGATTGAGGATGAGGTGGTTGGTTGTCATCCACTAGTTAATATCTGAGAGACATGATGACAGATCTGGATGGTTGGAACCTGACGATTTTGGGATTTTAAGGATGATCTGGTTGTCTGTGTAGTTGTAGCAGGGGAGATTTTGGGAGTGGATGTGTGCAGGGAGTGGGCTTAGATAGATGTTGAAGAGGAGGAGAGATAGGGATGATCCTTGTGGGACCCTTTTTGTTACTGATCGTGAGGTGGAGGTGGACTGGTGGAGGAGCGTGATTTGTGAGCAATTGGAGATGAAAGAGGAGATCTGTGAGACGGCACTGTCTTTGATTACTAATTAGTGTAGTCTGTCTAGGAGGATGGTGTGGTCGATGGTATCGAAGGCAGAAGAGAGGTCACAAAGGAAGAGTACAGCGCAGCCTTCTGCAACCGCTGTTCTTTTAGGTCATCCTGGATGGACACTAGGAAGGATTCTGTTCCCTGGAGTGGTCTGAAGCCAGATTCGGCAGGATGTAGGAGGTTGTTAGCTTGAGTGAAAAGGCTGAGCTGCTTGTATGCTGCACGGTCCATGAGTTTTGCCATGAAGCGGGTGGCCGGTAGTTCTGGGGAGGCATGGGTTGAGTGTAGGTTCTTTAAGGAAGGGTTTGATGTAGGAGGTTTCTAAGGCTTCCAGGAAGGTTTCCAATGTTAGGAGTGGATGAGGATTGAGCGTGCAATACTGCCTGCACAGGTTGAGGCTAGGATGTTTTTTGAGGATGGTGGGCATGCAGGGCTCCTCAGGGGAGCCTGATGGGCAGCTGTGTGCTTGGAGCGAGAGGAACACCTGGTGTTATATTGGAGAGAAAAAGGTGATTTGTATCGAAAGGGGGTTTGGACAGTGGTGTCAGGGGTATGTGTTTCAATTTAGAGATGATGGCAGAGTGTCTGTCGATTGCAACATTGTGGAAGTGTCATTCATGTATTCTCTCTATATATTTAATTGAATTAAGAGCCATCACACGTTCTTTAGCACTCTTCTTTTTCTGGGCACCAGAACTGGGTATTTTCTCTCATAAGGTGACTTTAAAAGCATTCAAGTTATTTTCCAAGCTAATATGGCTAGCTATGTTGTTTGAGAAGTAGTCTGGTATGCAAGATGAGAAAGCAGTAATAGCCTTTTCATCCTTTAGCAGTGATATGCTTAATCACCATTATGTAGACCTTGGGGGAATGGGTTTAGCAGAGAGCGAGATCGAAATATATGCATTATCAGATATGACAGTGGGCTCAATGTTGTTTTGTGTGGGCAGGTTTGCTGCATTTTTACTCACAAGCAAATAGTCTAACCTGGATTTCAATTAGTGGGGGTTGGAGAAAAGGGTAAATTCACAGCTGCTTGGGTTATAAAATTGTTAGTTAAATGAAGGCTTGATGAGCTTTACTTCCTGAAAATGTAACGTCCGATCCAGGTATGGATCGGATCAATCTGAATATTACAAATGCCTCAAATTATAAGATAGTTATGTAGAAGAGGTTTGATAATGTTACTGATGGTATCCCAGAATTTACGGTCGACGTGAATTGGAGCATATATACGAAGTATGTTGTAAGTGGGGTTAATAATTGATATTGCGATTATTAGCCTTCACTCATTTTATCAGATATGGATGAGATAAACGTGGCCTTCCATCAAGTCTTTGCTTTTGCAAGTGGTAACCCTGTTTTTTTTCTCTGAGGCTTCAGAGAATTCACAATATTCAAAGGGTTTCTTTTTGAGTTTAATGGCCTCTTTCTGAGATAGCTGAGTGTTTTGCAGGAGAATAATGTCTCCTTTCAGTTTTCTGGCATGTGATATGATTTTCTGCCTCTTGATTGGACCCTTTATACCCTGGATGTTTCACAACATGAGTTTAACAGAAATATTTAAGGGTGATAGTTCCTTGATATCCCAGATCTGTAGCTCCCAGACAGTGTTCCATATAAGATTTTGAATTGAGAGTATTTTACTCCCTATTTTTTAACGCTGTGAGTACAATTATTTTTTAGGGAGTAATAAAGTGTCTCATTCCCAATGTGAGTATTTGATAACTGTACAAAACGTAATGTTTTGGTAATGAATGTTTATTTGCACCTAGCTATTCATACACATTAACAGATACACTTTCACCTTTTTAGATCAGGCACTAATAATAGTACAGTTTCTTCATGTTGCTGTGCGTATATCTGCTGATCCTAACATACCTATGGAGATGTGTGGGTAAAAGCAGATGCCATGGTGCAATGTGTCTGTTTCCTACTTATTGTTGGGAGTGTTTTAACTCCCTATTTTCTTTTTTAGTAGTAAAAGTGGCTGATGCATCCCTTTTGTGCAGAGCTTCTCCCAGGTATCATCACCCCAACCCAGCCATATAGCTTAATTCTTACTTTCCACTGTGGGAATAGAGGGCTAAACAGCTGACTAAATCTCACACCTGTCCATTCAGAGAAGAGTGATGCAAGAGCTAAATCGGTATGATAATTAAAAGGGTTACAAATAAATATGAGGGACATTAACATAAACAGAACATGTTGAGCAGTAATGGCTTGATTGAGTGAATATTGGGTCACGTGGACCCATAAGACAGTCATGACGACCGTACTGATGTACAATATAATAGTGTGGATTATTAAGATGATGGAATTGCTGCAGTGCACACAGAATCCTGACGATGGCATTCAGAAGGCGAAGTGAACAGACCAAAATAATGGTTAGCACATCTTCAAGGCAACACAGCAATAGTAACTTAACCAGGTGAGCTTATTGCAACATTGCTTAGTAAGGGACTGAAATAACTGAACACCAACCAACAGCGAGGAGACTTGAGACAAATTAAAACCTTGCTCAACTGAAACCCCACATAGAATAACTTACCAAACGGAGCTAAGTGAGAAGTAGTTGTCTCATATTGTAACAGCAAAAAGTAGTCAGATGTACAATAATGAGCTGTTTGCTGTAGGTGAGAGTGTAGCCATTGTAAGAGCATATCAATAGCACTTGGTTATATTGTTTGAGTGTGCAAGGGAGCAAGAGCGCATGAAAGTGTAAGTATGTGGGGGGATGTCTGAGTGGACTGTTGTGATTTGAGATGTCCTAAATAATTATGAAGGTAATGTTAATCAACTAACAGGCCTTAAGCTGATTATTCAAATGATTAGCATCAGACCAACTGATTGCTGGAGATATTAGTTGTGGGTAAAATGGCAAGGGGTTATTGATTGGAGCAATTGTGGTAATTCAGAAGGAGTCGGACACAAGGGGTGGCATTTAAAACTCAATATTTTATTCAAATAATAAGAAAATGACCTATCTATCCCTGTAACTAGAAGAGTTGCCCTACCTACCTGAATTGTAACTCAGGTGCTTGTCATCCGGGTGATTGTCGAACTAAAGAATCAGTCCTCTGTCTAAAACTATCCTACTCTGACCCTACCAGTAACCAAAGGTATTCAGCAGACAGAAATGAAGCCAGGAGAATGACTCCCTTCTCCTGGTCCAACTGGTTCAAGCTTAAGGGCTGATTTATGATAGTCTCTTGCAACAGTTCTGAAAAGTCCTTGTAATTCGTCCCAGGGACTTCTTTGGCCATGGTTAAATGTCCAACAATCATTCTTTCTCAGCATTCTATATATTCCGTGACTTTCCTTATCTTCCTCTGGGCTATTTTAACAAGGAAGGTCACTTACGTAATGTCCTTGGCTTTTGCCACAATTTACACAAATCCTCTGAGCAGGGAGACTACTCCAGAGACACTCTTCACTCTTAGTATCTTTTCTGTAGTTACTGTGACGAGGGAGATTACTTCAGAAGCTCTCTTCACTCCAGGTATCTTCTTTGCAATTACTGTGAAGATAGAGATTTCTCCTAAAGCACTCTTAACTCTTGGTATGTTCTTTACAACTACTGTGACAAGGGCGATTACTCCCAAAGCACTCTTTACCCTTGCGCAAACCGCTACCGGGTCTCCCGTGGCTCCCGCTAACTTCTTTCTGTTGGGGCATGTCACCGGTTCTTCCTGGGGTGTTGGCTTTGCTTGCTCTTCTCGAATGCTCTCCGCGTCTCTTTTTTCACTCCCTGCTACACCGCACTGGCTCTGTGGGTTTCTTGGCCTTTCAGTGTCGGCGTCGTTCAACGAGCGCACAGTTCACCTCCCAGAGGTCACACCACCTTCGGCCTCTCTCCAACTTCCGGGTAGGTCGGGTCTCAGTCTGACCAGAGAGTGGTTCCCTAACCGTTCCAGGGTGTCCTCATGACTGAGCACCATCTTCCCTTGCTCACTTCCTCGTTCCCAGGTTTGAATCTCACAGGGGTGACAGGCTTCACGCCGGGTTCTCTCTTCATTGAGTCCTTTCTTGTTTTTGATGTCCTGTAGCTGGGTCCTCACCAACGGAGTGCTATAGTCCTTCATATGTATCAATGGAGTATTCTTCAAGCCTCCTTGGGGCCACTGCTTCTCAGTACTGTCTAGACTCGGAAAAGGAGTAGTATGCATCACTCCTTCAATATTTCTCTTCTCAGTACTTCTGGGAGATGCCTTATTATCACTCTCTAGGTTCTTCCTCATCCTGGCGGTAGTAAGTCTTAAGTGAGGGAATATTGTAGTAACAAACAGCAGTGCCCTCAGGTTGGTTCTTGGAGGACCTCAAGGATTTAATGGTCTCAAAGATAAGGGGGCTAAGGAGTCACAACACGGAATGGGAGTTCTTTCTTGTGAAGTCCCACTTTCCGCCACCCCTAGGGGGATTGTTTCATAGTGTGCATAGTGGGGTCACCTCTCTTGCCTCACAGGGAAGGGCTCCCCTTTGGGGAGAAGTGACGAGATCCTGTGAATCGTCACACAACCCATTAGTCAAATAAGGCCAGTGTTTTGGTAGAGTCCAGAATGAGTAGTGGTTATGTGTTTTATGAGCAAATGGGACCATGTGTCACTGGGTGTCTGAATGCACTGTGGTGGACTGAGTGTTGTGGTCAGAAAGAAAAGGGAGAACAAGTCAAGTTATGTATAATTGTATCTGTTGTAGTCTTGCATTCCTTGACACTTTTTTGTGGTACCCTTGGGCCCGCTCCAATATCCCATCACTCATTGGGGCTCCCACTTCTTCTTCCTAGTCCTGTCTCAGTTGTGCCACCTCCTTTCCCACTTTGGACATCATCAACTCATATATTCTAGATATCTCATGTCCCCCCTCTGCTATGTCAAATATTGCGTCTATGGTGGTGTCTGGGTCTTCTTCTAGTACTACTTTTGACCATGTCTCTTTGATTTTCCGCACCACTCTGGTATGTGATATACTGGCCTGCGTGGAACCCGGTTTCCTCCCCCAACTCTTTAAAACCCCTTATATTCCCTTCCTGCCATATATCGGCCATGTTCGCTATCCCCACCGGTTCCCAGTGTTTCCTAATCATCATCCTTAGTTGCTCTTCTTTACCCGCCAGCACCACCAATGGTACCTGTGGGGAACACAGGAATGGGTTCTCCATCAACTGGCATGCCCTTCGACACATCCTCCAACCAAGTATCATCATTTTTGGATGCCTTCCATATCTGGCTTGGGCAGCCACATCATTTCCTTTAAGTAGAACGGAGCACAGTCCTGTCGGAACAACCTGGTCTCCGAGGTTGTCTCCTCAGAGAGCCATTTAGCTACATATTGCAGCTGGCTTACTATGTAATAATTTTCAAAGTTTGGCAGTTTTATACCCCCTTTCTCATGTGAGTTTTGTAGCTTCCAAAGGGGCACTCTGTTCCCTGTTCCATGCCAAAGGAAATCCCTGCACATGCCATCTAACCTAGCAAAGAACCTCTCTGCTATCAGGTATGGGATGGTCCCAAAATAGTGCAAAAGTCGCCCTATCATCGCTAAGGGTAGCTTCACCCAGAACTTCATGCTATTTTCAATTTTCTTGATCACTTTCTCTGTATTATGCTGGTGCTCCTCCTCCACCGTATGGTATATATCTATCCCAAGTTATGGAAACGTGCTGACCTCCCATGGTATCTGTAGCACCGGTAGCTGTTCTAACAGAATCCCTTTGTACCTGCCCAGTGGAAATATACTGGATTTTTGGGGGTTCATGGCTATACCAGACAGCCTGGCGTATCTCTCCATAACCTCCAGAATGTACTGGAGGTTTTCCTCAGGGTGCCGTAAATACAGCAACATGTCATCAGCATACAAAGAGATTAACTGCGGTTCCCCTCCTACGGCAATGCCAATCGTGTTGTATTGTTGCCTCAGGTATATCGCCAGGGGTTCTAGGGCTAGAATATATAGCATAGGGGACCACAGGCATCCCTGCCTAGTGCCTCTACCAAGTTGCCACCTCTCTGATATCACCGCTCCTGTTTTGACTCTAGCCAGCGGCACACTATATAACATTTTAGCCCACTGTAGGTACCCAGGCCCTATACCTTAGCCAGCCAGGGCCGTCATCAGCCACGGCCATTTGACCGAGTCAAAGGCTTTTATTGCGTCTAACGATACAATTGCCAATTCACCCTCGTCCTCATTTGCATGCTCAACGACTCGATGGAGTCGCCTAAGATTGTTGGATATGTTCCTGTTTGGGACATAGCCAATCTGGTCAGGATGTATTAGTTTACCGATAACCCTCCTCATTCTGTTTGCCAAAACAGCTGTCAATATTTTACTATCCTGATTTAGCATTGATAAGGGTCTGTATGACCCGCAGTTGTGACCAGGCTTATTAGGTTTGGGAAGCGGTATAATTATCGCTTCTCTGAGGGACTCTGGTAGCCTTCCCACTTCATATGCTTCATTCAGCATCTCTAAAAGTGGGGGGAGGTCCTCGTCCTTATATGTTTTATAAAATTCACTGGGGAGTCCGTCGGTCCCTCGAGTTTTGCTAGTGGGCAGCTGTCTCACTACCTCTTCCAGTTCCTGTAAAGTAATCGGAGCGTCCAGCTCCTCTCGTTCTTCCGCACTAATCTGCGGCAGTCCTATGTCCTCCAGTGTCTCTACTATTTCTTTACAAACTCCTTCCTCATCATCTCCATACCAGGAGTCTGTAATACTTTGCAAATTCCTGGTTTACTCCTTCTTGGGTGTCCACTGTGCTCCACTCGTCCCTTGCTATTGTTCTGATTGTGGGCCTTGGGGTCTCGCTCTTGTATAGCCATGCTAGGACCCTCCCTGGTTTGCCCCCCCTTCATGCTGTCTCTCCATATACTTTTTATAGTTAAGATTGCACAGCCTCTCCCAATGCCCCGCACATTTTTGCTGCAGCCTAAGTATTACTTCATTATCTTCCTTATTATCACCTCCCCCACGCAAAGCTCTTTCTAGCTCCCTCTCCATATCTTGCAGTTCAGCCAGGATCCCCCCTTGTAGCCCCTTGGACTTTGCTATAGCTATCCCCCCTCATTACCACTTTAAAGGCCTCCCAAAGCGTACCCGCTCCCTCTACACTGCCAGTATTGATCTCAAAATAGTTTATTATTTCCTCGCTCGTGTCCTCCCTAAAAATGGTGACTTTCAGTGCCTCAGCTCTGAGGCGCCATGTCGGAATCTTTGTTCTCGGGGGTCGATATTGCCACACAAGGATTAGTGGCGAGTGGAGAACAGGTCAAGTTAATGGGCAATATCACAGACAATTTTGAAAGAGTTGTTGACAACCACTGGTGAAGATATTGGAGTTATTTTGGCCATCTGTGGGAAATAAAGAGACAAGAGCTGCATTAGAGATGTCCATATTATCTGTTGAGATTGAGTCCATGAGCATTTCCAGATCTTCGTGGGCCTCATAGACTGTTGTCTGTCCTTGTGGGTGATCTTACATTTGAATTGGTGAAAGATGCCATAGCGGATGTTTAATTGTTTCATGGTCAGTCTGAGACGCATGAAGTGCTTCCGTTTTGCTGCAGTGTTTAGTGTGAGATCAGAGTCTATGGGCATTCCATGTGAGGTTCTTGATCGATCAAGCAGCTTCCAAGACCATTCTAGTTTGAATAATATTCAAGTACATAATTCTCTTGGCTTGAGTTGTTGGGTAGGTGATTGACTGCTAGTTTCTACTTTTTCTGGACCTAGAAAGGCGAGCCCTTAGCATGTTCAGTTTCATACTTGGGTCCAAATTGGGGAGTTTGGGAAGAAAGGTTTGCAGTAATTTTCATAGTTTGTCTTTCTCCACTTCTTTTGAAGGGCTATAAAGGCAGACTTTACTACATCGACTTCTGTTTTTGCTATCCTCATAAAATGTCTGTAAGAGTGGAGAGACTCCAATTGGGTGACCCTTTTATTTAATTACTGAGTAGTTAATCTCCGTCATAGAGAGCCTGCATTTGATAGCGTGCAGATTTCCTGTGGTTGCAGCGAGAAATGGTTTCACTGCTTTATTGTAGCTATTACTTGATCTCTGCTGACTTGTGTGGGGGCAATGGATTGTTCTTGGGCCTTTTAAGGTTTTTAGGTGATGGAGTCCTTGTTGACTCTCTGGTTTTGCCTGTGCCTTGTCAGTAGTAGGTTGTAAGGTGATCGTGTTATGTAAAGATGGCCTGTATTTGTAGATGGGACTGCAGGGGCATAGTATTGGAGTTAGTGGAGGCCATAGCTCAATAGCTGTTGGACGTAGCCGAGGGGATCACGTATTATTGATCCTGCTGGTGGAGGTGCTGCTGTGTAGAGGATACGATATATGTATGCAATTTCAATGGCAGCCAAGATACCAGATGGCTCATTTAATGTGTTACTTCCTCTTCTGTGTGCGGGAGCCTCGCGCTCCTGCCTCCATTCCATTTGACATCTAGACAACATGTAGGATTGATATTGATATTTTATTTGTATCGTGCTCGTACACAAGTGTTTCCGAGCGCGACGAGGCAAGGGTCGGGAGCAAGGGAGAAACAAAACAACGATCTTACGAGGTCAAGTGACATTGAGAATGCGCAAGTGCATGGTAGAGGCAAATGGGGAAAGTCCAAGGGAGGGGGGAGAAAGTGGAAAGGGCTGAGCTAGGAATAAAATAATAAATAAAGAAAGAAAAACACAACAAACAAAGGTAGTGCAGCCAGCAAGTGGCAAGTGCTAGGTTCAAGGCAACAGATGGGGAGTATCTGAAAAGTGCAGAAAAAAGGGGGGGCGACTGCAGGGTTACAGATACAGACCCCAGTGCAAGAGAGTGCCAGGAGGCAGTGCAGGTGGGTAGCAGGGTGAGCAGGAAACTGAGCCCGAAAGTCAGAGGGTAACCAGGTGCACAATGCTGAGACAGAACAGATCAGCAGGGGAGAGAAGGAGCAAAGGCAGAAACAAAGAGGAAGGTCTTGAGGTGCTTCTGGAACCGGAGATGGTTCTCCTCAAGTTTCAGAGTGGCAGGGAGGCTGTTCCAGAGGGAGGCCAAAGATAGAGATCTACCCCCAGCTTGTTTCTTTGAAAAATGACTGACCCTGAGGGAGTTAGAGTGGGAGAGCGAAGATATTTATGGAGGGACAGCTGAAGGTATTTTGGCCTCAGACCCTAGAAAGCCTTGTGGACAATGCAAAAGGTCTTGAATTTAATCCTTGCATTCACAGGGAGCCAGTGGAGAGATTTCAGGGCTGCAGAGATACGATCCCAGGGCTTGAGGCCAAGGACAAGTCTCGCAGTCCTGTTCTGGATAAGTTGTAAAGGGTGGAGAGTAGAAGCAGGTAGATTTAGAAAGAGGCTGTTGCAATAATCCAACCTAGAGAGAACCAGGGCTCGAGAGACCGTTAGCTTCTGGGGGAAGGAGAGGAAAGGCAGAATACCTCTGAGGAGGTGCAGTGGGACGTTTGACTTTTTAGAGACATCAGAGATGTGGGCAGAGAAGGAAAATGTGGAGTCGAAGATGACCTTGAGGTTCTTA
Organism: Ambystoma mexicanum; assembly: GCF_040938575.1. Classification (NCBI taxonomy): domain Eukaryota; kingdom Metazoa; phylum Chordata; class Amphibia; order Caudata; family Ambystomatidae; genus Ambystoma; species Ambystoma mexicanum. The sequence continues at coordinate 158,422,365 of NC_090933.1, forward strand.
GCCACGCAGGTGGGGTTAGGATCTTGCTGGCATTTAGGCAGAGATCGTTGGTGGCACATCAATCCTGAATGGCAGAAAGGCAATCGGAGATGAGAGAAGGAGAAGAGGTGGCCGAGGGAAGCCTGAAAAAGAGTTGTGTCATCAGCATAGCACTGATAATTGGAGTAGAAAATGGCAATGCAGTGGGCGAGGTATTGGTTGAAAAGCCATGGTGAGAGGTTCGACCCCGGTGGAACACCGCAGGTAGAAAGGGAGATAGATGAAAGCTTGGACCCAAGTTGGACCTGGGAGAGACGATCGAAGAGGAAAGAGGTCAGCCAGGTCAGAGCCTGATCAGTGATACCCAGGTTGTCACAGAGACGTTTGTGCAGGATGGTATGTCGAAGGCAGAAGAGACATCGAATAGGATGAAGACAGAGGGGATGTTAGAGTCAAGGTTGGAGAGCAGATCTTCACAGATGTTCAGGAGAACAGTTTCCGTGCTTCTGGCAGCTCGAAAGCCAGACTGATGGTCGTGGATACAACCAACAGAATCAGAGTGAAGGTTAAGGTGCGAGTTGACCAGCTTTTCCAGGTGTTTGCATAGAAAAGGAGTGATGGAGATTGGGCGACAGTTAGCAGGGCAAGAAGGGTCAGCTGTGGGTTTCTTGAGAAGAGGGTGCACAAGAGAGTGCTTCAAAGGGGACGGGAAGGCTCCAGAAGCGAAGGAGAGGTTGCAGAAATCAGCCAGGGCAGGAGGGAGGGTGTCAATGTGGCCCTTGATGGTTTTGGAAGAACAGGGAGGAACCTGTTTTGATGAGACTTTCATAGATCAGACTTGTCTAGCCCTTGCCAGGAGAGAGAAGAGGAAAGGAAGAGAAAGAGGGTGGGGGAGTTTGTCAGAGGGCCAGAGTTCATATAAGGAGAGGGGAGAAGAGGGGGAGGGGACGCGAGGGTGGACAGGATATGCTGGATTTTTTAGCTGAAATGAGAGGCAAGGGCCATGCAAAGGGCCTGGGAGGCGACATGAGAGGGAGAGACTGCAGCAGGGTTGGCCAGCTCCTTGCAGATTTTAAAGAGTTCAGCCGAGTTGTTAGAAGCCGCAGAGACACAGGCTTGGATGTAGGCTATCTTCTTAGTGTGGACAGAGTCGGTAATGCCTTTGGAGCAGGCGACAGGCCAGTTTGTCAGAGGAAGAACAAGAAGCCCTCCGTTTCCGCTCAGCCACCCAACACTTCCGTTTAAGTGTAGCTAGGTCACAGTCATACCAAGATTTGCACTTGGCTTTGGGCTTCAAACAGATCTTCATGACGGGCAAGAGCATCAAGAGTATCGGAAATAGAAGAGTAGAGCATAGACAGGGTAGTGTCAGGATGTGAGTCAGCCAGAGGTGGAGGGGGGGGGAGAGAAGGTGGCAGCGAAAGCCTCAACTGACACACGCTTCATGGGCCGGATGTCTGAGAAGGTAGGTGGCAGTGTTGGGGTAGGCTTAGCCTTCGGGAAGAGAGGGAGAGATGAGATGAGCTGAGAGGAGAGACTGATCACTCCAGGAGAGAGGAGTGATCAGAGGAATGGAGAGGGGGAGGTCAGAGGAGATCAAGACATCAAGTGTGTGGCCTTAGAAGTGAGTCGGGCCAGAGGGGAGGATAGAAAGGGAGAGGGAATCACAGAGGCCACGGAAGAGTACCATGGAGGAACATGAGTCTAGATGGATATTGAGTTCACCAAGAAGGAGGAGTTGAGTGGTTGCGACCAGGAGGGAGGAGGAAAGGTCCGCCCGCTCAGAGAGAGATGTGGTGATCTGACCAGCAGGCCAGTAGATAGGAGCAACGGTCAGATTGGCTAGGAGAGAGAGAAAGCCTGCAGACAAGGCATTCGAAAGAGGAGTATGTCTGCGTTGGAATGATAGAGGAAGGAATCCACTCAGGAAAGATCAGGGCTACACCCCCTCCGGACCGGGTGGATCTGGGTGCAGAGAGGATCGTGTAGCTATTAGGGAGGAGAGTGTCAAAGCCTGTGACAAAGCTGGCTGTGAACCATGTCTCAGTAAAACCGAGGACATCCAAGTTCAAGTTCTTCCAGGAGGTGGCAGAGGAGGAGTGTTTGACAGCAGAACGAGAGTTGAGAGAAGCAGGCTGCCAGGCTTAAAGGCCTTCCCGGCAGGGGTACAAATCGAAGGTACGTCCTGCGGAGGTGAAGAAGAGCCCGAGGTGGGGCAGAAGAGGAGGGAAGAGAGGGCAAGGTAGCCAAGGGGGTTATTGGGGGACAGAAGGAGATGAAAGTAAATTGATGAGGCAAGGGAAGCGCCTATCAAAGAGAAGGAGCTTGGCCTCTCAGCCTTGGACCATGACGGTGCCATTGAGGTAGGCATTAATGATGACTTTAGAGGAGTCAAAGGGAGCCATGAGAGCTTCCGAGCGGGTGCCACCATTAATGGGAGAAGAGGAGACAGGACAGAGCACAGAGATCATATGAAGAGTCCATAGATCTGGTAAAGGAACGACAAAGAGACCGCCAGTGAGGGTGTGTTTGGAGGAATCGCTGGAATAGGTGTCAGCGACACGGAGACCAGAGTTGGAGGCCAATATATCCTTTTTTAACTTCTTCCTGCCAGACTTAGTGAGAAGGGGAGGATAGTCAATGGAGAAGCATTTGAAGAAGATAGGAGAAACAGAAAACGCCATGCATGTGGTAGCGAGAAAAAGGGGGAGGAGCAGGGGGAAGCAGGTGAGAGTGTAACAGAGAGAACAGTGAAGTCACTGGGCAAGCGAGTTACAGAGAAGCAACAATACAAGCAAAGTGCAGAGCAAGTTAGCAAAAACAGCAAGATTTGACTTTTAACCAAAAAAGCCAAAACTGTGAGATTTTACTTTTAACCAAAAAGCAAAAACAGCAAGACTTGACTCTTAACCAAAAAGCGAAAACAGTGAGATTTGACTTTTAACCAAAAAGCAAAAACAGCAAGACTTGACTCTTAACCAAAAAGCAAAAAACAGCAAGACTTGACTCTAAACCAAAAAGCAAAAACAGCGAGATTTGACTTTTAACCAAATTGCAAAAAATGCAAGAATTGACTTTTAACCAAAAAGCAAAAATAGCAAGATTTGACTTTTAACTAAAAAGCAAAAATAGTAGTGGAATTTACAATTTGGGTTCAGATGATAGCAAGGGGTGTAAGCATGCAATGCAATTCAAGAATGCAAACATGGGAGAGGCAGGCAGAGAAGGACAATGAAAAGTCAAAAGAGCAAAAGGAGTGAGTCCAGAAGCAGGGAACTAACCCATAGTTAAGGAGGTTTGAATGTCAAGGTAGTCTGGATTTCTTTGCAGAGTGAGGTAGCAGCATCATGGAAGTTCAGGTGCTGCGGTGCAGAAAGGAACCAGAGTAGCGATCTGGTAGCAGACAGCTAGCCGACAGGGGCCTTAGTTGTGGACCTTTGTTACTGGTGCCGGCTCCCGCCTACCGGTGGCCCTGATTGGACAATGAAGGAAGTCTGTGACAATGAGAGGGGGCCAGTGTGCAGGCACAAGAAGGAGCCACCACGTGGTGAAAGGCGAACAGCCATTTTTAAGGAATGCACAAATCAGGACTTTAAACACAGCAGAAGCACTGTGCACCTTGTTTCTTTTAAAATCAGAGGTGCAGATGTTAGGGCAACTCAGCCATGTACTGTGTAATCAGCAAGAAAGGATCCAGGAAACATTTCGGGCTGTGTCGTACCCCAATCAAAAAACAAACCAAAGTGCAGAAAATGCCTAAATGCTATCCCACAATTCGGAAAATGCAGGCAGAGGTGGTAGAACGCGGGGTAAATGCCTTGCAGGCTTACCTTAGGAGTCGAGCTTTTAGGCTGCTCACTGTTCGGCAACTTGATGTTGAAGATATTGTGATCACCTTAACCAGTAAGATTATCACGTTGTATCCCGGATCAGAACATGATTGATGAGTGAACTCAGAAGGTCTTCATGTGTCATTAGGTAAGACTATGGGGGTCATTACGACCTGGGTGGTAAGGGATACCGGGCACCGGTAAGGAGACCGGTGCCGGTAATCCCTTGCCGCCGTATTCCAAGGTCCCTTAGCGGGTTCCACCTGGGTTCTATACGGGACCCGTTAAGGGACCTTGGAGCTAATAACGGGCCCACAATTAGCGAGCCCATTATTAGGGCCTTCCCATTGAGCCCTATGGGGGCTCAAATGGGAATGGGGATTGGCTTTTGGCATGGGGACTTACCGGGTCCGCCTAGGGCGGAATGTCCCGGTAAGTCCCCCCTCCACCAGACCGGACCCGGACCGATTTTGGAGGCAGCCATGGCGCTAATAGCGCGCGCCATGGCTGCCTCTAAACTCTGAATGAGGCCCTATGTCAGTGCATGTGCACTTTGCGGTGGATGGGACGCTGCATGCATTATTTCAGTTTAAAGATGTGCATGTTTGATTGTGCAGGATCAAATAGGATGAGTAGCTCACTGGACTAGTTGCTGGTCTAGCCATTTTATCACTCAGACCTATAGTGATGTTGAAGGGGAGGGGACCAAGGTGGTGTGTCTATAAGCAGTTTCCAAGGCAGACTCGCTGTGTGTCAGCTATGCCTGGTGAGATGGTGTGACCCTCTGCTGTGGCTGGTGCGTTTAATATCAGTTTGTTAGATTGCAGGTTGCTTGATTCATGTCTTGCTCTTCTGTTTAGGCACGCAGGTTGTTGGAATCCTACAGTAACATTTGTCATTGCATTAATCAGGTGTAGGGCTCATATAAAGTAAGTTGCATGCAGGGATCATAATGGTAGTGAAGAACAGAGATCTCAGATGGTGTGTCACCTGCCGAGCGCCCAGTTGCCATGCCTCACGCAGCCTACTGTAAGGACCCGCCTCTGGTTCCAATAATCTCTCCGTGTGTAGAGCGCAGTGTGCCATGCGTGCAGAAGCAATTTAGAGTAGTCTCCTACTCAAAGTCTCAGCCACGTTATCATGCTGGTGGCCAGCACTGATGTACATATATGACGGAGACAAAGAAGCGTTCGGGACATGAAATCCCATAAACTGTTACTGACCCACCCACCTCAGTAGAGGTGGGTGGGGTGTAAGCAAAAAAAGGAAGTCCTGAGGACCATGCTCCCAAAAGCTGAGCACCCTACATGCTGATTGTACAATCCATTACCCCATCCCTTTGGGTTCAGCGAAACTGACATGCTTTGTTGTGTGATAACAATAAAACTAATAGTAAATCATTTATAGGCCTTGAGTCGTCTGGTTATCCCACAGTCGTGACAGTACCCAGTTTCCTTCTGTGCTGCCCACCACTGAAACATACCCGCATTTGCTATAAGAACGTATTTAAATACAAATAGATAATTCACTTTCAAAAGGGTGCATGTTAAAATGAACAGTTCTTGTAGCTGAGGGATTACCTGCCAAAAGAGGTGAATGGTTTAAGTCAATTCCTATAGAGGTGTTATTTTGGTTGTCAGCCAAGCCCATCCTTGGCAGATTGTTGGGCTGCTTGCTTCTCTCTATAGTCTTTACCCTTTTTTCATATCACATAGAAATCGTCAAGCTTGGAATTTGTTGTTCAGTATGCAAGCCTTGGTGTGTGTCGGCATATCAGGATGCGTCTGCAAATGTTTACAAAGCGGAAGTTAAAATGGATCCACTGTCAAAATCTTTGGGATTTTCAGAAATTGGACCACATGCCCTGTTGCTCGAAAACACAGTCTCACAAAAATATTTGTCTTTAGTGTTTAGTATTTATTAAATTTATATAGCGCTTTACTCCAAATGTCTTGTAGCTGTTTGATCTTGGCATGTGCATAGTGCTTCAATGGTAGTTTTTGAGCTTTTGTGGGAAAACGTACACAAAGAAGTTAGTTCATGTAGAATGCCATTCAGCACAAACAAGGTAAGTTGGAAAGTTTTTTGACATAATGTTTAGCTATGTAATCATTCTCTTCCACTTGCTAGTTTTCAACACATATTGGGCTAATGGGCCTCATTACAAGTGTGCTGGGCTAGAAAAAAGGGCAGAAAAAATCTGCTAATTCCGTCTCTGGCATTTTTTCCGGACTGGCACACTTCATGTTTGCCGGTGTGGGCCAGGGATCTACCGGCAGGCCTAACCTGCCGGTAGATCAGGCCCCTACTGGAAAAAATAAATGCCTGTTGGATCCAAGCTGTTCAGGAGCTGCCCTGGATGCGGGCTACAGAACGTCCTTAAGGAGGATGAGCACTCTTGGTGCCTCTACTGCCTTCACGGTGACAAATCGCACGTGGAGAAGGACTGTACGTTTTGTAAGAACATGTCCGAACAGACAATGAGAGATTTTCGTACTCGACTCGCCAACTGACTGGAGGGGAAGAGCCCAGCAGCAGGTGAGAAGAGGAAGAAGTCAGAGCGGTCTACTAAGAACTTTGGGAGCACTCCGGCGACGGGGGCCTAACAAAAGTCCAATTTGTCAGGCTCCTCGGCTGCAGGGCGCATTATCACCGACGTCATCAACCACGAGCCAGCGCTGTGGCTCAGGGAAGAGGAAATCGGAGAACCCGGGCAACCTTCGGGAGAAGTCCCGGTCGATCCCGACGGAGACAGCCGAGGGTGAGTGAGGTGGTGACCCTCCCCCCAAGATGAAGGCCCAAAGTCGCGAAGGCTCTGGTTCACCCAGCTAAGGCCTCGATCGAGGGAGTTGTGGCGGCCCTGGCGAAGCCTGCAGAGGCTACCCCAGTGGAGACGACGCTGGGCCTAGAGTTTCCCTGCCGCCGCGGAGGGAATCCCCTTTTCAGCCTATCGATAAGAACCTCGTGAAACGCCGGGCGGAGAAAGAGGAGGGGGCCCCGTGGCCTTTACGAACACAGATGCCACTTCTAAAGAGGATCTGGCTGGCGTCGCAAAGATCCTGAACAAGAAGTTCGAGGAGGTCCGGTCCTACGGGAGGGATCCCGACGAGGCGGACAAAGAAAGCGACGGTGGTGCTGACGAGGAACCGCGGGCCATGGAGGGGACGGAGGATCCTTCTCCCCAACCGTCGCAACCGGTGCCTATGCCACAAGACAACTCAGGAGCGATATTGATGGCTATTCAGGCCTTGTGTACGGAGATAAGGACAAGGTTGCCCTTACCCCCAGCGGACGATGCAGCAGAGCCTGGACAGTCGGTTAGCCCACCAAGCAGGCAGAGGAGAACTCATCCCCCTTCTCCTTTCCAGCCTTTCCAGCCTTCACGTCCTTCCCCCCTTCTGAATGATGAGACAGGAACGGAGACGGCGACAACGGGGATGGATGAGGACGGTGGTGACGACGGAATGGACCTTCCATCACCACCCGCTCGGGCCTCCCCTCCCAAAGAGCAGAAGAAGGAAGGTTTCCTCTACCAACGGCGGGAGGCCAAGAGGAAGACTGTCCTCTCAGTTCCATTACTGGACGACATCTGGGACGAGGGGCTGGTGCTCCTGAACAACCCGTCCACGGCTCCTGCTAAGAGGGACCGGTACGAGAAGGAGTACTGGGTCCCGGACCCCGCCCCATGTGCCTTAGGGCACAGCCGTCCCCGGAATTGGTCATCTCTGCGGCGACCAAGAAGAAAGTGGCAGGGGCGACGGCTTCAACTTCAACTTCCCCGCCAGACGGCGAGGGGAATAAACTGGATGCCATGGGACGGCGGGTCATCTCGTCGGTGGCGACGACTATTAAAGCGGCCAAAGCCCTCGCAATTGTGGTACACTACGACAGGGAGCTGTGGTTTAAGATCGCTCCCCTGCTGGACTTCCTCCTGGATGACAAGAGGGCTGAGGCCCTGGAAATCCTACAGGAAGGCGAGGTGGCTTCGGACCACGCCATTACGGTGGCCACGGACATCGCTGACACCGGCTTTCGCCAGATGGGTCTTGGGTGTTCTTCAACAACGACGGCCCTCCTTTCGGAACTCTGGAGGCAAGCAAGGTGCCTCCAAAGGATTCAGCGTTGGTTCCTCGTCGTACCGCCAAGCGGCCCGCACCTCGGCGCAGAAAGCCTACAGACGACGCAGCAAGACAGGAGGATCTTGTTGTCGTCGCCAAGGAGGCCAAGGCGGCAAGACCGCGGCCAAGCAGGACTGAACCGGCATGGCGTCGGGCCCCCACCCAAGCCCCCCGGTGGGAGGCCGCCTGGCGAGATTCATCAGCGTGTTGGAGTCCATCTCACTGACCGTTGGGTGCTAGATGCCCTGGCCCGTGGGCACACCCTGGAATTTCAGAGAAGGTGTCCATGTATACCACCCGTGGCGAGGAAGGAAAACCACGTCCCACAACTACTTCTGGAGGTACGAGCGATGCTAAGGAAGGGAGCCATAGAACTCGTCCCAAAAAGGCTCTGGTGCTCTGGAGTGTACTCGCGGTACTACCTCGTCCGGAAGAAGACCGGCGGTTGGCGACCCATCCTGGACCTTCGTCGTCTAAACAAGTACATCAAGTCTCAGAAATTCCAGATGGTCACCCTGCAGCACGTGCTGGGAGAGCTGGAAGGAGGTGATTTCCTATCGTCGCTGGACTTGGAGGATGCCTACTTCCACATCCCCATTCTAAAGGGACATTGCAAATTCCTACGATTTGTGCTCCAGGGTCAGCACTACCAGTTCAAAGCCCTTCCTTTCGGATTGAAGTCGGTGCCCAGGGTATTCACCAAGTGCCTGGCAGCAGTGGCGGTGCGGCTGCCCCTGCAGGGGATTCACGTCTACCCCTACCTGGGTGACAGGCTCATCCGGGCAAAGTCAAGAGAACTCCCCGTTGATAACACAGCGAAGACCGTCCAACTGCTCACGGATCTGGGACTCTCGATCAACTTCGCAAAATCCCACTTGGTACCGTCACAAGTCGCCATGTTCCTGGGAGCCAGACTCGACACAGTGGTGCGATTTGCCTCCCCATCGGAAGAAAGGACGAAGGCCATCCTGGGCAAGGTGCAACGGCTGTCGACCATGGAGGTGGCCAGGGTGAGGTCCATCAACTCCCTACTTGGCATGATGTCATTGTGCATCTACCTCGTGCACCTATGCAGACTGCGGATGCGACCACTGCAGGAGTTCCTCGATGCCTGTTGGATGCAAGCGGCGGGCAGTTTCGAGGACCGGATCTCACTCAGAGACTTTCTGCCAAGCCATCTGGTGGTGGGGCACCCGCGCACATCTACCGGCGGGCATGGACTTCCAGACCTTGGCACATCAGGAAACGGTGACGACAGGCGCCTCCCTGGAGTGATGGGGAGCACACACTGGCGATCTCCACGCAAGAGGCCTTTGGCTCCTGGAGGAGAGATCCCTGCACATTAATGTCCTGGAACTCCGAGCCGTGTTCTGGGCCCTCAGGTCGTTCCTTCCGTCCCTCAAGGGCAAGGTGATAAGGATCTTCACTGACAACACCACCACAATGTTTTACATCCGCAAGCAGGGTGGCACCAGATCCCCATCCCTGTCCAAGGAAGCGCAAGATCTGTGGCACTGGGCCGTCGCCCAAGGGATGTTTCTGGTACCCTTCCATCTGACAGGAATAAAGAACACCATCGCCGACTCACTCAGCAGGGAGCTGCGCTTGTGCCACGAGTGGGAGCTGCAGCAGGATAAAGTGGATCTCCGACGATGGGACAATCCCCAGATCAACCTATTCACGAAGGCTACGAACACCAAGTGCCGGTTGTTCACCAGCAGGTTTCCCCAGCCGCGGAGCATGGGCGAGGCCTTCTCATTCCCCTGGGATGGCCTATTACTGTATGCGTTCCCGCCGTTGCCATTACTGCTGCGACTCATCAGTCAACTCAGACGGTCCCGGTGCAGGATGATCCTCGTTGCACCAGCGTGGCCGAGGCAGATTTGGTTCCCGGACCTTCGGGACATGTCTGTGTCCCCCCCCCAATCAAACTGTAGACGGACGTGGATCTTCTCGCCAGAGAAGGAGGTGCCATCCTCCACCACGACCCGGGGTCGCCGAACCTGCAGGCCTGGTTCCTGCAGCACTAGAGTTCGGAGGGTACGATACCCCGGCGGACTGCAAGGTGGTGCTTGCAAAGGCCAGGGCGTCCTCTACTCTCAAGTGCTATGGACACAAATGGAAGAGGTTCTCTGTCTGGTGCCGTGCACAGAAGATTAACCCTTTGCGGATTACTAAGTGCTGCCGTACTTGCTATCGTTGGCCAAGGCGGGGCTGGCACATGCCTCCATCAAGATCCATCTGGCGGCTATCTCCCGCTACATCAGAACTCCGGGGCGCTCGTCGCTATGGTCCCATCGCCTGGTGAAGGAGTTCATGAAAGGACTGTTCCGATCGCCCCCGCCGGTGTAGGATCCGGCCCTGGCATGGGAGCTCAACGTGGTGCTTACCAGGCTCATGGGGCCGCCATTCGAGCCGCTGCATTCGGCACTATTGAAGTTCCTGTCGTGGAAGACAGCGTTTCTTGTGGCCATCACCTCCGCACGACGAGTGGGAGAGATCCAGGCCCTCTCCTGTAAGCCTCCATACCTGACTTTCCAAGAGACGAGGGTGGTGCGGAGGGCGCACCCCTCCTTCATGCCTACGGTGCCGTCGGACTTCCATCTCTACGAGCCCTTGGTGTTACCTGTTTTCTTCTCGTCGCCTTCGTCGCCGGCTGAGAGGACTTTGCACTCGCTGGATGTAGCTAGAGCGCTGAAGTTCTACGTGGACCGCGCAAAGAGCCTTCGGAAGACATCACAACTGTTTGTGAACTTTGGACCTGTGAACCAAGGGAAGGACCTCTCAAAGGCTTCCATTTCCAGATGGCTCTCCGGCTGCATCATGCACTGTCACCGGTTGGCAAACCGACCGTTGCCCGGTTGTCCGAGAGCCCATTCGACCAGAGCGATCGCTGCTACCATGGCATTCCTGTATGGTGTGCCCCTGCTGGACATCTGCAGGGCTGCTACGTGGAGGTCAACGCACACCTTCACGAGATTTTACTTCGGTGACCGGGATTCCAGGGAGCAGTCCAGGGCCAGCCAGGCAGTGCTGCGCAACCTGTTCGCCAGAAGGTGGGACTGGTGAGGAGGTAACAGTTGCTTAATGTTGAGTTGATGAAATGCTTAATGTTGAGCCTTGCCACCTCCCGTGGTTGTGCATGTGTGTACTGCTATGTATTCTTATATTCAAAAGCATGCAAATCCATGCCAGACCCCATGTTGGAGAAGGAACAAGTTACTTACCTGTAACTGTTGTTCTCCAGCATGGGTCTGGCATGGATTCACATGCGAACCCTCCCTCCTACCCCTCTGCTCTTGGTCCTACTGCCACTTTACGTGCCACCAAATCTGAAGATGGCTGCCAGAGGAGGGGCTTAGGTAGAAGGCAGTCATTGGCTGGGGGCAGTATGACCCAGAGACCAGTGATTGGTTACTAGTAGAAAGACGGTTCAGAAACGAAACTGAAACTGATTTTATCTTTACCGGATGACGGGGAATATTCATGAGCATGTGAATTCATACCAGACCCATGCTGGAGAACAACAGTGTTCTCATTTGCCAATGGGTGGAGGTTTCTCCGCCTTCCCGGCATTCTATTTAGTACCACATCACCATCAGTCTGCTCTTTGTAGAACATTCACATTAATTATTAGCATGGACTGTTATATATGGAAGTAGACATAGCTGAAGTATTAAGGTTGCAACTCGCACTGCAGGACCCAATACCAGCTGCCCAGTCCTGGTAGTTAGCTTGACTGATTTGGGGAATAGACCCAAATAGGGGAACATTAATTAATGAGCTCTTATACTGCACTGAATTGCCACCATAGTGGTCTCAAAGCACCTATCCTTGTCCGAGATTTTAAGGTGTACTCGTCCCCACCCAGGGATCGCCAGACCTTGGTCTGCTGGAGGACAATGAAAATAGGGGATTAGAGATGGTTGAGGTATAGAATGGAGGATAGGAAGAATGGACGGAAGCTTGAACTGAGGGACAGAGTGAGCAGAGAGGTGAAAATAATGTTGTAAGTGTATAGACTGGATGCATGAGGCGCTCGAGATGTGCTTGGGCTATCCTAAGTATAGTGAAGGCTTTTTGCATATGAAAGCGATTGAGAAATTGGCTGCCAAGGACAACAAAGTCCAATATGTATGTGTTGCTTATGCATAAGACATTTTGAACGAAAGATAGGAGTAGAGGGTAGAGGTCGGAAGACAAGAGCAGATAAAGGAATCCAAGGTTCCAGAGTTTAACCCAGTTTCGTATAAATATTGTAAAGATATGGTTATTATAGAGAGCATCACCTGTGTTTCAAAAAGTAAAAGATACAAAAATCTCATAAAATATCACAAAACATACGATGACTCAAATTTGCAGGTAAATTAAGAGCGGTGTTGCTCTTTCCCTTTTTCCGTGCAACCTCACTTTAATCTGCTGTGACCGGAATAGGAATCCACTGTGAAAAACTGCTTAGATGCTGTTATTAAAGGATTTTGTGGGCTATCATGCAAAAAGTGACTTTGCTGTGTGTGTCAGATAAATAAATGTCATCCTGCACGTCTTGTGATATTTAGATTCATGCATGCCTACAAGTGACTTGCCATGATATGCTTATCTTCTGTGTGAGAGTGCGGTTTTCAAGTGTATCGCCTCAGAGTATCGAACTCAACAACACATTTTTCTTTCAGTTTCCGAATTTCAAGAACAGAAGCAGTATTTCGCCACCCATCGATCATAAGAGGATCGAACCAACATTGTTCATGGTAGAGTATACTAATTGCATGTTATCATTTTTATTTCTTGAGTGTGTGATATATATATATTTTTTTAAATAAATGCCCCTTTCAAATCTGCCTCTTTGTGCTGCTGTTGGAAATCTCCTCACTCAGCTGAGGAGCTCGTGATGGCTGCGCTTCTGCTTTCCATTATGATCCGTTTTTGCACATTTTGTAATAATATGGACAGTGAAAAAAAGCAATGGTTTCCTAATTGCACATCTTATATTGCCCTTGAAATTCAACACAATAATACATAGTTTACGTTTCAATGAAAGTTCAGGCATTGGATATCCTTGGGCACACTCTTTTTGACTCACACGTCAGCTCTGTGAAGGTGTAAGGCACACTGTTGGCCGCCCCTTAAATAATCATCAAACTAGTTGGGTAATTACCATTTCCTTTAAATATCTTATAAGGTTACTTAGAAAAGATCCATCAAAATACATGAGATTGATTTTATGATGTCATTACTCACGTTAGATATAATGTAAAATTGTAAAATCCTATATATATATATATATATATATATATATATATATATATATATATATATATATATATATATATATATATATATATATATATATATATATATATTAATATTAATGATCACACCATTATCTCGGTATTGAAGGCCTTGAACTATTTAATTTACAGCACACATTGTACATATTTTCCTCTTCATTACATTTAATGTAACTCAATACCTTTCTCATACTTCCAATGTTTGTATCCAAAAACCTGCGTCTACTCCGAGTTTCCACTTGGCGGCAGCGTTAGTCATTTAAATTATTAAGAACACTGTCACTCAATTTATGACCTGTCACTCAGTTTATGAACTATTTCAACTCCTGTGCTAAGCCTCTGGTTAACCTTTTCTTGTAACTCTGGTTTTATGCGTATGTTTTAAATGCCGATCGATTCCTGCATCCAGAGTGTGATGTGACCTTGAAAGCAAGCGTCCCCAAAAGGCTGTACCCGCCCCACAATGAGAGGCAATAAAGGACACACCCCAGGAGGCAATGAGACCAAGACCAAGTGCAGGTGATGTAAAAGGTTTATCTAATCAATATAGGGCATGCAAAGGACTCTGCAAGCTCCGGGAGCGCTCTGTCTGACAATAGGAAAGCCAGCCATATTTATTACAAAACCACATCACTAATCCTATACGCTATAGGGGGCCCATAGTCTCAGGGATTGGGTGGCGTCGACTAAACTATAGGCGATGTAGTGATGAGCCGCTCCAGAATTGGTGGACATCCGCGTGGTGCCAACGTGGGTTGGATGGGTCAGCTGGGCTTGTCGGGTGATGCTGCCAGGCCAGGCGCGGTCAGCGTTGGTGATTGATGGCTGCACTAACACTTTGCCCTTGCGGCCACAGACACAAACACTCATCCTTTAAACAATTCCAGTTGTCCTGTAAATCCTACAATATGTTACTCTAAGAAATAATAGGCGACCGGAGGAACAACATGCAATATGAAGCTTCACCAATACATCAGTGCACTGTTACTTTTAACCTGTTGACCGGGTGCCATAAGCTGGGTGTCTGGTCTAAGGGCACAAGGTGAGATGCCTTGTCGTTCTGTTCTGTTAGATGTGGTGAGGAATTACTTTATGAGATGTTAGTACAGGGTTGAATACCTATCTCCAAGGTTCATTAATTTGGGGTGAACTGGAGTACTACTGGATTAGTGAGGGCACACCTCTGGCCCCTTGAGGCGGTGGGGTTTAGGACCAGGTTGTAAATAATTCATTTGGCCGACTCGGGCGGCTGCGGACACGGGGGAGGTGAATACTTGAAGCGGGTGCAGCAGAATGGGGGGAGGTGAGGCTGTGCTGCTCGTGCACCAGCAAACCCTGGCGGGCCTTGGTGGGATGAAGGGGTGATGGCCTTGTGGCTTTACGCGGTTCTCGGTGCCTGGGCTGTACAATATATCATACGAGGGAACGGTTAATAAAGTTAGTAGCAATAAAATGATTACAACTTTCTATTGTTTATACACTTGTTCACATCTTCTTACATAGCTATAACAGTTTGGCAGTAGCACATACATTACATAACATTAGTAGAATGCATATTAGTAATTCGTAAGGCAACAGATAGATAACACGTGAGGTAGCATCAGGTTGGATCGTGTACTCAGGAGCATAGATGCAATACATTCATATACAATCGTGCATTTGCATTTTCGGTTATACCAACTTAAATGCATTTCATTATAGTGCACACGAGTATTCTTGGCAATGCTTTTTCGCCTTCTTTTGTACACTAGCAGCATCGATGGTTAGCGGTAGGTGGGGCTTTATCAAGCCCTTTCATTAAGTCTTCGAGGCACTTGGTATTTTACAATAGACCGAAGTCACTCGTGCTTTAGCAGTGTTACAAACTTCACCCCTTTCCAACACCCATATTATAATTTCCAAACAACCCCGAGAGTCGGTGGGCTTTAGTATGTAAACAACACTCTATTTGGGGGAACGTGAGCAGGGATCTGCACAGGAAGGTTATTGACACCATATATTTCAACTGTTAGGGGTTAGATGCCAGGTCGAGGCCTATTCGATTGGGATGGTTCTTGTTATTTTCCAGACTCAAACAACGAGTCAGGTCACTCCGGGGACAGTGATGTACTGCGGAAGGTAAATGATACAGTGTTTGTTCTGATACTTGTTTGTGTCTGGTTTCTCGTGAGAACGGGCCTTCAGCGGATCTGCCATGTGGTGGAGGCGCAGGGGGAGTGCATGGTTCCCTGTGTGCAGTGAGCGGGGGGCCGAGCTGCAGCTTTCGCAGACAGGCTGTTTCATTGGGGTTTTTGGTCACTTCTATCTAAAATGGAGTCGTGGAGCTTTCAAAATGGTGGCCATGGTAGCTTACAGTACAAGCCGATTGGCCCTGTGTGTCGATCAGCAGCCACCCTGACACCCGCGCACAGGTGCCGCTGACGAGCCACGAGCCTCACGCAGGTGGGGCATGTCAGGGAGGGGGTCCTATAAACCTATCCTCCCATACAACCTTCAACAAACTCACACAGGTATGCACTATATTGTTTTTTCAATTAACAGAGTTTGGTGTACCGGACCACCTTCCTCCCCACATTAGCCTTCTAGTGCTGAACATCCATATATAGTACAGTGCTATGATGCCATAAGGAAGAAAGGCAGATGCGCGCTTTACAACTTCCAACTTTAGTTAACATCTATGTCTACCTGGAGTTGCGCAATAAGAACAGAAGGGATTGCGCTGCAGGGGTTCATGATACAAAGAGCTTCAACTGCCAGCTTTGCAGAAGTTAATTTCAAATATGATTGGATAGATTTATGCAGTGGAGTTGCACTTGGTTATGATGTAAGCAGCTGTCAGATAGCAGTACAAAATATGATAGAGAGCTGGCTTAACTCAAGGCAGAAATCACATGTCATTTTTGTACTACTTAGGAAGTGGTCTAAAAATGAAGTCTCATGTGGCACCCTTTTGTGGCACCCCGGAAAGGTATACCAATGTGACATAGAAGTGCAGTTTGGTCAACCACTTTTGGTTGAGTCTACCAAATACATATAAATGCATGCAGATGTATTTGGGGCTAAGGTAGTAGTGAGGTGGCGGATTGGAGGAGGTCAGGAGTGTGGGGTAAGTGGGAGTGCTCTGGGGTGGAACCCCATAATAGAAACAAGCATTGGCAATGCCAACAGTTTGGGCTTTTGTGTAGGCTTGGGAAATGCACTGGCTAGGCTCAGCCTTAGTGGTATTAACTGCCCATTGATGGTAGCAGGTGCAAATTGGTACAAGTACCTGGGCATCTAATATCAGACCCTGGAAAATGCTGAATACTTATAAAAAGCCTAAACTGGTGACTTTGGCAATGCTTGTTTTTAACAGGACTTTAGTGGAGGACAGGCATAGAGTTTATAAATTGCGTGGCTGAGGAAGGCCTGGTTGATTTTCATAGTACACCAGTGGCAGGCTTGCAGGTCCAATTAAGTCATTAACTCTCAGCAGACTGTTTTGAAAAAAACATTGGCAGGCACTTCCAGTGCAATGTTTGATGGTAAGGCCTGAATAAAGAGAGCTCAAATAGATCACATGAGGAGGTGTTTTGGGCAGTGAGGGGTAGGAATGGCCATAGGGTTTAGTATGGCCAGGGGCAGTTAATGGGTGTGCAAATAACCAAACAACTGCCATGACCCATAGAACTTGCCCCTTCTGGACTTCCTGGTCCTTATCGCGCCGGGGCTTGTATTCTTTGTTACTCCCAACATGGCCGCAACAAGCGACTTGCCTCGCACCAGCTTCCACGTCGCACACGGCACGTTCTATAAATAGGCCATGCCCCCGGGGCCCTGTGCGTCTCAACGCTATCATTAGGTCGTGACTTGACGTGTGTGTGCTGTTCGGCGAATCCACTATTCCTAGATCCTGGTTCCTTCTTCCTTCCTTCACCCCTTCCCTCTAGTCTGCTCCTGGAATCCCCATTCTTGGCGACCGCTACCTATTTTCCTGGACATCCTGGAACAGCGGCCTTCCCGGAACTGTGAACGCGCTCTGCAGCCGGACGAGACTCGAGCGAGCCGATACAAGACCCGATCTGTCCACGAGGAATCCTCCCGCGGAACAGAGCAAGAAGCGCTCCCAGGTGAGACGGGGGAGATTTACGACAGTTTGAGACGACAAACGACCGACACTGATACTGCTATGGAGAAAGCAGTCCAGGACCTTATGCGTGGCATGCAAGAGCTCACAACTGAAGTACAGAACTTAAAGGCTGAGAATGCTGCGTTAAGGCAGCTTGTTTTGTCTCACGACCCCGCTAACAAGGACAGTGTGTTACTGGGTGGAGTGGTAGACAAATATGATGGATCGGCAAAATCCTTACGTGGATTCCTGGATTCCTGCTTGGTGCATTTTACTTTTAAGACCTATTATTTTTCAACTTCTAGGGCGAAGGTGGGCTTCATAATCTCGCACCTCACAGGGATACACACCTTAACACTCATTCATGGATTATTTGTGCCGAAAAAAACGGGATTTGTGCGCCATTCTGCCCGCAAATCCCCATTTGTTAAACAGGAATTTGCGGGAAGAATGGCGCACAAATCCCATTTTTTTCGGCACAAATAATTCATTAATTACCCCCCCCCCCCGTTATCTGTAGAGGTGCCAGTAGTAGTCTGGAAGTCCAGAGAAATTGGTTACTTCATGAATGATGGGATTAACTAAATCAGAGCTTCAGCGAGACATGTCTTTTCCCTACACAAAAGTAGCCTTTAATTTGTGCATGTCAGCTGCCCATTCGTCAAAGGGTTTGATGAATGGTTTACTTAGTCCCAGTGAAGACATGGCATGGCATGTTTTATTGATTGCAGCCAAGGACTGTGTCCCTACCACTGAGGCTAGCAGGTCCTTGATAAGCTAGTGCGTTAGATGAAAATCACTCTCCCTTTTACTCAACAATCTCGCCCATAAATTCAGAGGTTTAAAGTTTAGAGTGTGAAAGCAAAAGGAAGATATCGAGGCTGAGTACCCCAAAAGGAAATACACCAAACGCGGGTTCAAAAGATACACAGATCTTTATTCTACAACTGAACAGTTTCAAAGGACAAAGTAACAGATAGCTATCAGGCCCTCAGTACAACACAGCAAATACCAGCCCTGTTCGGTGTGTGCAGTGAGTGGGACTGTACAGTAGAATGGTCGTGCCTTTTATACATTGTATAATCTGATGTTCAGCCCACTTGTAGGTTAATGAATCTCGGATCTAGGGTTTGTGCTGAGTTTGTTCCTAATTTATGCATTTATACATTTAGGGGTTATCCTTAATACATTCGCCAACACGTTACAATAGCAACAGTGTGTCTTTGGATTTCACGTTGAGCCTTCGCACATATCTTGGACTATATAGTAAAACAAGTGTTCACATAAGATGCTCAAACAGTATTGTGCACGATATATGTTCATGGATTAGCTTTGTTGGCACAGGTAATCCTCTATACACAGGTCAACGAAGGGCAAGGTCTCATTACATGATCCTAACATTTACCCTGCGGGCAGTTTACACATTAACTTGTACACAGAGGTCAAGACGGCCATGTTACATTCAAAACGACACTGTCCACCATCTTAGAACACAGAATGACTTTAAAGTGAAAATCTAAAATGGCAGATGAACCTAAAAATGGCAACTAACACAGATCTAAGGTCAGGACCTTGCAACGCAGATTTCCTCGCAGAGCGACTGGACTTAGGACAATATATATAATAAAGGAGGCATGATATGAGTTCCCGTTTGACAAACCCTCCTTTTAGCCTAAACCAATCGCTAAACTACTTCTATTCATTTTACGAATAACTCCACGTCTCAACGTCCATACACCCTGAATCACTATCGGAGATATCAATTGCCATTAGATTGGTTACTAGAATTTCTTTTAACACATATTCATTGGAGTTCTTGTCCGGGGCATATACCTTGCGTCCTAATGTACCCATCACCTGTGCGCAACATCCTCCTAACATCGAACATATACCAGGAAGGCATTGTACACAGCAACACGGTAACAGCAGAATTCCTAAAATGATCAGCAAGACTGAAAGTAGCTTCCAACCCCAAGATCGCAAGAAGTCCCAGAACCAGGTGCTAAGATTCCAGGTTCCCTCGGAAACATGCACTTCTGAATTTAAGACAGGCAGATTCTGTATTGCTTCGAAGACATTTGGGAAGGAGTCTGCCATGAAAACACAGCAAGCGGATCCCACTAATTTACATACCCCTCCACGTTCAGCCAGGATGACATCTAATGCCATCCGGTTCTGAAGTGCTACTAACCTTATTGCTTTCTGTTCTAAAGTCATATTATAGAGTATGTCAGTGGTCCGGTTGATGGTTCTCTCCAGTACTCTCGCTAGTCTCCTGATATCCTCGGAGTTCATTATTTGTCCCCAAAATGGCACAAAGGATTTCGCTACGTCTCCCAGAACTTGTGCTGGAGTGTCACCATTCTCGTCCCGCCGTGGACGAGACTTTGAAACTTCTATGGTACTGTCTATGAATACCCCGGGTAACAGGATCCCTAAATAACAAGTTCCGTGCCAGTCGCTGGGTAACCATGGAAATGCTACATTACCTCAAACAAAGTAGACAGGTTCGCCTACATACAAAGGTCTGTCCTCCCCAGTCAAATTTGCAACGTTGGCGCAACCTTTAAAATCACCCATTGACTGAGTACCATTCCTCTGTATGCAGAAAGAAACTGAATCGAGGCTATGGTTGACAGTGTAGGAAGGAGGCGTGGCATCCTTATCACCTATAGAAGCCATTTTAAAAGAAATCAAGGATTGAGAAGGACGAGACAGTCTATCAGAAGGCCTAATAGAAGCAGTGTTAGGCTTACTCCTATTTTCAAAGGGCGAGCATCCCAAGGGAGTTAGAACACGTTTTTCAAACTGATTCAAATTAGTCCCATCAAAGTTACCTGAGATGCTAACGTTCCAGCGACCAAAGAACAGTGCTCTAAGATAAGCATAGCATGCAGTTGTCAAAGATAGAGGATGAATATACCAACCTAGCCCCTTATCCCTGTGTTGCGGTAAATGTAAACAGACTCAACAGTTGGACTTATTAAAGGTGGCATGTGCAGCATTCATAATGAGTAATAGTGTATTGTTATGATATTTCTGTCTATGCTGAGAGTCCCTAGGAGATAGAGTGTGCAGATGCACAAAAAGAGTAGAAACAGTAGGTACATTTTCAGTCAGCAACAAATTGTCAAGCGGATGTATTTCTTCTAGATACCAGAAGCCTAAAACAACGACTATTATAAAGCCAATTAATATTATCACAAAACAGCAATACGTTTTCAGGGCCCAAACAGTTAGAGGTTCATTCCATAGCTGGTCACACAGTCTTTCCCCTTTTCCATACGAGCGGGAGCGGTTGCAGGCATTGTAGTCTTCAAACAAACGCACCAATGTTATTAGCTGGCAACCTCCAGGCCGAGCATTTTCTTAGTCTTTCCACAACCCTAGCCAACAGAATCCCCTTTTCAGACAATTAATCGGGCCAAAAAGCAAGCCCTTGATGACTTACTTCTTCTCCGAGCGCACAGCCGAACCATGCCGTAAGTCTATTTCCTTGGACGCAGATCGTACCTTGTGATCCCTGGTACTGATTGATCCGTGAACAACGTGTCGTCACTTCCCACTGGAAGCGGCGAATGAGCAGAAGCTAAGTCAGAGGCGCAACTGGGGATCGCCTCTGGAAACAAAATGGTTGGAGAGTGTGGGGATGGAATGTCTGTTTCCCCAGACCTCACAGGATCAGGGAGAATCCTCGACACACTTTCGGTGCCAGTTACTGCTTCAGGATCGTTGGTTGCAGTACTGATGTGGGGTTCTGCTTCTTCTGTATCGTATGGCACTGGATGTGGAATTTTCTCAGTGTGCGTCGCGTGGATCCAGTTTTTCCAGCCTGCCACCCGCACCACAGTCTGTGTGACCAGCAGGACTTGGAAGGGGCCCCGCCAACGAGGTGCGAGGCAAGAAGATCGCTCAAAGGACTTTATGAGGACCCACTCCCCAGGCCGTATGCTGTGACCGGGGTGCTTGTATCGTACAGGTAAAGCCTCTCGCACCTGGTGATAGATCAAATACAAGTTTTTAGTCAACTGGCTACAGTAATCTGAAAGAAGTACATTTTCAACATTTCGCAAAGAACAACATTTTGGAACATTCCAGATATTAGCAGGCCTCCCCATAATCACCTCAAAGGGAGAGAGCCCAGTCTTAGTTTGAGGGGTTGTATGCATCGATAACAACACGATCGGTAAGGCGTCCGGCCATTTTAGTTTGGTGCCGGCACACGTCTTAACAAGCTTGTTTTTGATGATGCCGTTGTGCCTTTCCACTAGTCCGGCACTCTGAGCGTGTCTGGCCGAATGGAACCGTTTATCGATCTGTAATCCTGCGCATATCTGCAGAATTACAGCAGCGATAAAATGTGGACCATTGTCCGACCAGATGACTCTTGGTAGCCCGAATCTTGGGAAGTACTCTTTTAACATAGTCTTTGCAGTAGTCATGGCTGTAGCGTCTTTAACAGGAAAAGCCTCAACCCATTTGCTGAAAGCACAGATGACAACTAACACGTACTTCAGATTATTACACCGTTCCATTTCAATAAAATCAAAGTGTATAACCTCAAAGGAGACAGAAGGCGGACCAAAACTTCCCCTAGGAGTTGACGTGCCATTTTCCCACATTATGCTGTAGACAGATCATACATTCTTGAACAAAGCGTTCAGCTACTTTAGAGATTTTGTCATTTACCCATACTTTTTCGAACATTTTTGTGATTTTACGGGCACATATATGTGTGGGACCATGGGCCATAACAACCATCATCATAATGTAAGCGTCGGGAAGGAGGCATTTCCCTTCAATTCTGTCCACCCAACACTCATCATCATCGAGTTTCCCCAAGCCCTCAGCCCATTTCTTTGACTCTTCTAACGAGGCATCGGCTTGGATATCCCTTACAGAATCAATACCCTTATTCATAGTAGAGGCATTTGTGGCCTCCCTTGAAGTGTACATGTCTGAAGAGAGATCAGTGGCAGTCTGTTAGCTATCTGATCAGCAAAAGCGTTCCCTTTTCCTACATCATCTACAATCTTTTGATGCTCTGCGCATTTTACGATAGCCAGCTGAGTAGGGAGTGCAAGCGCTGCGAGTAGCCGTACTATCAGGGAGCCATGCTGGATCTTTATACCATCTGAAGTTAAGAACCCTCTTTCTGACCAAAGTCTCCCAAAGTTGTGAACCACCCCAAAGGCATAGTCACTGTCAGTGTATATATTCACGGTAAGCCCTTCGGAAAGTTTGCAAGCTCGAGTCAATGCTATAATCTCTGCGGCCTGCGTGGAGTTATGCGTGATTCTCTTGGTTTCGACGACCGTGCTCAATGTAGTGATTGCATAAGCAGCTGTGGATGTACCATCCAGAAGTTTGAAGCAGGAGCCATCGCAAAACAGCTCCCCTTGTGGACTGTTCAAAGGAGTATCTTTTATATCAATTCTACCCTTTGTCTCTTGTTCGGTAGTGTAAAGGCAGTCATGTGACTCTTCGTCACTGCAAGCAGTACCTTGCGGGAAAGGTAAGAGCTCAGCCGGATTAAGAACACAACACCTCTTAATTTGAATGAGTGGTGCAAACAAGATCAATTCATATCTCGTCAACCGTGCGGAAGTGAGGTGTTGCGTTTGAGTTCTGTTCAGTAGAACATCTACAGAGTGAGGTACCATCAGGGTTAAAGTATGGCCTAGGGCCATTCCCTCACTCTGTGTTACAGACGCGGCAGCAGCAGCGACAGCTCGCAAACATCTTGGCAAATCGCATGCTACAGGATCAAGGGCGGAAGAAAAGTAACCGCATGGCCTATTCTTCCCTTCATGGTCCTGCGTTAATACAGCCAAAGCACATCCATCACATTCATGCACAAACAACACAAAGGCCTTTTCATAATTTGGTGTGCCCAAAACAGGTGCCGAGCACAATGCAGTTTTGAGCAAATCAAATGTACGCTGGTGCTCCATGTCCCACGGCAATGGCGAATAAATGCTCTTCTTCGTCAGGGCCAACATCGGCCTAATCGTTAACGAAAAGTTGGGGATCCACTGCCTACAATAAGAAGCCATTCCTATCAAGGCTCTAACTTCTTTCTGTGTATTTGGGACAGACATACTAGAAATGAGTTTTATCCATTTAGGCGTCAATCTTCTTCCCTTCTTTGACAGGAGATAGCCTAAATAGGCGACCTCCTGACAACAATATTGAAATTTTTTAAGCGAAGCTTTGTGTCCATGTTTAGCCAGGTGAATAAGCAACAACACAGTGCCCTCCTTACAAGCGCTCTCTGAATCAGCAGCTAAAAGCATGTCATTAACATTGAAGAAGTGTACAAGTAGAGGGCAACTCAAGGGTATCGAGTTGTTCTTTCAAAGCCCTACTGTAGATGCTCAGACTTTCCGTGTAACTCTGCGGTGCACGGGTAAATGTGAAGGATCGTCAACCTAAGGTGAGCGCGAACAAGTATCTACTGTCTTTGTGTATAGGAATACTAAAGAAAGCATTCTTTAGATCCACAACACTAAAGTGAGTAGCTGAAGCCGGGATCATAGTTAATATTGTCGTCACATCAGGCACAATTGGAAATTGTGGAGCGACGATCTTATTGATGGCACGTAAATCAATTATGAAACGAAAAGGAATTGCATTATCGCCTTTTTTGTACACGGCCAAAATCGGACTATTGCACATACTACCTGCAATTTCCTCAATCACCCCTCGGTGCACAAAATCAGAGACGATGCATTTCAAAGCTTGCTCACCATCGATCGAGATCTTATACTGTGGAATACGTGGCAGCTTTACTCCATGTTTGAAGACGATTTTAACAGGCTCAATTTGCAAAACACTGACATCATTGTCGTCAATTGCCCACAAACACTCCGGAACATCACTAAACTCTGACAGCAAAGGTCTAGTTAAGAATTGAGAGACAGAAAATTGCTGTGGTGAAATCCTCAAACGCACTCCATCGGAGGAACAATGAATTACCGCATTTAATTCCTTCAACAGATTCAACCCCAGCAAATTCTCTCCACAATTCAAAGTCAAAGGGAATGGACAGTGGTCCGTAAAGGGACCCAAAGAAATAGGTACCGGCGAAGAAACCGGACAGACAACTGGTGTGCCAGAAACCCCTACAGAAACATTGGTTTGCCCTGACAGTGGAATGTTTGGAACCCGAGAATGATCAATGGAACACTTCTGTGCCCCTGTATCTTATCAAAAATAGATGTTTCCTATTTCCCACTATCATTTCAACGTAAGGACCTTTCTGATTAACGGGAATAGGTGTCGGTTCCAATCCCTGCTTCGGGCAAACCTAATGAAACAGAATATCATCAAAAGGAAGTTCTTCAGAGAGGTAAGCGGCAGAAGGATGATCAAAAATGTTTCTAGTATCCACACCTGATGCCTGATTGTCCTGTGAAAAAGGTTGATGTGAATCTTGTGAGAACTGACCTCTACCAGGGCCCCCTATACCCGGGCGACCTCTGGATCGTCTACCCATATTCCCAAATGTGTTATTTTACCTCTGTCGGAGGATCGGGCATTGCGCACGCCAATGACCCTCTTGTAGGCACACTGGTTAATGTTTACTGGACCCAAAGGCACGTTTCCTTGTGGAACATACTGACCTCTGATTTGTGAATTATCCCCTCTAGGGCCTCTAACAATTTGCTGCAATAATACTTTTGTCTTCAAATCGCCTTTTCTCTTCTCAGCTCTTTATTTTTAATGATTGACACGATTCTCATAGTACTGAGCCATGTGCAGTACTTATGATTGAGACTTTGCTTGCCAAGCGCTCTCAGAAGACATAATTTGCGACTGGATGTCAGGCAGCAAGCCACGCACACATTTGTCTACGAATAATCTCTTCCCAGACTCTGTGCCTCTGTGCTTAAGTCTTGTCCACTAAAATCCGAGAATACCTGTTCGAACCGATTAAAGAACTCGGTAGCACCCTCAGTAAGTTTGTCCCAGATAATTCTCTTCTCGGGAATTATAGTTTTTAATTTCGTGACGATTCTGTCAGGTAAAGTTAGTATCACCTGAGGCGGTCTCTCACCAGCTGGCCTTTCTCCATCGAGTCGAATAATGTTGGCCCAGGTATCACCTACCCCTGCTACGTCGTCTATAGTCCTAACCTGTTTCCACAAATCTACGGGCAGGAGTATGCGAAATAACAGATCAATATCACTTAAAGTGAATACTGAGGATTGCAACAGATTTTTCCTAATGTCGGCAATAGATTGTCTAATGGTGTTCACTTCCTGTCTCGAGAACGGGACGTGAATAAACTGTGACACATAGTGTGCAGGAATGTCTCGAGCAACTGTACCTGCTACAACATCAGCGGGAATCTCCACTTTCAGGACAATTGTCGGATGAACCTCTCTCATAGGCAACTGAGAAGTAGGCAATTCCAAACGCTTACTAAGCAACAGAGCCAAATCGAACGCTAAAGCAGCCGAAGAAGTGTCAAATGAAAAAGCTCTCTTGTAAATACTCAATAACTCTGCGGGACAACAAATCTTTCTTTTTACACACTCATCCTGTAGGTATTCTACTATTACCTTTATCGCTTTCCTCTGCATTTCTGGCGTATACTGACTATACGTGTCATATACTGCAATGGGAGTTATCGATGCGTCTGAAATCCATCTAATCGCGTCTTTCGTGCAAATTTGCGCTTCCTCAGATATCGATTTACGGCAAGGAAGGAACCGTTTTTGTACGAACATAGTACCCAAACTATCTCCATCTTCATCTTCATTCTGTAATTTTTCTAACTCCCTTCTAAACTCGAGTACCCTCTCAACATGCTCTTGCACTTTCTCCGCCGTGTCTCTAGAGAACGCTAAGGTGTTCAGATCCCTCAACCCTTGTGGGAGATCTATATCGTTCAGCTTGCCCCACATTACACACAAATGAATCCCTAATCCCTCAATAAAAACGTTTTTCTCAGGAAAATTGTCCATATTAGAAAGTGTGGCAAAAACATTAGCTTGATCACCCTTCTCCATACAATGCTTAGCCCACGCAATCAACTTGTGTTTCTTCTCTGGAGGTACAGTATTGCGAGTAACAACCATCAATCCCGCTCCCTGATCTACTACAAGCGGCATAGAACCACTTGGAGGGGGGAGAATAGGCAAATTCAATGGAGGTGCTATCACTGGTACAACAGGAAAAAGTGGAGGAGCAACAACGAAAGGAGGACCAACAACTGGAGGAAGAGGAACAACAGGAGGAACGATAGGAGCAGCAGGAGGAGGAGCAACAGCAGGAAGAGGCAAACCAGCAGGAAGAGGAACATACGAAGGTGGCGCAGTGGCACCAGGCGTTCGTTCATTTAACAATTTATCGATAAGTTTATCGGAAACATGAAAGTCTTTAGAAGGATAGATTTTCTGGATACCAAGTGAGAAAGCCCTATCCATATTCCTAGCTGACTCAGACTGTTTATCTTGGTCATATTACAATGCTTTTTCGGCATTGGTTTTATGACGACGCGCATGTTTTTCTCTACTCTTAAGGTGCTGTAAAGCTTCTTTCTTCCAATTCTGTAATACATCAAATGCTGCATGTCTAGCCTTTTTCTTTAATAAAATGGATTCTAAATATTCAATACGAGGAATTTCAAAACTACCATTGATTGGCCACTGAAGTTCGGAAGCATGTCTAGTTTGTCTGTGCCAAATATCATTAAACAGTATACTACCAATGCCATGCTTACAGTACATAGTACAAGCCGGCGACCCCTCCTGTGGCGCCGGACGGCTAAATTCCAAAGATTGTCTGTCACTGCGGAATAACGCCCTGAAGCAGGCAGACAATTTCCCTGGCATATCAGAATACTGGTGTTACCTGGTCAGTAATTGAACTCGCGAGTGCAATGCACCAAAACAAATTATCTGGATACTTAGGAATTGGGTCACGACTCACCTGATCAAGCCTAAGGAGGTCCAATCGGATTTCAAAGTTTTCTAATGAAGTTTACCTCGTGTTTGGTGATTTCGGCAAATCTGCCCGCCTCGATAAGTGGACCCTCGTCAAGATGCCGACTCGGACCGCATGCTCACCGTCCAGGGATCGGGCCGTGCAGCGCTGCTGAGGTGTCGCTTCTCATTCAGGAAAGGGGACCCTTTTCACACCGTCCGATCCCGGTCCGATAGCGGCGTCAACATTCAACGAGCTGGCATCAATCTTGAGGGTCCCTATTCGGGCACCATCTGTGAAAGCAAAAAGAAGATATCGAGGCTGAGTACCCCAAAAGGAAATACACAAAACGCAGATTCAAAAGACAAAATCGGAGTACTGCACTGTTGACTTGCACATATTTTGTGGCAGAGTTCAATACCTGAGAAGACCAGTCAAAGTTGTTCTTAAAAATAATCCCCATATAAGAAAATTCTCTAACCCATTCAAGTCTTTTAGTCCCTGCAAGAATTGTTGGTAATTTACCCCTATGGTGACCCACACACATCACCTTCAATTTGGTAGAATTCAAATACAAATCAAGGGCTGCCATAAAATCTACAAAGCCAGAGACCAGAAGTTGTAATGCTTTAGAGGTACGAGTAAGCAAAACAACGTTCTAAGCCAAGGCACAGATATTCCTACCTGAGCACCTTGCGGTGTCCGAAGTGGTAGCACGTAGCTCGGAGAATTAGGAATCAATATAAAGATAAAATAACAGGAGTGCCCAAACGCACCCCGGGTTAACCCCTCATGTTGATTCAAACGCAGAGGACAGCTCACAAGTAGGTGCTATGCACACCTTTGCAGTAAGAGTTTCGTGCAAGGACACCAGAATGGAGAATAGCGGTCTGGGAAGGTCCATACTCAATAGAAGTTCCCAAAACTGCCTGCGATTGATGTCAAACTCCAAGCTAAAGTGCTTCACGCCCAACACAAATGTATCCAGAATCTGCCTTAATTCCAGCGCCTGCTCAATGGTCCCAAGTATTTTTCAAAAGCCATAATGCTCCTCAGCCCACATTGCAGCGGCCTTCACCCATTCATGCAGTCTAGTGTAACTAATCTCCCAAACCATTTCACTGAAGAGTCAACCAAGGAGACAGGGTGATAGCAACATGAATCTGCCGTGACCCCCTTCTTGAAAAAAGGTACAATAATAGCCTGCATCCAGCTCAACGGAAAAAAGAAAGATGATCTAATTGCATTTAAAAGCTAGGTAAATACCAGAACCACGATTGGCAGGTTCAGCTTAAAAATGTCTAGCTTTACCATGTCGCCCCAAGGGCTTTCGCATTGGCTAAAGACAGTAAGGCTTGTCGCACTCCCGGACAAGTAAACACAGCAATATCATCATCTGTCCTAACCAGATCTAACACGGCCAGCGGTTTGACGGAGAATGGATCGCCAAAGTTAATGGATTATACAGAGAAGAGAAATGCTTCATCCACACATCAGGGGAAATAAAATGTACATCATTACAATATGTACCATTTAAACTCTGCACTACAATCTTCCTGAACAACCTACTATCATGCTGCGGCCTGATCCCTGAAGCTCATTCATACCCCATGTTTCCATCGAGCTTTTGCCTCAGACAGAATTTATAATTTAGCCTGGCTGTTCTAATCACCCCATGTCTCTCAGATGATTTTTTTACTGCTGTGACAAGAGCATCCTTTAGCATTCTGCATTCTTTTGCATACCAGCCAACGCTGCAACGGCCTATGAGTGATGTTCTGGCAACTCCTCGTTCAAACCGACCTAGCCGTTGGCATGAGATTATCAACTAACAATGGGGTACAATCACAGACGTCAGAGGTGAGGCAGGCTTCAATTGTAGGTAGGGCACGAGAAATCAAAACTATCAGACAAAGGCCCACCCCTAGTAACATTCAATTTTATTAGCTGTGTTGTGGCACCGTATGAAGTATCTGACTGCCACTTGAAATTCTTTGCGTCTCTCAGCTGAACGTTCAGTGCAGAATTAGAGGATTGTGGTCACTCTCTGGTCAGCTTTCTATCTGCAAATCGAAAATAAGATGCCAATCTTACACAGGAAGCATGCAATAATGTATTGTCGAAAAAAGTACCTCTTATTTTGAAAAGTAAAGGACCCTGGGGAAAACTCCTTTTCACAGCCCGAAGGCCTAATTCAGATTTAAAAATAAGGTAACAGAAGCTTACCAGCTCTGCTCATCCCACGGTTCTTAACTCTTGGTTGCAATATATTGTAAGTTTGATCTTCTTCCTCTAAAGCAGAGCCAAGTCAGGCACAGTCACCCAGCCTCATGGTGAAATCCCCCCAATATTGTGGTTAGGTGACCAAGCGTTGCCGGACTATATATACAAATTCCAGTATGTCATATCCCAGAGCATAACCATGGAATGCATTATAACAATTAAAGATACAAAACACGCCATTGTTGGAAATGTTCAAGCTGGCCACCAAAAGGCCAGAACTTGAATATAGCAGGAAGCAGAAAAATAAAAGACGATCTTCAACCATAATCACCAAACATGCATGTGTAGCTGTAATGGGGTTTCATTTTTTGAAAGTACCAAGGCAGTTTGTTTTGCTAAAAAGTATAAAACTGATTATGCTGCAAAAGCAGTACATCTCTGCAATTTGGAGGGAACATTCATAAATAACTCGGGAAGATAACAGCCAAAGAATTTCTAGCTGGCACGTATGTTAAGATTACATAATTATATGAACCCAGACATCTGGTGGGTGCTAATAATAACATATTAAAAAAAGTGTGGGCTTCCCAGAACCAGACCTATGTTGGTCAGTATACTGGGAAGGTGAGGAACTGGGCAATAAAGCAAACCAACAACTATGCAAGAGCTCCTTCATCAAATGATTGCTATCCTATAATCTATTTAATCAGTGTATTCTGTGTTAAATCGAGGTTTTTCCTTGACTCACACAAATAACATATCGCTGAATCCCCGTGACAGCGAATGGAGAGGAGTGGCTGGCCAAGCTGGCAAAATGCAGTGAAGCGCGCTGTCAGCAGGGAGAGAGGAAAATAGGCCATCAGCTGCAAGGAAAAGGCTTCAGCTTTTCTCACGACTGAATAACTACTCAGCTGAAATAGCATAGTGGTAGTATTGGTACTTCCCATGTAAAAGTCCTGGGTTCAATTCCCCATTTCCCCAAATTCCCCAATTTCCATCCCTCCCCCGGGTTGGGATCTTAATGTTGTGCTTCCAAGCTCATGGGTCTGCCCTTTGAGCCCATTCACAACGCCAGCCTAAAGCATCTCACCTATAAACCTGCATTCCTGGTAGCTATCACCTCTATAAAATGAGTAAGTGAGCTACAGGCTTTGTCCTTAGAAGGCCCCTTTTTCATTATACAGAAGGACAAGGTTGTCGTCTGAACACACCCTAGGTTTTCACCTAAGTTCATTTCAAAGTTCCATGTAAACCAATTCATAGAACTTCCCACCTTCTTTCAGAATCCATCAAACTCCGCAGAAAGAAACCTCCATACACTGGATGTCCAGAGGGCGGTCTTGTACTATGTGAACAAAACCCAAGGAAGACAGACCAACTCGTTGTCTCCATAGCGCCTGGTAGAGAAGGCAATTGCATATCAAAAAGTGCCATCTCCAGATGGATAGTCAAATGCATACTACTCTGCTATTCCCTATCTAAAAAGGTTCTACCTTTTACCCCAAGGGCACACTCTACCAGAGGTACCGGGGCTATCTTAGCTTTCATTGCAAACATCCCTCTAGACACCATCTGCAAGGCTACTACTTGGAGTTCCATCCATACGTTCACACAGCATTACTGCATTGACACACATTGTAAAGCAAATTCACAGGTGGGACAAGCGGTTCTAAAACATCTCTTTGCCACTCTACCTTCTAACATCCCACCTCCTTCTCCAGATACTGCTTGTTAATTTATCCAGAGCATGTGATCTAAGCAGATCCACAAGCTCCAGAAGGGATACATTACTCACCATAATTGTATTTCTGGTGCTTGTATCTGCTTAGATTCACATGCACCCACCCTTCCTCCCCTACTGGAGTAGAAGGCACATAGAGGTTTTCTGGGGGTTATCACTGTTTCTGCTTTGCAACATCTGTACTCACACTATACTTCATGCAACCTCATGTCAGAAACAAACAATTTGAGGGACCTCGACACGTGATCGACCATGGGTACAGTACACCTCACAATAAGGATAGCATTACTAATCACGCCCTGTCGATGTCCGTTTTTGAGTTTTGAAAACAAATCTTGTAATACTCTGCGACTTCCACTAGATGTCGTACTATGCAGAGTATGTGAATCTAAGCAGATACAAGAACCAGAAATAAGATTACGGTGAGTAAGGCATCCCATATATGACCTAGGACCGCTAATGTAGGCTAAGGTAGCCACAAAATAACACTTATGTTTGCTATACCCTTGATGGCAAGTAAAAAATGCCATGCCGCAAAGAGAAAGTATATGCAGCTTGACACTAGTAGTGACAGTCTAAATATGCTTTTTTAATGTAGCATGGCATTTTTCTACTTGGCATCAAGGATATAGTAAATTCAATAAGTGTTATTACATAGCTAGATTGGCATACATTCAATGTAGTCTAGCCACATATTATATTAACACTTATATTTGCCATTACTCTGCAGTAAGAGTAAAGCAAACATGATGCATGTTATAACGTTTCCATACTGGCCTTCGTTGAATTATCTTGTTTGCTTTACCCTTGATGCACAGTTATTGTGCATCAAGGGTAAAATAAACATAACTGTTATTATATGGCTAGACTGTCTAGCCACACAACACCTATCATGTTTGCTTTAGTGTCCAATGTAGGGCAGACTAGCCACACACTAACCCTTCATTCTAGCGATGTAATAATGCTTATGTTTACTTTACCCTTGATGCACTGTACTGTGCATCATAGGTAAAGTTTTTTTTTAAAAGCATGCCATGTCCACAGCATCCCACACCCCTATCTGTAAGGGCCCGCTGAGCGTTGACACTACATTTAGGGGTGGGGACTGACACACACACACAAATACACTTTCACCCTCTGACACAAATCTGAGCTATTTATCTCTAGTCCCCAGGGGGAGCCACCCCCAGTTGAGACTAGAGAGGTGAGCAAGACCCTACCCTCCCTATGTGTCTGGAAAAGTGGGACCTCACTGGGAGTGACTCTCTAGCACGTTTCTGCATCGGCCAACTACGGGTTAGCCTATGAGGTGGCCAGAATGGAATAGGACAAAATTACTGAGGTAGAAAAGTCCTACCACCAAAAGTCTGACCCCCATTTATTTGCATGTGTATATGTGAGGGGGGGTAAAGTTAATAAAAATGTATAGTTGTAAGGTGGGAGCATGTGGGGGGTCTGCCCCCACATATATATAAGAAAAAATGAAGAAAAAAGCCCAGACTTTTGGTGGTCAGACTTTTCAACTCTGTAATTTCACGCATATCTGGCCAGAATGACCTCCGGCTTAACGATGGAGGTCATTCCGTCACCTTCGCTGCAAACATTGCCATAATATCGGTGCCTGTAATACAGGCAAACTCCTCCATGGAGTCAGTGGGACTCCATGAAATGGGGAGTTACACCGGCTACTGCCACTCGTAATCTGGTGGACATTCCATTGGACTGAGTGGCAGTAATGGTAATTCTATTTGCCGGTATCCTGGCGGAATTACCACCAGCATACCGGCAAACTTGTAACGAGGGCCACTGTACATTATCTGAGTACAAGCGAACCTGGTGGGTTCAAACAAGTAAAACAAGAGCCAAGAGGGGAACAACCAAACTGGTGGAAAAGGGAAGAAGGGAACACAACCTCTGTTAAGGGATATAAGACCTAGCTTTTATATCAAGACTTGCAATTTCTCCAAAGGAAGTCAAAGGGGGAGTTCAAGAGTCTTCTTTGGTGAACTGACATTGAACATTTTATTTGGAACTTAGAATAATATCCCGAGAGATATTACCGAAACCTGGAACTGACAAAGCCTCAGCCAGAAGCATATCGCTCTACTCTAATTTATGTTGTTTTTCCACGCTGGTAGGGCCAGATAGGCATTCGATTTTTGGGTTGATGATTACTTTTTATTTTGACAATAGACGAGCGCCCTTAACTTAGTTTTCTAGGCAGGAAAATACCTCTTAGCAGTAGGGAGAGTTGGGCATTTTCCTTTTTAATTTAATAAACACACGTGAAATGTTTTCCTTGAGTCCAAATCCTTCCGCTGGTACGCCAAACCACATATTCACACTTCATTCAAACAACTCTTTCCATGCATGCATTCATAAAAACAAACACCAACATAAACGCGCACCTACATTCATACACACTACATTAAAAAAACACGCACCTTGCTTGCATGCATCCTCCACAAGTGCCACTCCGGCCATGGTATCGCCTCAAAATAGTAGGGAAAAATACTGAATGCACATTTAATGTGCATTCGGCAATAGAGAAAATGCTGCATCAGATTACATCGAAGAAGGGGAGTTGGGGTTGCAGGGGTGTTCCCCCGCTCCCCTTGTTCGGTATAATCAGAGCATCAGATGTGCTATCTATGTGAGCACTGCACGGCTTCATTCTGGCATTCAGAATTTCTTTTTCCGAAAATGTTGGGCCGCGCAGTGATCACATAGATCCTTGGCCATTCCTAATGGTTGTTTCATTTTTTTAAAATTCCGACGCAGGGAGAGATGTTCATCTCGATCCTTCTGTTAATCAGTCAGGTGGCCCCACTTAAGGCCTTCACCTGTCATCACCATCTTCTTTTACGACTTCATTCTGACTTACCATGTCATTTGGTACTGAATCTTCTTCCATGTGTGTGGCAATGGAAGGGTTTACAATGAGAGTCGTGAATTCTAATAAGAGAGGAAACTCACTTGGTATTTCTTAGTCTGTGAGGCCAAAGCCTCCATTCTTGCACGATTTACAGTCTTTCCATTGATGGCATTGTTTTTTGTTTTGTTTCCCAGCGGAAAATTTTGAATAAGCCCCCAATGTTTGAATAATGCACTTGTGTCATCTCTGTCCAGATGTTGACCTCCTCTCAAATAAGACTTTTGGCAGAAGGATCATCTCATTTAGATGCATTCTGGCCCATAGACTGAGTTTCAAGTCTGTCCATTCATCTAGGCCCAAAGCCATAAAACTCACCAGAGACTCAATGTTTTGCCATGTCGCCAATTTAGGATGGTTGCCCAAATGAATACCTCAGCGTTTAATCGGTTTCTCTGTTTGCTGAAAAGGCCACCCAGACGGGCCAGTAGCAAAACCCCATATCACCAGGTCCTGCTATATGCAGGATCCCTTATGCCGTTTCTCGTGCTGACGAGGGTGCTTGCACAGTCTGATTGTGAAACTAAGGAGATTGTTTCCCCAAAAATAGTTTTTTCCTTACTTTCTTTTTAGTATTTTAATAAGTCAATAAAATCACATAGCTGGGCTACTCGAACCCGGCATAGAGGCTACAGCGCAGATAACATAAGCAAACAGCACAGTGAATTGCTGGCTACCTAACTGGATAAGTGAACAATTATTGTGGCACTAAGCCTGTGCACCTGGTCTTTTCAGTATTGCATCTTTTTCGGTATATTGGTTCCAAATGGAATTCATGTATCCTTAATCCTTGCAAGATTTCAATCTGAGTTTTGCTTCCACCTTAGATGCAACAACCTGAAACATTGTTACCAAATTCGGGTGAATATGTATTCGTGGGGAAAGCAATCTTCATTACAGATGTTGCCATTCTGAAGAAACACAAATCTAGCTTTGTTCTGCCACCCAGTGGCCAATGCTGATACAGCACATTATACTAATTAATCCTACGAAAAACCTTTCTGGTGTATGGTTTTAAGCAAGTTTCAGCCTGAGCGTCTGTGCTGTAAAACTCACATGACACCCATATGCACTGAAGATATGTAGTACATATTTTTTCTTCCCTTTCTGATCTCTGGCGTAACCTAAATTGTGTGTGGCACATTTGTTTGGGTTTCTTATTCATGTCTGTGCCTTTGTCATTGCATCATGTCTCATTATTACACCCCTTCACAAACGGGCACACTTTCAATGACTCACCCAACCCTAACGTAAGGGTGCTCTTCCTAGGGACATCTTCTTTCATCTGCATTGTTTCCAATGTATGCCATTTGTGTGCAAAATGACCCAGAAGTACAATAAATATAAAATAAATATCAGGATCCAGAAAAATACAAACATTCCAGTGTTCTGCCTGGAGAAAAACATATACCTGACAATGCGGTGTTGAATAGTGCTGCTCAATTGGCGTTATTGGAAATGGTGTCAGATCTTCAGTTGGCGAGGACAAAGACGCACTAACATCCTGTCCATGCATCCTCTATATACATTGTCTCTTTGCCACCAGTTCATGTTACATAGCTATGACTTCACAGAATTTGGGTCTTTCATGGACCAAATAGTAGTATCTGAAGCCCACGGTGTTGCGTTATACCACCTTAGTCTATTTCACTCTCTTATCTTGTCTCAGTTGATACCTCTTTGGTGTTAACATAATTCTCTCTTATCATTGGCTGCTCTTGGAGAGAATGGTGCTAAAGAACAAAAATAGGACTTGTTCTTAATGTGAGAGCGTTACGCTTTGAACACAGTAGAAACAATGGGTCTCGTGTCCCTGTGTGGCGCCAGCAACACATATACCTCCTCTTAAGGAGCAGCATTTTGGGGGACATTCAGAGACCTTTGGTTACTTCTGAACAGAGTTTTCTTTGTGGCATAGGGGTTCATGGCTTTGGTATTCTGGGGTTTTGCAGTGAACTCACAAATAATACCCAGAGTTTCTTTTCACATCTGCTACCAATCTGCAACCATATTTTGGAAAAATATACAACTGTCTAGGCTGGAGACAATCTTGGTGGTAGACTCTTAGGTAGTCTTTTGCAAGAGGAATTAGAAAAGGTGTCACTGGGATAGGCTGTTGTGGGATGAGGATACTTTTCTCATTTATTAATTGCGCTCTGGTGTCCGGGCCTTGGCCCTTTCCGACACGTTCTACCCTCTTCTTGTCCCTTAGCCTCCTCTGTTTGCTTCCTTGTTTTTTTGGCCCTCCTTCCTTCCACCCCATGCCTGCCCCCAGACACCGGATTGGTGCTCCACACGGGTCGGGTGAGCTGGAACCACTCCTCTTTCCAGGCAGCCAGCAAAAGGCCCAGACAAAAGGCGCCTTCCTTTGAGAGCTTACCATCCCTGTTGGCCTGTTTGCCCTGGCCATAGTCGCCCTTCACAGCTACTTTAAGGTAAGAGGCGTCGTCACTGCCCCTTTTTGCTGCCTTAATTCGCAATACAGGTTACATTCTTCATAGAGTGCTTCTAATGTAGATTTGATACTCCATATCCAGTCATTTTATAACCAGTCACAGACATCCCCTAGAACGCTCCGATTGTAGCTCCACTTCCTCGATCCCGCCACTGTCTTATCTTGCCACTTTTCAATTTCTTGCTTTTTCTCTTCCCTCAGGGTTCACTGGTGTGGGTTGTGCTGTTTTGAACCTCGCCACTGCTGTATGCCGCCACTCTTGAATTTTCTCTTCCTTAAGGGTTCCCAGCGGTAATTGACGTCTTCATTGAATTTCGCCACTGCTGTGTTTTGCTCCACCTGCATGGTGCTTTCTGAGGTGTTGCAGCTGGGGGTTTGTTGAGTTGAGTCTCCCCACTGTTCTGTGTCTTCCCACACTTGCACTC
Organism: Ambystoma mexicanum; assembly: GCF_040938575.1. Classification (NCBI taxonomy): domain Eukaryota; kingdom Metazoa; phylum Chordata; class Amphibia; order Caudata; family Ambystomatidae; genus Ambystoma; species Ambystoma mexicanum. The sequence goes on from NC_090933.1 coordinate 158,459,397, forward strand.
CCTGACTAGGGTTCCCAACGTGAACTGCCGCTCTGACTCGTGCCACTGTTGATATTTTGCGACGTTGGCTTTTGCAAGACTAACTTTCCCAGCTTAGACTACTGCTGTGGAGATAGTCACCGACTGTGTTCTGCCGTGCTTGCATTTGGCCTGACTAGGGCTCATGAACTAAATTGCTACTTTGAATCCCGCCACATTCACTTTTCCTTGACTAAGTTTCCCAGTTAGATTGCTGCTTTGAATCTCCCACTGTCTGTACTTCGAACACCTTTGCTTTTTGGCAGACTAAGTATCCCAGCCTAGATTGCTGCTTTAAATCTTGACACTCTTCGTATTTCACCACCCCCGCCTTTGCCAGACTAAGTCTAGTTTAGATTACTGCTGTGAAAATCGCCACTAATTCTGTTATGCCCTCTTGCATTTTGCCGAAATGGGGCTCCTGATTTGGATTGCTGCTTTGATGCTGGCTACTGTTTTGCTTCTACAAATTCTCTTTTGCCGGACTGGGGCTCCTAGTTTGGATTGCTGCTTCAAATCTCACCACTGTTGGTACTTTGCTGCACTTGCACTGACCCACTGGGTTTCCCAGTTTAGATTGCTGCTTTGGATCTCGTCACTGTTTGTGTTTCACCGCGTTTGCTTTTTGCAGACTAGGCTTCCCATTTGGAATTGCTGCTCTGAGTTAAAGCATTAGCTGTGTTTCCCCACCGTTGCCTTTTGCCAGACTAAGTCCCCCGGTTTGGATTGCTGCTGTGAAGATTCTCACTGATTGTGCTCTGCCATGCTTGCATTTGGCCGGACTAGGCTCCCTAAATTAGACTGCTATTTTGAAGCTCGCCACTGTCTGTATTTTACAGCACTAGCATTTTGCCTGACCATGTTTCCCAATTTGGATTCCTGCTTTGAGCCTGGCCAATGTTGGTATTTTGCCACACTTTTATTTTGCCTGACTAAGGTTCCTAATTGATATTGCTGCTGTAGAAATGCTTAATAACACAACATAACTGTGTACCGGGCTGCTGTAAGTGCCCTACTGCTTAATCTTTTCATCAAAGAAACCTCTTAACCTGAATTCTGACACTGGGGGAAACTTTCAGAGCCTGAATTTTTTACCACTGTGTGACGCCTGGTACTGTGAGACTCTATCACTCTAAGCTTTAAATTCCATTGTGGAATTTCTACCTCTTAATTCTGCTACTGTGGAATCCTATCACTTAACTTGACTGCTTTGGGTCGCCTCACCTTGAATTCTTGTCCTTAAGGTTTTGCCAGTCGTGCACTGTGCCTCACTTATGTTCTGCCACTGTGATCCTCTTCCCTTCTCTTTCGACTTTGCCACAGTGAACTCTGCCTCTTCAAATTCTACCGCTGCGAGGTTAAACTCACACCTAACTGTGCCGCGATAGGTCAAGGCCACATTTAATTTCACCACTGTGAGATTTTACCACTCTACAGGGCACCCCCTAGAGTTCGCCACATCTACGCGTTGCCACCCAGCCTCTTGGACTCTAGCACTCTGAACCTCCCACTGCTAATTCTGGAAACCTTCAACTTCCTGCCTCGAACACTACCACTGTGGAGCTGGGGCTCCCAGGCACCATGTGGATCTGAGACTCAGATAAAACCACCACAGAGAGAGTGTAGCCACTGTGAACCCATTACCACTACAAGACCCTAACAAGCTGGTGTTCCCAGGCACCACAAGACTCTGAGACTGAGTTACACCCACCACAGAGAGGCTTTCACCACTGTGAACCTGATACCACTACAAAACCCTAGCAAGCTGGTTTCCAAGCACCAAGAAACTCTGAGAAGGAGATACAACCACCAAAGAGAGCCTTTTACCACTGTGAACCTGATACCACTACAACGCCCCAACAAAGCAAGCCCAAATCATATTAAAGCTAAAGCCACACTGAGCCATTCACCAAATCAAAGCACTGTCGTTATGGGGACTTACGACCACCAGGAAGCTCTAACACAGCAATGACTCACCACTCGGAGATCCTGCCATTAGGAGACCTCACCACAAGCTCCAAGCACTAAGAGGCCTCAATCACAGGAAAACTACACTGTGGGCTGTGGAGGCACAATTAAAAAAGCCTAGGGAATCGGCTCTGCTCATGGGATAGCTGTGCCCAGATATAGCTCAGCCCCTGTGATAGCTCCCGCCCCTGATATAGCTCCTTTCCCTGGGATAGGTCTCACCCCCACAGTAAGCCTCACTCCTGGCAGAGGCCCATGCCAAGGACAAGGTTTCTGGCCCCAGGATAAGGTTCTCACCAGGGACAAGGCTGCCCCTTGAGATAAGGATTGCCACCGGGACAAGGTTAGCCCCCGGGATAGGTTTCCGATGGGACAGTTTGACACCTGAAACTGTCCAGCCCCTTGGACAGTTCAACCACTGGGATTTCCCTATAATGTCATCCTACAAACTATACCCCACGACACCTCTGCTCCGTGCTGGAACAGCACAAAGAGCCCAAGCGAAGAGAAAAACCGTGAGGACAAACAGACAATCCACAAGGAAAAAAAACGAATAACCCGCCTGATCCAAAAAAAACAGAAACAAGCAAAAAACCCAACCCCCAAGCAACAAGGTCACACAGCAAAATACACCGTACCAGGAAACACCAAAGCACAAGAAATACCCAGAACAGACCAAATGGCACAAGGCCAACCATCTCAAAACACCACATCTGGGAACCAACACCAAGAACTAGCACACCATCCACCCGCCGAAATAGAGCCCCTTTGCTGGATCAAGACCAAAATCACTCTACTTATTATGCAACCTATCAACCTACCACCCACCCACCCAACAATCCAACCACAAGAAAAACCGGATGCACTTAAGGATGATTGCCGGAAACATAACAGACACACTTGAAATCCACAGCAGAACAACTGAACAAAACAACCTCAACACAACATTCACCAGAAAAAATTGGTGTCACACAAAAAATCAGTGCAAGCAGACAGGTGGCCCAGAAGAAAACATCAACCCAAAACACAACCTTTTTTACTTTGTTTTAATTACCCGTATTTCTGGTTCCTCAAATTGATTACTTCTTACTGCCTATAATTTAAAATTGTTTATTACCTGAGAGTTTGCATTATTAGTATTGTTTTTAAGCATTTGCCTATGTAATTTTCCCTAATTTCTTTATCGTTTGCACTAGCTGTATACTTATTGTTTGGAAAACATCACAAGCAGGTTAGTGCTGCCGTACTTCTACTCACAGGCTTCCTCCTGGCATTAGTCACGTGTGCCTGACACTCATTTGTCATCCCTGAGTGCACAGCATAAATTGCTCATACAGGCGCGAAGCGCTGTTGTGCGGGCTAGTAAACACTGCATCTTTAATCAGTGCCCGGCCCCACCCTTGTCTATTCTGTTCAATCTAGTTGCACTTTCCACCTTCACCGGTTGCTAAGAGCTTATTGATTCCTGTCTCGTTTAGCCAGCCAACGTGTCAGTCCTTTCAGTCAGTTTCATCTGGTCTTTTACCGTCTATTTTACTCTGCCATTTGTTTTATTTTGCCAATTGTTGTTTTCAAATGTTATGGTGAGTTTAACTTTTACGATGGGCACCTCAAGAATTAATGCTATACTGAATAAATACATTCAACTAGCCAAACAGGATGTCGCCTCTGCCTGCAAAACAAATACCATCCTTAAGCTAAAAAAGTAATCTCCTTCCGAATTGAACTCGTACTCGGTTCAAAAGCCTGAACCAGACTAAGGCCTCCAACACCTCACATGACATGGACACCATTTATACCCCACCAATTGGACACTCTGTATGCCTAGAAGTTGATCACCATCTACTTCAACCGAAGTGTTCATGGTTGCTTTATTCATCTATTTCAATAAATCCCTTTTAAGGCCTTAGATTTCAGGCAGCTTCTTGACCTTCAAGGAACATCATAGTGGCCCCAGGGGATCAAGAAAAGACATAGTAGATTGCCCCAACACATTTTGTTCACACCTCAAGCAACCCCATCTCCCTGGTGACAATTACACATCTGAACCTTTTTTCAAAACGTCACACTAGTAAGACGTATGACAGACCTGTGCACAATTAAATGTGCAATAATTTCCTGCACATTCACTTGCCATTGCAGACATCATTACTATTCATGACTTTGGTGTATTTGTCATCACTGAGGCATGGCTACAGGAGGCGGGATGGCTGTCATCTAGAAAACTATACTCAAAACCCCACCCTGTATTGCATAATGTTATATAGGCCTCCATCTTTATCACAGGAATTTACCTCTCACATTTATTAGAGCTTATTATGTTCATCATGTCCAAGGAAGGGCAATTAATAATTATGGATGATTTTAATCTTTTATTTAACAACCCTCTCAATTCAAAAGCAACTGACATGGGGTCAATTCGGGATTCTCTTGGCTTTTCCCAAATGGTTACATGCCCAACACCTAATAAGGGAAATTTACTGGACTGAGTCATCGTGAGAAACCTGGCGACAGTTCATTCTACCTTAACTCCCCCTAGCTGGTCGGATCACTTTCTGATCAGCTTTAACTTAGCCCTTGACCACCCCCCATCAGGTCAGCCCGCAAAGGAAATCTTTTTTCAAAAACCTAAACCTTGAACTACAGACAGTATGACCTATGTACTTCAAAACAGTATAGGTACGTACAATTGATCTCAAGCAGCCGCTAGATGAATTAGTAAAGAACTATTTCTCAAATGTTAATAACATGAAAAATACGGAAGTACCCTTGATAGAGAAAACCAATAGAATAGAAGACAAGAAAAACAAGTGGTACAATTCACATCTCAGTTCCATCAAAACTAAAATCGGAGCCCTTGAGCGTTGTCGGAGGAAAGATCCTTCCCCAGCCAACAATCGCGCATTATAAGTAAAACTGAAGGAATATAAAAACGAAAACTTTGTGGCCAAGCGTACGTTTTATGAAAGTCCAATCAAGAGCGCTGAGAATACACCGAAAAAACTATTTCAAATATTGCAACAACAACCCAAAGACCTGTGTAAAATCTATATCCACCTCTACCGAATGGTGTGAGGCTCTGGCCACCGCCTTTCATAACAAAATACACAACATCAGTAACAACATAGCCAAGAAAATAAATGAGAAACTACCCAGTCGGGATTTACCTTTTCCGAACAGACCGAGCCAGGATCATTCTTCACAAGATAAAAGAGCAGTTAAGAAATTAACCCCCATTTTTTATTTCAAACCCATAACCACTGAGCAAGCGTCCTTGATCATCCCATCCATTAATCTGACGACGTGCCCATGTGACCCATGTCCATCTAGTTTAATCAAACTTTGAAGCCCCTCTGTAAACCCATTTATTGCACAATTCATAAACGGGTCCCTTTTCCTAAGGATTCACCCAAAAGGAAATAAAAATCACCTGGATTATACCATCAAGAAAGAGAAATCTCTGGATCCTCTTGACACCAGAAATGACCGGCTGATTTCTAACTGTCCAACTACAGGAGCACTACGAAAATAATTCCCTTCTGTTGGAGTTTTGATCCGGGGTTCGGTCAGTTCGTAGTACCGAATCAGCCCTCATATATGTGAAGCATCAGCTCCTAAACATTATGAACCACAGCTTGCCTGCTTTACTCTTGCTGCTCAACCTGTCGGCAACATTTGACACCCGAGACCACTTCATCTTGTTATCCAGGCTAAAGGAAACAGCAAATATCTTTGATAACTCCCTTTTGTGGTTCTCCTTCTTCTTGTCAGACCATATGGTCGGAGTCAGGATGGATCAATCTGAGTCCAAGATGTATAGGGCCTCATCACGACTTCAGCGGTAACCCTTAAAATCGGCGGTAAGGCTATTAGCACCGATTTTAAGGGTCCGTCGGATCACGAGTCCAAATACCGCCAGCGCCATTACAGCCGGCGCAAGTACAGCCGGCTGTACAAGCGCCGGCCATAACAGCGCCAGGAACCATTCGCGCTAAAACATCAGCAATCACGAGTCCGGCGTAGGCGCTATTAGCGCCAGAAAAGCGGCGGACAATCCGCCGAAAATACCTCCAGCAAAAAGCTGGAGGTAACAGAACACAGGCCACAGCAGTAAGGGCCCAGGGGGAACCACTGCAAATCAGAGGCCTACAAAGGAGCCACCCATGCACAACACACCCTCCCCAACACCATGCTGCCGTTTGGAGCCGGGAGCCTTGATGTTGAATTCTACCTGCTGCGCCTGGAGCTACAGAGGCCAGCCAACCAGGCCAGGGCCCTGGGAGTGCAGGGGGCAGTGGGGATGAGGAGAAGGAGGAGGAGAGCAGCACCAGCAAGGCGGCCAGCCATCCCCAGGGTCAGGCCAACACCCTGGGCCCTGACTGATGGTCAGTTGGTGACAGAATATCGGCTGGACAAGGCAACCATCACCGAGTTGCTGGACACAATCCAAGGTGACATTGGCAGCTGCATAGCCACCAGCATGGCAGTACCTCCCCTAGTGAAGCTCGTGTCTGTGCTTCAATTTCTTGGGACTGGCAGCTACCAACATACCGTTGCCATGATGCATGGAATGGCCCAGTCTACATTCATTGCCATTCTGGGGCAGGTGCTTGATGCACTGTTGAATCATGTGAACGAACACATTGCATTGCCAGCCACACAGGCACATGTGCACCAGCTGAAGGGTCAATTCTATGCCATTGCCCAAGTCCCGAATGTAATATCAGCCCTGGACTGCACACATGTGGCACTCGTACCACCCCAGGCACATGAGGCTGCCTACAGAAACCGGGAACAGTACCATTCCCTCAACGTGCAGATGACATGTGGCCCTGACTTCACCTTCAGCCACTGCTGTGCCCGCTACCCAGGATCCACCCACGACTCCATGGTCCTGCGCAACAGTACCCTGCCGGCGTACATGGAAAGGCATTGAGGCCAAAAGACATGGCTACTGGGTGAGTACAAATGTATACCATAAAGCATGTCAATCCACAACTGATGGTGCCTGTCACAGAATCCATCATTCCCAATAGGCAGCAGCATTACTGCAGCATTCACATTCAAGCACCTTGCACGATAAACCTTGGACATGTCCAACACAGCAGAACACACCCATGCAGGATGTAAGACATGTGGCAGCACAGTGACATATGGAAGCCCCACCACAATTAAGCCTCCTGTGTGAGTGGCGCCATGGCTCCCAACACTGACACAGTACAAAAATCCCACCCTGCCCACCCTACAGAAATGGAATTCCAAACCATAAGCTGGCACATCCACAAATGCACCAAACATAAGTAGGCCGAGTAATGACAATGTACATCCCACGAACACTGTCCCCCCAAATGGCCAGGGAAATGCATGGAGAACAGTACAGAATAGTGACGACCAGCAAATGCAACATTAGCCAAATGGATTTGCAATGACACATGAGGCAGCCACTTCTGTCATGCAGAAGTAGATGGAAGGGCCCCCTTATCCTGCGACAAGTGAATGAGTACTGTTACATACAGAAACCTAGGCGTACCAAGTGGAGAGTACCCCATTGATTCAGTCGTGCCCGTAGGACAACACACTCCACAATGTTATAGGCCAAATGCTAAAAATGGCAAAATGACACCGATTACAGAGCTCTGTACACCCACTGGACTTACCTTATCCCCATACCGGCTTTCTGTCCCCTGCAGGTGATTCTGGATATCCCCAGTACATGTGGCTCATGACCCCTGTGTGCCACCCACACACGGCGGCAGAACGGCCATACAACCTTGCCCATGCCCGTACACGGATCTGCGTGGAGAGGGCATTTGGACTGCTGAAGGCACGCTTCCGGTGCCTCGACCGCACGGGAGGGGCATTGATGTATGCACCAGAAAAAGTTGGCAAAATTGTACTGACAAGTGCCATGCTGCACAACATCTGCTGTCGCTCATGTGCAGCCACCTGAGGATGGGAGTGAGGGCGATGAAGTGTCAGAAGGTGTTGCACATGCACAGAGGATTGGGCTGAGGGAGGGGAGGTTGGCCAGACAGGGATTGATTGATGGATTCTTTTAGAAATGAGTAATGGGTAAATTGGAAATATGTCACTTCAACATTGAATTGCATCAGTAACAATCACTACTGTCCATGCATTGTGAATTTTCTAACGTGATTTATTTACCATCCAACAAACCCCCCTCCCATCAGTGAACACCAGCACACTAACCCCCTCCCACCAGTGAACACCCAGCACAATAACCCCCCTCCCCCAGTAAACACCCACCACACTAACCCCCCTCCCCCCAGTAAACTACCCCCAACTGTGGAGATAGGCACATGTGTCTCATCAGGGCACCAACAACAATGTCATGCACCACTAGGATGGTCGCGGGCGCTTCCATTTTCCGGGCCTCTCTGGTGTGCGTGCCCTTAGGTGGCGCATAGACCGGCGCCTAGGAGATGGCTCTAGGGAACCCTCTGTGGGTGTGGTCGATGTCGAAGGGACTGAAGCGGTGGCCATCATGTGCTGTCGCATGAGGTTGTTTCCCTTCCGTGTCTGTTCAGCAAGTGCTGAGACTGCCTCCGTCAACTCCCTCACTTGTTGGCCGAAGCCTGTCAGGGCAGCGGTACATTGTTCAACAACTCGGCGTGTACGCGCATTGTCCCGGGCTATGTACTTGCTCCATTACCTTATTGATGCACCGACAGCCTTGATGTGCCGGCTCTGCACCTTGGCCATCGATTCCACCCTGGCCTGTTTGGCCTCAATGATGTTGAGTCGGCCCATCACTGCTGCCCCAGTGACGAAGGGCTCCCCTGGTGTGTCACGTGGGGGCCTGCGACTTGTGTGCTGTCGGGGGGGTGCTGCATGGCGACATGGCGCCAGCCTGGACTGGGCTGCCTAGCTCAGAGTGCCTGTCTTCTGGGCTCCCATATGATGGTGTGTCCACGTCCGGCTGCGGTGTGCGGACACGACGCACAGGTACATGTCGACTCCCTGCATGCTGTGTGCCTGGCCTTGGGCTTCCCTGGGGTGTGATCATCCCTTCAGCCTCACTGATTCCGAGTGAGTGTTGTCCTACGGCATGATGGCCACGTGGAGGTGTTGCTCCCACGTTGGGCTCTGATGCAGACCTCTCTCCCTCAGCATCAGGGCTGTGACTGGTGGCTTGGGGCGAGCTGGCGGTCGCTTCCCTGCGGCCATGTGGCTGCTGCTGCTGTCTGGTGGGGCTGCGTTGGGGTGAAGTGGGTGTTGGCCTGGGTCGTCTCCCTTCGGTGCGGCCTCTTTGTGGGGTGCTGGTGCTGGTGTAGGCGCTTCCGTGGGCGCTGTGTTGGTGTGGCCTCCTCCCCATCATCTTCGTCCCATTGGGATCGAAGTGTGCCTGTGGGGTACATAGGGTGTGGTTTGAGTTCAATGCTACATATGTTTGTGTGATGCAGGTCATGCCAACAAGTGTGATTGAAGACAGTAACAATCACGCATTCTACTTGCATTCTGTTCAGTCGCCATGTGGTGCTTGTTGTGAATGTGTATGGAGGTACACTGCATGGGAATGTCGGAGTGACAAGATTGCATGCGTGGTTGGGGTGCACTGCGCTTTGGGTTTTGGGGGTGTATTCATGCACACTCCAACTCTACGTAGCTGTCCTATGGCTATGAAAGTCTATCCCCTGCCCCTGTCATTAATGCACTGCACATACAGGGTCGTCTAGGCAGCACTACCGTTCTATCGATGTAGGCCTCACTTATGGGTGTATGCAGTACCTCAGACACATGTCTTCGCATTCATTCACTCAGGGTCTGCATGTGTGGTACTTTCAGCTGCATGTATTTGGGCATGGGACTCACCTGCCGTTGGGTCGATGCCAGTGCCTGCCTCCGCTCCGCCAATGCCCTCGATGGTGCCAACATCTATCAGGGCTGTCATTTTCTCCTCCCAAGGTGTGAGTTTGGGTGGGGGTGGGCCTCCTCCAGTGGCCCTGCTTGCACTCCTGTGCTGTGACAGGATGCCACAGACTTGCACACACAAGTCGTTCAGGCGTTTGCGGCAATCCTCCCCATCCCGGGGCACGCGCCCCACAGCACTGACCCTTTGGCTGATGGTTCACCATATTTGGGCTCTGCGCTGGCCACTTGTTTTGCGCTGCTGCAGCTCCTCGTGGTGTATCTCAGCCTCCTTGACCAGTACTGCTAGCTCCTGGTCACTGAATTTGGGCTTTCTCATCCTGTCCAGGGCAGACTTGCCCCTAGTGCACTCCTGAGACATGTTTTGGGCTTGGATCGCGTGGATGGCTTCCAGGGGCTGTGATATCCGACGGATTGTGATTTCCAAGATGGCTGCCGCTTTATTTCCCGTTCCTGCGGTGACGCGTTTCCCGCGCGCTAAAAGCGCGCGCTCATAGCACGTGCTCATAGCGCGCGCTGTGAGCGCGACATGGCGGTAGCGCACGGTGCGCCGGATTTAAAGGTTCGCGCTATTCGCGCTAACGCCTTGGACCGGGGCGCGTGGACGATAACTCGTAATCTGGCGGATTATCCGCCGGGGGCCTTGGCGTTAGCGCTAATTACGTCCGGCGGATAATCTGCCACATTACCGCCGAAGTCGTGATGAGGCCCATACTTAGACAGCGGAGAACCACAGGGGGTATGTTTATCCCCTTTGCTATTTAACATCTACCTTAAACCTCCTCATGACTGGCTCATTGACAATAACGTCACCTTCCAGAACTATGCCGATGATACACAGCACATTTTTTTGTATGTCATCTTCTGGGAGCGAGCAGGTATACACGGATATAAACACACTTCATCATATTAAACACTGGATGGACCTAAACTGGCTCAGCCTTAATACAGGCAAAACAGGTGGTCTTAACACGCGCCTGACTGCTAAGCCTAACTAACAGATTCAGCATCTTTGTTTATACAAAGCCAGCGTTAAACTGCTACCATCAGTGAAAAATCTAGGGATCCATGTTGATTCACAACTTTCTATGGCTCAACACGTTAATAAAATGGTTAGTACGACTAACTACTATTTAATGATCTGAAGGCTGACTCAAAACTCCATGCAGCGATTCATTGCTTGAATCATTAGATCGCACCTTGATTATGGCAATTCTCTGTTGCTTGTTGTCCCTAAATATGTTCTGAATAAAATGCAGATGACCCAAAACACGGCTGCCCTCACTGTAGTTGGCCTATCATCTAAAATGCATATCTCTCCTACTCTAAAGAAGCTACACTGGCTGCCATTCGTGGGAAGGATTCAGTTTAAACCACTGAGCCTGGTCTTTAAGGCCTCAAAGAATATCGATCCCAAATAGCTTTCTAGAAAATGTCAATGGTACTCCCCTTCACGTGTCCTTCGATCTTCCTATGCACTCCTTCTGTATGAGTATCGGTTCAGGCGGTCAAGAGCAGTGGGGAGTTCTCTCTAGGTGATGACTACTAAACTTTGGAATGCACTAACTTGTAGACTCCATTGCCTAAGCAGTCTCCTTGCTTTGCTGTTTAGGTAATAGTCTTTCCTTTCTCTGAGTAATTTACGTTTTGAGTTACCAATTAAATGCCTCGGCCGCAAGACCTTTCCAAAATTCACAAATCCAAATATGCAAATATACTCAACAAAGAAACAGAAACAACAAAACCAAAGGCATAATCTGATAGAAAAACAAATCAATATCACCTCAAATGACCAATGCCACCATCAAAGGACAAGCAAAACACAGAAAACAAAAAGATACCCTGCCCCCTATTCAATGCCAGATCAATGTCAAATCACACAACAGGAATAAACAAACTACTAAACGATGGAGGGACAGACATCCTATTCCTCACCAAAACATGGCTAACTCAAATTTTCAAGGCACACAATTCCCTACCTAACGACATCAGATGAAACAAGCCAACCGAGAAGGAAAAAGAGGTCTCTCTGTTGCATGGAAGGACCAGCTAAAGATGACAACAGCACCACCACTAAACATCCCAAACTGCGAATCACTCCTCTTGCACTCCTCTTGCACTTAGCCTTAGATCAGCAACCCAACCTATCATTCCTACTTATCTACAGACCATCAACATACAACCCTACTTTCACAGACACATTTGTGGACGGCATCACCATCATTGACATGAAACATGATCACCTGATCCTACTCAGAGACTTCAACATCTGAATTGAAGAAGAAAACTTTGATTCACACAAAACACTAACAAACCAGATAGCAACAATTCATCTACAACAACTGGTGAAGGGACCGACACACAAAAAGCAACAGAGCCGGCTCTCCCGCAGACCCCTGCCGACCAGACATATACTAGACCATCCTCAACCAGAAAACACCTGCAGAATATTTTTCCAACCTCTTCATCCACTCACTAGCAACCGGACCTGTACCCTGAGCCTTCAAATTGGCATACATTAAGCCTCTGCTTAAAGACCAATTGAGAAATACTGAAGACCTAAACCAATCTCAAACATCCCATGCCCGGCGGAACGCCTAGATCGCTACGTCTACGTCCAAGAACATGTAGAAATCAATCGGTTACTTGTCCAGGCACAAGTTGATTTCAGACCCATGAGAGGAACGGAAATAGCATTATTATCAATATGGGGTTACCTAAAAACCAACGCAGACTCCAATGTCAAATTGGCACTAATGCTGCTTGATCTGTCAGCAGCCTTTGACACAGTCCACCACAAAACACTCATCAAAAGGCTCGAAGATATAGCAATCAGCAATACAACGTTACTTTGGATAAAATCCTTCATGGCAGAAAGAACGGAAACAACCTGGCTAACCCCCTACAACTCAACAGCCCCCACAACAACTTGCTGAGTGACACAAGGCGTACCCCTCTCACAACTGCTATTGAACATCTACATGACCCCTCTCATCAACCTCATCAAAAGGCATGGCCTCACCTGTTACAGTTCCGCAGCCACACAAATCATCTACAAAATCAAGGCTAGTGAAGAACAAAACCCAAACCTTACCAACTACCTTAAAGAAATAAACCATTAAATGAGTGCCAACAGCCTAAAACTAAACCTGGACAGAACAGAAATCATAATCGTGTCAAATGACCCGATGAACCAACACCACATTCCATGTCCTACTGAAAGGGGAAACCGACTGGAACCATCCACGATGGTGAAAAGCATTGGAATATTAATGGCCAACGACTTAACACTCGAACCGCAAGTCAACACAATAGTAAAGAAATTCTTTTTCCACCTACTCAAAATCAAGCAGATGTTCCCCTTTTTCACCTTTCCACATAGAACACTCGCCATAATTTATTTTTTCATGTCAAGAATAGACTGCGCTAACAGCATCTATCTCGGAATGCCAGATAACCTAATCAAAAGACTACAACGAATACAGAATGCAGCAGCAAGACTTCCTCTGCTTTCGATACAGTGTATCAAAACATCTTGATTTGCCATCTCCGTGATACTCTGGCCGTCCTTTCAGGTGGAAATTGGGTCCTTTCTCCCCTTATCACTCTCTCTACTTGTGGTGTTCCCCAGGGATCTAATCTATCCCCCTGGTTTTTCAATGTCTACATGACCCCTTTGGCCCACATGATCTCTGCCTTCACCTCGAACTTTCAGTGCTATGCGGATGACACACATCTCTCTTTCAGGCTACCCTCAGCCTCTTCCTCCTCTCTCATTCCTGACTGTCTGTCTGCAATTCAGTCCTGGTGTTGCCTTAATGCCAGTAAAATAGAGATTGTACTCATTGGGACCCCAGCTCCCGCTTTCCCACTTTCACTCTTTACGGCCTCTCTTGGTCCTGCGCCCTCACCCACCAGTGCGGCAAAAAATCTGGGGGTCATCTTCGACTCTACTCTCTCCTTCTCTTCTCACATCCCACTATCAGCTGGACCTCCTCAAAGGCACTCTACCTTTTCCCAACTACCCCCCAGAGGCTCACTGTCTACAGAGCCCTGGTTGTCTCCAGACTGGACTACTGCAACAGTCTCTTTCTCAATTTTCCTACTGCTACTCTCCAACCTCTTCAACCTATCCCGAACAGAACCGCAAGACTTATCCTTGGCCTCGAGCCCAGGGACTGCATCTCTCCGGCGCTGAAATCTCTCCACTGGCTCCCCGTGACTGCAAGGATAAAGTTCAAGCCCCTATGCGTAATCCACAAGGCCTTTTAGGGTTAGGGCCTGTACTATCTACAAGGCTGTCTTTGTAAATACTCTCTTTCTAGAGCCCTCCGCTCGGCCTCCTCCAATTCTTTGCGTGTGAGCTGTTTTTCCAAACAAAGATTTGGCGGTAGATCCTTATCCTCTGCAGGTGCCTCCCTCTAGAACAGCCTCCCTGTCTCTCTCTTTCTTGAGCCGGACCTCCTTAAGTTCCGGAAACTCCTCAAGACCTTCCTCTTCTCTTCCTCTTTCACTCTCCCTCTCCCCTGCTAACCTCCTTTCTATTCTCCCCTTCTTCCCTCCTTCTTTCTCTTCCCAACCTGCTCAGTTCACTGACTGGCGCCTGGTGCACGTTTAGAGCCTCACATGTCCCATGCTCCCCCTCCAGTCCTGCAGTTGCCTCCGACCCTCTGCACTCTGCTTGGAAACTCTCTCCATGAGAGGGGCAACCACACTGCACTTAACCCAGGCCCTTGCTGGACTGGGTGCACTTGTTCCACCCCCACCCCCTTGCACTTCCTGTCTCGCACTTGCGCAACTTTTGAACGCACTAGGCCTAGCAAGTTTGTCCTGTCCTCCAGTCTCCCCTCCCTGCCTTGCTTGGTTGTACCTGAAATACTCGAGCATAGGCGTATTAGTGTCGACCAACCACCAATCAACCGGAAATGTCTCCAGGCCTAGTACAGTAGTTTATTTTTCTGTGTCCTTTTCCCTCACCCACCCTTTCTCTCCCCACTCTTTGTCATGCACTTGTACTATCTGACAAGTCTTTAGGCATAGTATGCTAGTTTATTGATTGTATGCTCTTCTCCCTCCCCATCTCACATTCCTCTTGTCATGCACTTGCACTAGTAGAAATGCCTCTGGCCTAGTATGCTAGGCCAGAGTTTTTGTTAAGATCATTCGGAATCTTTAAGGCCGAAGAATGACGACTGTATTCCCTTCCCGCCTTGAAGAGCATTGAAGCACTTCACTTGTGTATAAGCACTTTACAAATAAACAATTACTACTCAGAATCACTAAGTGAGAACACATCACACCAGCACGGAGAACCCTAAATTGGCTACCAGTCAAAAAACAAATTTTCTTCAAAATGTTCTACTTATCACAAACAGCAAACCATGGCCAAGCAACAGAATTCATAAAGGAAGAAATGTCCATCTACAAACCAAACCGATCACTAAGGACCAGCAACAACATTCACCTCAAACCTAAACAATACTCAAAGCAGAATTTTGGGGGAACAGCGTTTTCCTGCATTGCGGCAAAACTTTGGAACTCGCTACCGAAGGAAATACAATCCACAGAAGATCACTTAACTTCAGAAAACTACTAAAAACATGTCTCTAACTCACCGAGCGAAACATGAAAAATAAACAAAGGGAAACTGCTAACACATCACAATGGAAACACCAAAACGAGTGAAACCGGATGAACCAAAATATGACCGCCCAATGAAATAAAACTTTCTACTATAAATCACCATAAAATGTATGAACCCGGCAGATCAACATAACCATGGCACAAAAGGACGCAGACGAATCTCCACCAACCCTAGTAATAACTCTCCAGGATACTCCACAGTCACCCTCAAACAGTGAACAAAACACACTCAATCTTCTACCGCAGCAAAAACCTAAAACAGCTACAAACTGCACACACACTCCACAACACACAGCAGGAAACTGAACCAGTATGGGTTGGGTGAGCTTACAGTTTTCGATGCGCCGAAAAAATAAAGATGAGAAAATGTTGATGTGGGTTCATTTTGAAACTTTAGCCTGTATGGATAACACGTGTTTCGGCAGGTTTACATTGCCTTGTTCAATTCCAGGCTAGACATACATGTGACATGAATGGAAAAAGAACAAACATAAAAGAAACAAATGAATCAAAAATCATACTAGATCTGTCTTAAAGAACCATTGAGAAAAACCATTAAACATTCCATCATTGGTACAAATAAAGTACTCTTAATGCTGGACACGAGTGTAAATTGGACTGATAGCCTGTAATGGCTTAATTCATGCTAGAGATTCAGTCAAAAGGAAGTGCGGAGAAGGTAGGGAGGGGAAGTGGAGAGAGTGGTTTGTGCAGAAAGCAAGGTAGTAGCTATGAGAGGTGTGATTAGATATGACCGAAAACAAAGAGCATATTCAAAGTGTTGACAATTGCAGCATGAAACATGATCTTACCCATATTTGCTTTGTTAAATATCTGCATAATGCGAGGGAAAAAGTACGTCATGGGTTCAATCCCACCTGCGTGGAAGAAATGGAAGAACCCATTAGTTCCGAAAAATTGACCCAGAAATGCCAGTGTGAAATAGTTTAAAAAATGCTGTCCTCTAATAAAAGAAAGGGTATATTTACATCCGTTATCTGTGTCTTGAAACTAATATGCCCTAGGGGTTCTCTATGCAACCCAGTTAGTCTTGGCAAACTTAGTTGTTTAAGTGATGAAGTAAAATGCTACTAGAAACGTGTGGCCGCACATACTAGAGACAGTATTCCATTGTGTAACGTTATATTAAATTAATAGAATCTTCCCCCAAAGCAGTTGGGAGCAAAACATAGGCAATTGAGTGAGGCTAGTAGTAGTAATTGGTCAGATGGAACATTCCATGCGAATGGGACACAAAGGAGTAATTGAAAAATAAAATTGGAGATTCACGTGTGCAACGTTGTGCAGCACATGTAACACGAAATAGTTTGATGCAAAAAGGAAAGGACCCCCCTGGTGGGGGTGTGCAGAGAGCGAGGCCATATTTTGGGAAATGTGATGTGTCTGGCCATAGTATTAGATGGGAAAATTGCCCGTTCTAAGATGTACGATGGTACGAAGTTATAAGACATCACGGACGTTAGTCCTAATCGGAGAAATAGGTTACTATTATCATACACACGAATAATTGCGAAAAGTGATACATTTTAGTGGGGTCCACAAAATTCTATCCAACTAAGTGCAGTTCTCCAGCTGTTGGTGCCACCACGTGTGATGCATTCTGGTTAGTGTAGTTGTAATAGAACATTAACACAAGGGAAGAAGAGAGAGAGTGAGCCAAAAACATTAGTTTTTATGAGAATAGCAGTCAGAGCTATTCCATAGACAGTAGGCGTGGCTTGTTAACGCCAGGTATTTAAAAGAAAGGTGTGTGCACATACGTGCACAATGTATAGAAAAAAAAACAAAACCATGGTTTTTTATGAAAATAGCAGAGTACATGCTGCTCACATAGACAATTGACATATATTTAGTGCCAGGAGTTAAAAGGAGAAATGTATGTACACATATGTTCACAAAATATGGAAAGCACACAAATTGATGATATAGGATACAAATCACATACTGGTTCAACATGAAGAGACACAATGTGACAAAGCAAAAAATGCATTAAAGGAAATGTGCCATCTCATTGTCTGAGTTCAGTCCGTGTTCTACAGATCGATAGCGCCAAATTAGTCTGGCTTCTGCTCTTCTCAGATATAGTTCTTGATTGCCACCTCTTTTGTTCCTCAGAATTTTCTGTAAGCCAATGAATTTAATGTCTTGTTTATTATCCATTTGGTGGAGCAGTTGCCAATGTTGAGAGAGGGGCAGATTGCTGGCTTGACTGCTTAGAGCTGAAATATGTTCTCTTATGCGTGTTCTTAATTCGCTTATTGTGCTGCCATGTCACATGCATGTCTAGCCTGGATTTGAAAAAGGCAATGTAAACCTGCCGAAACACGTGTCATCCATACAGGATAAAATTTCAATATGTTCAATTAAATAAGAATCACCAAAAAACCACATCAAGATTTTCTCATCTCTTTATTTTTTCGGCGCATCGAAAAATGTAAGCTCACCCAACCCATACTATTTTAAATAAACAGATTTGAGGGTCTCTATCGCTCCGTAGTAGCTTACTCAGATGCGATGTTGGATCTCAATATTCTCATATTAACTTTTAAAAAAAATATTCAAAATATACCAACATAAACTGCATCAGGTTGCGAGGTACTAACAAAGATGTCAACCAAAAAGTCCATCACCAGCCACTCAGGAAACTGAACCAATTACACACAAATCACCCATACCCACTCGTACACGAAACACCACATAACGTATACCAACTAAAAACAAATCTGCACACAGTGGCCGGTTTTTCCAAACTGAAGCTACCAACAGCACATCAAAGCTCTCTTGCGTTTTTTTCCTCTCAATCCCACGGGCTAAGTCATCCCAGCCTTCCTTCCTTTTCAGATCGACCAGTGCACCTGGAGACCATGAAAATGACTGCAGTGCACAGCATAAATCACAATAACATAACATTTGCATGGCTGAGGCCATGCCACAGAGACTATCATACAAACAAACACTATCCATTCCCTTTGGGAGATGCTTGTCCAGTCGTGACTTTAACTTCGAATTCTAGGACGTGTAGCCCCGCATTTCCTCACTATAAACCCAAGACTACAAGTCACAGAATGCCAAGTTCAACCCAGGTCTGGACTAGTGTCTCCTGAATGGAATGGATAATGTTGGCATGCATGGATGATTCACTCTCTCATTGCAATCAGGTTGTAAAGTATGGGGAGCTTGTGAAGTGTCCTTAGAGCTTTTGAAATATTTAGTTCATATAGTTATTTTTTTACCAATTGAATTTGAGGAATCTTCATTTAGTTAGGTTCCCATATCGAGGAATTTGAGAAATAATTTAATTAAGTTTGATTCCCATGTTGAGCGAAGAATTACTCTAGAATTGAGTGCTCTACTTATTTGCCAGGGCATACATTAGCGGTTGGTATCATCAAAGCACCAATAAAATGGGGTGTTGTGGTTGTTCATGATTTACCTAAATATATGGATATTCATGTTGTAAACATGCATGTGACGTTGATCAAGTAATAATAGAATTTGTTCTGTTTTGGTTTTTGAATTAGTTGGTGAAAACCGATGAGCACCAGTGGGTTGCTAACTTTGAGATACACTTTCTGTTCACAGATTGCCGGATGTTCTCTGTGGAACCGGGACCAGTGCCTGAGGGAACATTTCCACACTCCAATCCCTCATGAATCCATGGAATTCCCCTACCATTGCAGAGGTAAGTGGGATTTAGGTGCAGGACCCTTTTCAGACCTACCTTTGAACTACAAAGTAAATCGCTCTGAGACTCTGGGAAATCCATGCTACCACAGAGAAAACTCCTCTTCCTTGATGTTTGCTATCAACAGGGTTGAAATTCCTGAGGAGAGGCTGTGGTACCTCTCACTCAGTTTTCCCTACAGTTTTGTTGTTGCTAGGCCTCTTATAGCTTTGACTCCCGGATGAATAGAGGGGCACAATGGGTTTTTGGATAATTATCAAGATGTTATCTGGTAAGGAGGGAATCCGTATATATAATACCTAAACACATAACTACCTGGATATGTCTTATACAGAAGACTACTGATGATGATGATGATGATAATAATTTCCAAGACATTATTTAACTCTTGTAATGTTTTTTGACAGATACAATCTCGCCCACACTGATTCCTGTACTTTGAAATCACCTTGGGCACAGAGTGAACTCCAAAAGCTTAAAATAGCCAGCCGGGGGCATACATGCGATTCCATGACCATCTCTGTTACAGTGTTTTGGGTGCTAAATATGACATAGACTATTAGAGAGAATTCTCAGAAATGTGCTGATTCCGTTCTACATTAGAGACCCCCAGCTGTTTTGCTGGACTTTAGGACATTTAATTTCTAACCAGGGGAGAGTGCGACCCTGTTTCCCACTCTCTCATGTATTTTTCTGTGATTTGGACTCTGTGTTTCTTTTGACTTTCGGAGTCTGACAAACTCTACAGGCATCATCTTTACATTGTGACACAAAGCACAACGCGCAGTGACACAGGGAAGTCTCTTAGATTTCCCAAAGCTTTAAATACGTTCTCTTGGTGAAACTACTGTTTCCAAGAGCAGTGAAGTGAAATTGACTTTACTTACATTTTGTAACTTTCTAGACCCAGCACACACTTAAAATAGGGGCCTGGAGGTTTTACTTATTATCCCCTTTGTTTAGTTTCTCATGTAACATTTTTATGTTACCCTTTTTACAATGAATGGCTGGTGGCAGTGGTTTACTTTTTACTACCATTGTGTGTTTTTACCACGGGCTGCAATCGCAGCTGCAGTAAGGCACCCATGGGTGCCCATTTTGTTAAAATGGCCCCTGTCTTGTTTTTTGCCATTTCTTGCTGGAAAGGACTTTCTTGAGATTTACTCTGCGCGCCAAACCAGGTTTGGTCCCTTTTTTTTTTCTTTGGCGGGATTCACGAGTGAAGCCTGCCTCTGGCTCCAGCGTGTCTAGCAGGTGCAGGAAATGAGGGAGGTGCCCGAAACTTCCTGTGCTTAGTCTCCTTGGTTACAAGAATGCACCCAAGGGTGATTGGCTGGAGGGATGACCTTGGAGGACAGCCACCCTGCTGTGTGATTGACTGCTAGGTTGGAATGAATGGGAGAAACCTGCATAAAAGGTGAGGCTTTTTGGTTTGGAAGGCAAAGTCGACCACTGGACGAAGGAATCCAAAGAAGAACTTGGAAAAGACGCATGCTGCAACTCCTGGACCGTTGGTTTGCCTGGTGAATCCCTGCTGTTGTGCTGAAGCTCCCGAATTTGCCTCGACTAGAGAAGCCCTGCAAGGACGACTTTTCCGCTTGGGTTGGTGGGACCAATCAACCCCAAAGTGAACTCATATGGACATCCTCTCGGAGCTGGCTGTACTTCTGCTGCTGCTGCTGCTGGAACTGAAGTGCAAGGGACCGGAACACCCGATCGAGTGCATCGCTTTTAAGTCGGACCCGAGCTCCAGGAAGATCCTTCGGACTCCCAGGAAGCAGGACTGGCCAAGCCTGAGCCACCTCAACAGAGTGGTGGACCCCAGATGCGAGGAAAGTCTAGAGTGGTATCCGAGAGACCGCAGTGGTGCTATTTGCTGAGACGTGAAGAGCTAAAACCACAAAGTCCCGCTGAATTGACATTTGACCTTTGCTGCCGCCGACCTTTCATTGTGTTGCAGGTGTCCCCAGAAGTCCTCACTCTTGTCCCCACGACTGAGGCCCAGGAACAACAGGATCTGCAGAGCCACACAGGAACAGAAACCAGCTGGGACCATTTGTTCTAACCAAAGATACTGTAAACCTAAGAGGACTTACCTCTTGTTGTGTAGCCTTATTTGTTCTCAGTTGAGAGTTGTCTTGGTTGCCATTGCAGAGTTGCTTGCAGCTTTGCCCCCTACAAGCCTCCCTGCTTGTGGCCCTTCAAGTGAATCTTATTTCTACAAACCTTTCTAAAAACATTGCGCAAGACCTTTACTTACCTGCAAGAAAGCCTTCAGCCCCCCTAGACTTTGTTCAACTAACATTGACTGTCCTGGCTCCGCGAGAGACTCTTCTAACTCTGACATCTGGAAAGGGTTAGTTTACTTTGCATTGGAGGGTTTCAAAAGTACTTAACAGTTTATTAATTATTTGTTAACTTTTGTTTTATTCCCATATCGATCCTTTACACCCAAACTCAGTACTGCTCTAAATGTATCAGTGATAAATCAAATGTCCACAGTGTCCTAGCTATTTAAGTCAACTGGGGGTGTAGGAAGTGTCTGTGTGCCATCCTCAATGGGTATCATCTGATTTAGAGAAACGGAATGTGTTTTGAAGTGTACTATGTACTATACTATAAGTAACCTTGAGTATACGTGTTTATTTGAATAACTGTCATTGTGAAACTCTGGGTTACAACCTTACAGCTCACATTGACCCTTCTTGAGATAAGTCTGGCTGCTCAGCCACACTACCAACCTGTGTAGTACAGACTTATGCCAAAGGTTGGGTGTTCTATTGCCAGGAGGACAAGGTTGCTGTAGTCTCCCAGAGGGTACAGCACACAACCTAGCCTAACATAGACGCAGTGTGTGTTTAAGTGAGTCTATATGTGTGTTTCTGAGGCTTCTGAATCTGCTTAGAAATGTAGTGGTTGATCTGGAGTACTACAAGTTGTTTACTTTAGAAGTGAAAGGGTGTAGAGAGGGGCCCTCTCACTTCTTGGAACACCACTTAGAACACCTGGACCTTGATGTTCTTGCTCTCACTGAGACCTGGTTTAAGGACAGCTCTATCATGAGTCTTGACACTCTTCTCCCTAAAGGCTACAAGATTCTCTCGGAACCCAGGCCCAACTGACCAGTAGGTGGAGCTGCCCTAATCTTTCCAGAGTGGATCCCTGTTTCCACCATCCCCACTCAGGCCTACTCTTTCAAATGCCTGGTCTTCAGGCTCTCTCTCTCTTCTGTCTCCTCTCTTAGTCCGGCCACCTTCTATCGGCCACTGGGCCAGTACACCTTCTTCCTCTCGGAATGGGCTGACCTGGCATCTTCTCTTCTTACTTCCTCCTCCCAACTCCTCCTGCTGGGGGATCTCAACATCCATCTTGACTCTCCTGATTCTTCAGGTGCTTTCTGCAACCTATGCAACCCGCTCTCTTACTCCATTCTACCTTCTGGTCCAATGCACATTGCCGGCCACACCTTGGATGCTCTTATCTCCACAGACATTCCTCTTACCACCCCACTCTCATGGACTACTCACTCTCTTCTCTCCTCTCACTTGAAGCTTTCCTCTCCTTTAGCACTGGCACACCCTGCCCTGCACTGCCTCTGACCTTCAAGGTCACCCGAGCCATGAAAAAAGTGTCAGTGGCTGCCTTTGCCTCCACCTACTCTACTCCCCCTGTTCCTGTGGCTGACTCTCACCCTGATACAGCCTTCTTTAACTTTCGCCTTTCCATCTCCAATACCCTTGACATCCCTGCCCCTGTCATGAGGGTCAGACGGAAGCCTGCCAAAAAGTGCAACTCTTGGTACGACTCTGACCTTGCTGACCTTAAACGCAAGTGCAGGGCAGCGCAACAGAAATGGGGATCTTCAGGCGCACCCTCTGATAGGCTGGCCTGCCGTCTTCTGCAAAGGCAATATAGACTCTGCATCAGGTCCAAGAAAAGAGTCCATATTCAAGCCCGTATGTCTGCGGTATCCAACAACATGGCCGAACTTTTCAAAGTCTGCAAAGAAATGGCCAAGCCTACTGCAACCTCTTCCTCTACCACACCCATCCAGTCCCTTTGCTCAGCCTTGGCTGCACACATCACCACCATAACCCAGGATATCCTGTCTACTCTCTCATCCACAACCACTCATGGACACTCATTACCTTGGCCCCCCTCGCCCTCCTTCACCACTCTGCTTCTTCTCTCCTCTCTCTCCCCTGTCACATCTGAAGAGGTCTCTAGACAAGTCTGGTCTATGAAAGCTTCTTCCAAGCAGTTGCACCCCTGCCCTCCCAAAACCATCAAGGACAACATTGACTCACTAGCTCCAGCTTTGGCAGACCTCTGCAACCCCTCCTTTGCCACTGGAGTCTTCCCCACTTCTCTCAAGCATTTCCTTGTGTGCCCCCTGCCAACCCTACTATTCCGGCTAACTATCGCCCAATCTCGATCACTCCTTTCCTGGGCAGAAATTGCTCTTCTGAACACCTGTGAAGACCTGCTCTTAAACTTTGACTCTAACTCTTCCTCTGTCCTCATTCTTCTTGACATCTCCTCTGCTTTCGATGAGGTAAACCACAACATCCTGATCTCCCATCTCTGTGAGACCCAGGGCATCACAGATTGATTGATTGATAGATTGATATTTTATTTCTATGGCGCTCGTACACAAGTGTTTCAGAGCGCGGCAAGGGAGGGGAAGAGGGGAGAACAAAACAGCAATCTTTGATCAGGCCCTGGTGTGGCTAGCATCCTTTCTCTCTGACGTCCTTTCCAAGTAGAACTTGGTTCCTTTCGCTCCGCTATCACTCTCTCTACTTGTGGTGTACCCCAGGGATCTAATCTATCCCCCTGGTTTTTCAATGTCTACATGGCCCCTTTGGCCCATATGATCTCTGCCTTCGCCTCCAACTTTCAGTATTATGCGGATGACACACAGCTCTCCTTTAGTCTACCCTCAGCCTCTTTCTCCTCCTAGCTCATCCCGGACTGTCTGTCCGCAATTCCGTCCTGGTGTGCTGCTAATTATCTCTGCCTTAATGCCAGTAAGACAGAAATCATCCTCATTGTCACCCCTGCTCCCGTTTTTCCACTCTCACTCTGGCCGAAAACCCTTGGTATTGCACCCTCACCCACAAGTGAGGCTAAAAATCTGGGGGTTAACCTCAACTCTACTCTCTCCTTCTCTTCTCATATCTCTGACATGTCCAGAAAGTCCCACTACCAGCAGCACCTCCTCAGAGGTATTCTACCTTTTCTCACCTTCCCCCAGAGGCTCACTGTCTCCAGAACCCTGGTTCTCTCCAGACAGGACTAATGTAACAGTCTCTTTCTCAATTTCCCTACCTCTACTCTTCGACCTCTTAAACTTATCCAGAACAAAACCGTGAGACTTATCGTTGGCCTCAAGCCCAGGGACCTCATCTCTCGGGTGCTGAAATCCCTCCACTGGCTCCCCGTGGCTGCAAGAATCAAGTTCAAATCCATCTGCATAGTCCACAAGGCTTTCTGGGACTGCGGTCCCTACTATCTACAACTCTCTCTTCCTAAATACTCTCCCTCCAGGACCCCTCCACTTGGCCTCCTCCAATTCTCTGTGGGTGAGACGTTTTTCCAAACAGACATTTGGGGTAGATCCTTATCTCCTGCAGGTGCCTCCCTGTGGAACAGCCTTTGGAACAGCCTATCTGCCTCTTTCTGTCTTGAGCCGGACCTTCTTAAGTTCCAGAAACTTCTCAAGACATTCCTCTTCTCTTCCTCTTTTCCTCTCCCTTGCTAACCTCCTTCTCTTCTCTCCTGCTTCCCTCCCTCGTTCTCTTCCCCAATCTGCTCAGTCAGCTGACTGGTCGCCTGGTGCACCTCCAGAGCCTCACAGGTCCCAGAATCCTCTGCCAGTCCTGCACTTGCCTCTGGGCCTCCACACTCTGCCTTGCACTACCGCATTCTGAATTTGTTCCATGAGAGTCGCACGCACTCTGCACTTAACCTGAGCTCTTGGGCTGGTCGCACTTGTCCCCCTCCCTCTCCCTCGCACCTCTGTCTGCGCACCTATACAACCTTGAATGTACTAGGCTTAGCATGTTTGTCTGTCCTGTTCCTCCTCTATACCCCCGCGCCCCAGTGGGTTATGCCTGTATGCATAGGCTCAATTGATGACCAACCTTTTTGTCTTGTATGTTCCTCTCCGGCCCCTCCTTTTTTTCCCTACTCTTTGTCCCCCACTTATACTAGTAGAAATGCTCTGTCCTAGTATGCTAGTTATTGCTGTTTGACCATTCGGAATCTTCAAGGCCTAAGAATGAAGATGATATCCCCTTGTTCCCTTCATGCCTTGAAGCGCTTTGAAGCACTTCACTTGTGTATACGCGCTTTACAAATAAACAATTACAATTACGGTGAAGACGAGGGGTTTGGATCCTTCTCCAAACCTTGGTCGGTCCCTGATCCTGGTTGGCAGACCTGGTTCCCTTCTCGCCCAGGCATCTTGGGTTTAGACCGTGTTGGGGAGAATTTTCATTTCTGTGCCAATTCCCTTTAAACTTACAGACCCCCAGCTCTTTTGCTGAACTCAGGCTTTTTAATTTTTACTTCTGCGTGAGTGGGACCTTTTTCTCACTCACTGATGTGTTTTCCTGACTGTTCCTTACTGTTTTATGGAGTCTGGTCAACTCCATACGCATCTGCCTTTGCATTGTGGCACACAGCACCTTTTGTATACTGAGCTGTACGGAGGTGTAGAAATTAACCATCTTAAAGTATTTTCTGACTCATTTGGGTTGGAGACTACATCAATCATACCCTTTAATTTAATGAGCGGTCCCCCATTCCTACTGATACCATAAAAGGACAGTCTACTGTGTGGGTTGCAGGAGGGATGGCATATTTGATTAGGGGACGTGGTGGAGGTGAAACAGGCTTTCTATTGGAAATAAAAATCTAAGTCTTTTTGTAGTTAAATTGATGTTATTAGGATTGGTAAATATTGCCCTAATGAATATGTACTCAACTAATTTTATGAAAACCTCTGGGGTATGGTTGATATTTAATAGTTGTATGTGTTAGGATATACAGTTTTTCACTTGTACTATTTGGAGTTCTACTGTAATATCTTGCATATGCTTGTTTGGAAATGACAAATAAAGATGTTAAAAAAACAATCTAAGGATGCAGGATTTGCAGGGACTCCCTGCAATGATTCTACGGAGATGTGTTATTCTAGGCCAAGAAATCTCTTCACTAAAGCCCATAATCTTGGCAGCTACTAATGGTGAATAACAGATTAATCTAGATAAACCATTCATCATCCTCAAGTCTCAGAGGTTAGGGATAGTATGAATTATTTCCAGCACACATGAGCGATTCGTAGTGTGAAGGTTAAATGTATCATCAGAGGAAACTTGAAAAGTTAAAACTTTAACAATTACTTCTCTTTACTCCCAATAAATGGAGCATCAACATTAGCTACTGTTTGTGCACATGTTAAATTGGATATATAATTTGCTTCCATATAAAGACTCTTGAACTGATGTTGATTATGTGCAGATTGCGCAACAAGTGTGGTGGTATCAAAAACGGGTTGAATCTGAACACATGGCCTTACATCGACTTGCATCAAAAGGCAGATCATTACATCAAGCAAAGAATGAAAATGAGAAATGACACTCATGGATTTAGTCTCATCGGGAGAGCTGGGTCTTTGGAGAAATACTGTGTGGGGCGAACCTTAAAGTACAGTGCCTTTTCTTGGTTATTTTTCTTTGCGACAACCTCTTGAATGATTTAGAGTTATGTGAATTTTGTTATGGCATACATTTCTTACCTCAATGCACTGCTGGCCCAGCCTTCATTGACGAAGGATGCGATAGAACAAACTCCCGGGTGACCTAACACTGCTCAACTCCAAACAGCAGTTGTAAAACGTATGTGAAAATTAAATCTATGGGTTGGAGTGAAAGAAAAGGACTCATTTCGTCCAAGTTTGATTTAATAAGAGGTTGTGTTTATGGAAATGTTTGTAAGCATTCAAGTGAGAATAAATGTTGCATTTTGTGTACTGTGTTGCTCTTCCCAACCATCTGTCACAGATGGCACAAGAAAATAAACCCAAGACTCTGAGAAGGTCCAAGCGTTTTTATTTGAATCTTATGGGCCATAAGGCTTTCACTCTCTCTCCTAAAAGCATCACCTAACTACCCCAGGTGACCGTAGCCCCAGTTACTAGATAACCATTGTCTCACCGTCCGTTTCACTGTCTGTATGCTAAATGACTAAATAAACTCCAATGTTAACTTCAAGTTGTGTGGCCTTATCTATCTATTCCCTCAGGAACCTTCTAGCTCTTCCTACTCTCTCATTGTGCTAATTTTCTTAAGAGAAATGGGATTGTGCCTTCAGGCATTCGTCCCGACTGTCACATCCACGTCTTCTCTCCTTCTCTCTGATGGTCTTCTCTCACTTTTCTCCTCCTTTCCAACTCACCCCTCTTACTTCCCTAGCTTCTACTTTCTCCTCTGCCCCTTATCTCACAGTTCGTCTAAATCTCACCTCCACCCTTTGATGTAACTACCCTCCTACTCCCACCTCCCCACTACTACTCCCTCCTCTGCACCACCACACACTTGTACACCCTCCTCCACACTCCTACGCCCTCCTACACACCACTGCTACTCCCTCCTCCACACTACAGTTATCCTCCTTTCTGTCACTTTCAACCACTTCACAGTCACTCTTTACGCTATCTCATATAACCATACTTGTTACTCTTCCACGCACACTCCTACTGCAATACTACTTACACTAACTAACCAATCCCTCACCTGCTTCAGAAATCACTTCCACCGTCCAATTCACTGTCCTTCCTCCTGCTGGTGTTCTGGTCAGCCACCTCAAACCTCCTCTGACCTTACCCGAACAACTCACAACTTCTTGCTTCCTAGGCAGTCTTATTCCCTTGTTCCTGATTGGTAGTCTGAACCTTACCAATTGGTCCCTATCTTCTCCACCCCTTTCCTCTACATGGCACTGCTGTGTTAACAACAATTGTGGCCCGCAGTGTACACTGTCCCAGTTTGTATTAGGGGACCCTGTCTGGGTTTCCCCCAAGGTGAGTAAAATCCCTGTTTTGGTTTCAACTCCTTTTTTGAGACACTGGTGGTCTCGGGGTCCCTCTTTCAGAGTCTTGGGGCTGGCATGCACTGCATGGTTGACCACATAGGGATCCAGCCCCGAATTTGGCTTTTCCAGCACCCCTGACAGCCGGGGTTGTGCGTATGGTGATTTTTGAAGGAAATGATTTTTCCCGGTCTTTGTGTGGGGTTCTGCAGCATCTCTTCTCTTTGGTTTTCTGTATTGCTGAAATTAGAAGAGCACATTCTGTCAGCACATTGTTCCATAGGTATTACGTGATGCAATTCGGTATTACGTGATGCAATTCAGTATTGCATAGCAACATATTGGCGCTTGGGAGGGCTGGAATTAGGGCCCTCTCAGCTGCCACGGGCCTCTTCAGGGGTAGGACTGTCTCTCAATTTCTCCTTGGAAGGCCTCCCAACCCGGCGGACAGGGGGTTACATCCCCTCTTGACAAGGCCAGAATACTGGCCTTGTCACGCAGTATTAAGAATGGACTTAATTCAAAAGTAACATTTTAAAGCATTGTACTGAAACATAGGGTGTAGTTTGTACTAATGGATAGATGATTTTCTATTCCGACTTTAGGTTTACTGAGTCTTGTATTACATGTTATTTTACATGCAGAGAACATCAGTCTTTTGGTCAGTTAGGGTTAGACATAACGTAACCAGCATGTCCCATTTTTTATTCTTATAAAGAAGCATGCATAGACTATGTCCCTCAGTACTCTCAGTTTTTAGTTTTATAATAAATACTAGTGTTAGGATGGTTTTTATTGCACGACATTAAAGCAATAAAATGGACTCGGTTTTACAGCACATGTTGGGCCTCATTACGCTTTTGGCAGTAAATCGTCAGAAAATCTGCTGATTTAACACCAAAATCTTGTACCATTACTGCCACTCCGTCCAGTGACAATACTATGGGATTTCAAGTTATGGGACAATGGTGTTGGTACCCATTTTTGGCAGATTTACTGCAAGCGGTAATTCCATGTGGAAAAACCACAGATATTGGCTGTAAAGTGGAGGATTCGCCTCCAGAATGTTGCTGGGCTCCTGTGACCACCCAATCCACTACCCAGTGTGAGAAGCCAGAGGGTGTCTCACCCGCTAGTACCATGGGATCACTCTCTCAGGTGGCTAGGGTACGGCCATCGCCCTTGGATCGAGATCCTGGGGGTGGACCAATGCGAGAGGATCACCTGGGTGAGTGGTCTCTGGGGAGTGGGGGTGAGGTAGCCGATGGTGAGATGCAGTATTTTCTGCTTTTTAGTTTATCTACCACATCCTAGCGACCTGAGAGACTGGTGTGTGTTAAAGCGAATGAAGTAGCAACATATATCAGAAGTTACGGCTGCACGCGTGTGGATGAGACAGGAAAAAAGGCAGACCCGTGAATGAACTTTGGAGTAAAAAGCAGCTGTGAGATCAGCGATACTAAGTAACGGAGTGGTCCGGCAAAAGGAAGTAGCCCATTTGAAAGTCTCAGTTAAAGGTACATTGGGCCTCATTGCGATACTGGCGGTAGCCGTGCCGGTAAAACCAGCGTGGCTTCCGCCGGTATCATTTTTTTCGGCACCCACGAATGGGCAATTGCCAGGTCATTACGGCCTTGCCGGACCCGGTAATTGCCTGTTTGCAGGCGCCGGAAAAAAATGCTCCCCATTCCCATTTGAGCACCATAGGGCTCAATGGCAATGGGGAGGTCGGATGCACCGGCACCATTCGTGAATGGTGCCGGTGCATCCGACATGCTCTGCTCGTGGGTGCCGGTACGCCCGCCAGGTCAGACCTGGCGGGCGGGGAGGCACCCACGAGCAGAACTTGTAGTTTGACGGTCCGGTAACAACGGTACCGGTAGCTTACCGTTACTGTTGTTACCGGGCTGGCAAACTAATAAGGAGGCCCATTGTTTGAAGTTATACAGCAAACAGACAAAAAAAGCAAATTAAGTGAAAGTAATCGTGATCCTTGAGTCTAAGTGGTCCTGCGGTGTTCTGATAAAAGCGCCACACACATTTGAAAGGATTCCGAGCCCGATAGAGGGAGACCCGAAGTACAGTAAACTTGGACAAGGGAGCCCCCTTGTAAGTTTGTGTTGAACTGTGACGTGAGTAGTCTGAGCCCAGCAGAGGGGTACCTTTTTGAACTTTACATTGGAAATACAATTTTGGAAAGTCAAGAAAAAGACTTTAACATGGAAGGCCATACAGGCCTCCTTCCACGATTTGGAACTGCTTACAGTGTTAGAAACCGAGCCAGAGTGTGTCACCCTGCCTAAAGGGACATCCTTACTCTGTGAGGTGCAACATGAGGAGGAGAGCTGGTTCAACTACCTTTATTCTTTTGAACACTGATTTTTTTCCTTTTGCATACATTTCTCCTTTTACACTTTTTGTATAAGAGATAGGGCAGGCACTCGGTTTTGTTAGCGATGGCCATTTTGATTAGACTGACGCCACAAGGACTGTTTTGTTTATCGTTTGATGGTCGAGCCTACTTCCATCTTAGTTATAGGGCAAATTAGGAGTTTCTCCGACCCCAACATTTTCAATAAAGGATTTACAAATTGTATCCATTGTGTCAGTGTCATACTTGTGATACCATGCCTTCCCTACACCAGGCAAAGGCAAGGGACCTGTCGCACTATTCTGATTTTGATATTAATTGAAATGAATGTTTGTAATATATGATATACCAATTATTTCTGCCCCTTGTCCTTATTTTAATGTATTACCTTTATTTTGCTCCTGCTGTGAGCTAAAACGTGTCTTTTCTTTGCAGGATTTCTTCATCAGTATGACTGAAACTATAAAGTACAATGACGATGACCATAAAACGATCTTCTTGAAAACATTAAATGAGCAACGCCTCGAAGGAGAATTTTGTGACATCGCTATTGTAGTCGAAGATGTGAAATTCAGAGCACACAGGTGTGTGCTTGCTGCGTGCAGCACTTACTTCAAAAAGCTGTTCAAGAAATTGGAAATGGACAGCTCATCGCTAATAGAAATCGATTTCCTGCGATCTGATATTTTTGAAGAGGTTTTAAATTATATGTATACTGCAAAGATTTCTGTCAAGAAGGAAGATGTCAATTTGATGATGTCATCGGGTCAAATACTAGGGATTCGCTTTTTGGATAAGCTCTGCTCTCAAAAACGTGATGTATCAAGTTCTGAAGACAATACGGCTGAGCCGAAGAATAAGTATTCCTATGAGACAAGCTTAAAAATTAATAGTTCTGTCGTCGAGTCCCACGACAACCCAGATGATGATGTAGAAGAAATAGGCGATCCGGATGATAGTCCGTCTGATGACACGGTGGACGGGACTCCCCCGGGTCATGAAGAGGAAAAATCGCCAACTGCTACATTGAGGGTGCAAGAGGCCATCCTGAAAGAATTAGGAAGTGAAGAAGTTCGGAAAGTAAACTGCTATGGCCAGGAAGTGGAAGCGATGGACACAACCGAGCCTAAGGAATTGGGATCTCCACCTCCTCAAGCTTTAACATTTAATGACAGCATGAATGAAGTGAAAGATGAGCAAACACCAGCATGGACAACGGCGGCCACCGACATGAAGTTTGAGTATTTGCTTTATGGTCATAGGGAACAGTTTGCCTGCCAGGCATGTGGTAAGACATTCACTGACGAAGCAAGGTTGAGAAAGCACGAGAAACTTCATACGGCAGACAGACCGTTTGTTTGTGAGATGTGCACGAAGGCCTTTACAACACAGGCTCATCTCAAAGAGCACTTGAAAATCCACACGGGCTACAAGCCTTACAGCTGTGAGGTGTGCGGAAAATCTTTTATTCGGGCACCTGATTTGAAGAAGCACGAACGAGTTCACAGCAACGAAAGACCATTCGCTTGTCACATGTGTGACAAGGCATTTAAGCACAAGTCACATTTAAAAGATCACGAGAGGAGGCATCGAGGTGAAAAGCCTTTTATCTGTGCATCCTGTACGAAAGCCTTCGCAAAAGCTTCTGATCTTAAGAGACATGAGAACAATATGCACAGTGAGCGAAAGCAAGTGACCACCAGTGCCATTCAGAGTGAAACTGAGCAACTACAAGCTGCAGCCATGGCAGCGGAAGCTGAGCAGCAACTCGAAAGTATTGCTTGCAGTTAAAAAGCGAAAGCAATGAACTGTCTTTCTAACATTGACATGTAACTTACAAAGTTATATCCCATTTAAAAAAGAAAATAGAAAAACCACATGCCAGTAAGTTAATGGGATTTCAGGAAAAACATTTTTTTTAATACACTGATTAATTTTTGATAATGTACTTCATAGAACTGTGCAGTTGACGTGCTCATCCAAGTTAATAGGAAAATGTTTTCTTAGTGAGGGTGAGAGGTTTTTCCCCCTACTGCGCATTACAATACAAATATCTTACTTGTAAAATGTACTCAAATGAAGGGCAGGACTCATGTATTTAGAGGCGTAACCAATGTTTACTTGAAAGCAATCACCAATTAAGTTTTATTCAGACGAATTAGCGAAATTAATAGTGCTCGTAATCATAGAACACTAATTTCCTAACTTTCGAAAAGCCCTTTTGTATGAAATCCTGGCAGGTTGGGTACATATACTGTATTTTATTTAAGGAAAAGTAAATGTTTTGTAAGATATTGGTCTTCGACAACACAATATTTCACTTGTTCGTTTCAATTTGTTTTTTGTTGTTAACCTATTTTAAAATGTGACATTTTTAGATTTTCAATTAATATGTCGCAATATGTTTTCTTATTTATTTACTGTGGCCTAAGATGAATTTACTGTCCCTATTGGTGACTGGGCTCCATAGATTGAATGTGCTGTACTCTAGCAGACATATATCAGGACTTCACCATAGTAAATGATTAAAACACACTACTTGACCACTGGAAGACTGAACCGTTGCATCATTTGTTAGCCTTTATTTCATTTTGTCAATGAAACTGATATGCCATTGCGTGTGTGTGACACACACGTGAGTGTAGAACCTATTGCATCTAAAGAAGCACGAACAGTTTCAATATGCCAACTACGGAGAAACAACACACAGGTTTTATCTGAGAAAATTAAGTTACTTGTGTGTTTTTCAGCAAGTATATTTTCCCATTATTCTCAATCTTATGAGTTTTCTTCGCTGGCAGGTCAGACCTCAGAAGGCTTTTTTAAAATATAAAATATACATCTACTTTTTTTGATTGAAGATCCTGCTCAAAATAAAGACAACATTGTGCATAGGAGTCATTGGCAAGACAAAGAGTCTCTCATTTCCAGTCTCAGGCAGTCGGTGTGAAGGCTCGTAGTACCAGAAATGTCATGCTGATTATGTTTATTACAGTTTCATACACGAATTTGCTTTCTAGCCTCAGGAAAGGCAGGGGGCACATGCGAATCTGGACAGGCTACTCTCCATATATATTTTTGTTTAAAGGTACATAGCGTTACCCTTGTGAGTAAATGGATCCTCCCCACCAATAGACTTTGGAGACAGCAACATAGTATGGTGCAATGAGAAAAAGTCTGCTTTGAGGCTGCCTGTTCTAGGATCTTTGCATATTATCCCCCTCCACTGATTTGAATAACCACTACAAAGTCTGGCGAGGACCCATAGCTGTAGAAGAAAACATCACTTACCTGTGACGACAGTTCTCTAACGAGGTTAACCTCACAGCACTCTGCCTGACCCAAATTACCTAGTACTATAGTGCCAAAAGTCTTAAGAGCATCTTTTCCTTCTAAAATATAAAATAAGAAATGTGCGGAAGAGGGCTTGCTGTCCATTGGAATGTAAAGCTCTTGTGCAGCTTTCTATTACTTGGCTGCACATCTTTTGGTGAGCAGTTTGTCATAGGGAAGTTGTGTCCAGTTGTCACTCAGTTCTATCTTTGTCACCCAGGGGACTTGAAATCCTGGTCTGGATCAGGGTTTGTTGAAATGGCCTATCGGCACGAGGGCTGCCTTGTAGTCCCCCCATGCTACCAAAGCTGATGCTGAGCCTGCATATATTTCTTTGGTGTCTTAGAACACTTGGTGTTCAGATGGCAAGCTTGCAGTGCATGGATTAGGAAGCTCCACTGTGCACTCTTGAGAGTCATGGCAATGACCTTAGCATGGGAAAGCGTGGTGAGTAGCGGGCTGCTCAGCGGCCTCCGGTGGTTTCAAACTCATCGACAAGGGAGCCCAGGCAAGGAGGCACTACCACTTAATATTTTATTGATGTAGAGATTTAGCTCTGGACCAGGCAGGTCTATCTGCAAAAGGGTTATTTCTTAGCCACTGTGTTCTCGTGTGCTCTAGCCCCAGCTGCCTCACCATGAGTACTCTGAGCTTCCTTCTAGCACAAAGTACAAGAGCCATTGTGATTCTAATAATACAATAATCACACAACAAGGACACTTTTAACTTGTACAACTTTGTACAAAATACACAAAAGTACAGCCCAGTCAATTTGACTGGCGTTTATGAATATTAGACATGTTTCTTCCTTTACATCATCTACTGGATTCAAATTACAGATAACGGGAGCATGAAAACATCACAGTGCACAATTAACAGTGTTAGTGATGGACACTGATACAAATAATGCGTTGTGCTTTTTGATATACCAATGTGCATTAAAAGTTTGGGGTCTAAATAATTTTCATTGGCCCACACAGCACATGATAATGTCTTTATTTACGTAGGAATAAAACCAGACATGTATGTGGTCTCATTCACCCTGATTATTTTTTTTTTAGATAATTGTGTACCTACCTAGGTAAATGGGGGCCAAGCCAGTAGCCCTTTTTTTGAGCATTCTCAAAGATAAGACAGAACACCTGTTTTAGGTAGCCATCCATGTCTTATAATCTGCAATCACCTCATGCACAGTTTGAATGCAAAAGCCATGGCCTCGTAAGAGTGGTCGGTCAAGCAATTTCCTGCCGCAAAAAAAGGGGACTCTAAAAATGAAACTGAGCCCAAAATAACTCAGAAAACGGTTGCTTTAATAAAGCAAATGTTAAAGAAAAAACTTCTGAAAGGTACATTGAGAAATTGCTTTTCATCAAACATTTTGTAAATATATGAAACGTGAACTAAACATGGCACGCTTGGGTATGAGGGTAGTCATCAGACCAAATGCCACACATTCTAAGAGACAGTTATGTTTTGTAATTCAGCACTCCAGTGCACAAATTTGTCTTTTTCGTGTTTTAGATTTTTTCTTATTAAATAGCCAATTACCTTTGTTATTTACTTTTGCTAGAGTGTCTGGAGTCTTGCCCGCAGCTTGGAAATATTCATAAGAATGTAATTCTTGGAAAGAACTGTGCTGCGAAATATCCACGCTTTTTCCAACTATTTGCTCTTCTTTCTTATTCTACATGTGGTAAATGAAATCATTCTTTACATTAAGACTTCCGTCATAATGAAATAAACGCTCATTTGTGCTACAGCAATGGGTGATATGCATTTATAAATAATTTAATAAAATATGTCTATAAGCTCTTGATATTTTGGTTGATGTATGTATGGTTATTATATTTCTTGAGAAATATTGGAGTGTTGATTCAATTGATAAAATTGTGTACAAATTAACTGGACATAAGTGCTGTTAAGAACACAAGGTTAGTGTGTGCTGCAACCCTGCACGGTGCACCAAATAAAACCTTTTTGTTTTATGTTGCAGAGTAAATATGTGAGCATATTTGTACTAAGTTGCTTTTTATAATGTAATTATTGAAGGAACTGTTTTCATTCAAAAGCACATAATCCTTTCACTTTAATGAAAACATGTCTAGCCACTTTGGCATTAGGCATTGCAATGAATCTCTTTTCAATTCATAATTGCTTAACCCCTTCAGTACTGAAATATTTTTCCCTCTGCGCCAAGTACAGTTAACAGTAAATGTATACATTAAAGGAGAGTTTATCTAAAACATGTTATTGTTTAAAAATATTGGCCATAGAGCATGCTTTAGGGTTATGTCTGAGTCTGGCTAAGTGATTTTGTATTTGTTGGGAGTGTTTTCAGTTTTGCCGTTTTAGCCAAGCCACCAACTGCCATCTTTTGTTATTGACATGGAAGTGGGTTGAGGAGATTGTCTGCACTAAGTTTGCATTGCAAACACTCTTTTCTATGAGTAGCTTTCTGTTTTCAAAGTTGTGTGCTGCAAAGAGCTATGTATTGTGACAAATCCAGACAATTTTTCTCTTCTCCCCAAAGGGGGAGCCAACGCCATTTATTTATTTTCACATTTATAAAGCGTGCTAAATTCAAGGGCAACGTGTAGAGCGGGGAGCCCGCTCAGTAAGACCCTCCATAGGGGTCTGGGCAAGTGGGACTTCACTGGGAGTGACTCCCTTATCAGGGGCAAGGACTCCCATTCTGATAAGGAACTCCCAGTCCAGAGTACATTATCCACCTACATGGGAATCGGAAAGACTGTTGTTAACCCTGATTTGGATTCACTGAATACTGACATTTCTTCAATCTCTTTGGCTTCTGGTAATGCTGTATCTCGCCTGAACACACAGTCAAAGAGGAAAGACACAACACTTTTGTTTCTGATGAAATACATAAAACCACAGGGAACGAGCCTCTGACTGGAAGATGTCCTGGAAGGGCAGAGCCATGCTAGACTGCAGAGCCAGCGGTCTCATGGAGAGTGAAACGAAACGCTCGCAAGACGCTGGAAGGCTGGCGTCCTGACCAGTAAAGAGACCTGGGTCGAGAAGGAGTTGGGGATGGTAAAGCCTGGTGGTGCGACCATGTGGAAGCTGTGGTGGGCCTGGGGCTCGTTAAAAGGTACTGAAACCAAAGTGCAGTGGAGCTCCACACGAGAGGTACATTAGCTGCCGAGCAGCAGAAGGGAAGCAAGCACACCTGAAAAGATAATGCTGTGGAGAGAGGTGAAAGTTGTGTTTTCGAGGCTGGGAAGGCCACAAGGTTTAAGGTAACTAGGTAAACCTGAATAGAGACAAAGCAAGTCTATCATAGGGCCATAGGGTCTTGGGGAGCACTGGTAAACCGAAATGGTTTGCAGTCATTATAACGAAAATGTTATGTTGAATGATTATATATCAAATCTCTTATAACGAAAAGTTTTATGACAAATGCATTTAGGGGAGGGGAAACAATTGGGGTGGGTTTTTAGGGGTGGGAAATGGGGGTTTGGAGGGGGAACAAAAAAACCAACAATTGTTATATTTTTCCTTATAAAGGTTTCGATATATATATATGCATTCTTCATAAAAGTAGTCGTTATAAAGACATGTAACCACCGAAAGACATTG
This sequence comes from Ambystoma mexicanum, assembly GCF_040938575.1. NCBI lineage: Eukaryota > Metazoa > Chordata > Amphibia > Caudata > Ambystomatidae > Ambystoma > Ambystoma mexicanum. Next base: position 158,497,022 of record NC_090933.1, read on the forward strand.
ACACTCAAGGCTAGAGAAGCCACAAGGGTTACGGCAGCCCGGAAAACCCAAACGGGCAGATACTGTACCGAGGGCCTGCTAAAAGAAGCCTGATAGATGGCCCGAGGACTTTGGGGAGTCCTGAAACAAGAAACCTAGTGAACAGAACTGAAAAGCGAGACAACCTGGAGGATTCAGTTGTCTGAAAACAAGGCAAGTAAACATTCAAGGACCAAGTGGAAAAGGGTGGAGTTGTGTAAAGTATCTTGCCTCAGGAAAAGGGAATGGATGAAGGAAGCTCTCCTCTGCCTTCTCAACACCCTCAGCCTCACACAGCACATGAAAGACCCAACACACGAGAAAAGTAACATTCTCAACCTAATCATCGTTGCACTGCCTTCCCTCCAATACAGCTCTCCTCTCCCGCTTGACTGGTCTGACCACATGGCCGCACTTTCAACATCCTGCACACGACCTCAGTCAAGCACTCCCAGCAGAAACCCATCCGGCAAACCTTCAGTCCTTCAAGAACTTCACGGTGGAAGCCCTTGTGGATGACATCGCCAACCTCCACCTCACATGGACCGAACGCCCCCAACCAAACTGCGACTTTCTACTGGAAGAACTCCACGTCAGCCTCCATCGACCAACATGCACCTCTGCAACAAAGCACCTGCAAACTGAAACCGTCAGCACCCTGGTGCAAGCAAGAACTCAACCTCAGCAAAAGAGTCATCAGAAAACGAGAAAACCTGGCACTGCTCCAGGACTGCATCCGACCTGGCACTCCAAGCAACCCACCGACAACTAATCAACACAGCCAAGTCATCCTATAAGAACACCATAGCAGAAGCCAATCACAAAAAAGGAGCCCTCTTCAAAGCAGTCAAGCACTGCATCGACCCACTATCCGACCCTGCCACACCACACGCCATCGAAAATCCACCGCCATTAGCGCCATCTTCATTGACAAAATCATCAAGGTTGTCCAGCACATGGACACCAGCTCTGCATCCACAGACACACCTCACATCCCTCCTCGCAAAATCTCCACACCGTGGACAACTTGCAAGACACTCTCTACAGAGGGCTTGGTAGAAACCCTGGCTGCCCTCAAAGCCACATTGTATACAGATGACATCCTCCCAGCATCCATCCTCAAGACCCTCCCTGCAGAAGATCTCCTTCCCTAGCTGGAGATCATCAACGGTTCCCTAACTCAAGTCACCATCCCATCGACCCTAAAGACAGGACAAATCCTCCCTCTACCCACCACCTAGGTAACTATCGCCCCAGCACCCATCTTCCCTTCCTAGATAAGATCATTGAGAAAGCGCTGGCTGTGCAACTGCAGCAACACATCGACACCAACAATCTCCCCCAAAACCTTCTAATTGGGGTTCAGAAACAGATGCAGCATGGAGACAGCATCCATACAGGTGGTCAGCGATGCCCTCAATATCCTTGACGACGGCCACTCCTGGTTCTACTCAACCTCTCGGCTGCTTTCGACACAGTAGAACACCAAGTGCTTACAGACACCCTACACTGGTGCATGAGGATCAGTGACCTTTTCCTACACTGGTTTAAGTATTACCTTGCCAACTGCCAGCAGTTTGTTCAGATGGACTTCTCTAGATCACCAATGCTACTTGTGATCTAGAGAAGTCTGTGCCGCAGGGTTCCATCCTCTCCCCAGTGATCTTCAGCCTATACATGGAGCCGCTGGGAGCCCTCCTAGCTACACACAACATCCACATCCACCAATACGCCAACGACACACAGTTATACCTCACGATCGACTCCATCAAGGACATCCACAGGCCCAAAACCTGCCTCTCGCTGATCTAGTCTTGGATGTCCAAAGCTCAACCCCTCCAAGACCGAATTTCTACTCCTCACCAACACTGAACACCCAGATATACACACCTGGCAATAAACCATGAACCCTGAGGGCTTCATACAGAACCCTGAGGGCTTCATACATGAGCTCACTTCCTGGGCCAAGACTCTCGGATTCCACATCTACAAACACCTCTCCTTCAAGACACACATAGCTAAGAAAACTCAGAAAGCTTGGTATCAGCTCTCCCTCCTGTGGAAAGTCAAGCCCTTCCTCCCTCCAGACAGCTTTAGCTCCACCTTTCAAGCCCTGGCCCTATCCCTCCTGGATGGGGACAATGCCCTCATCAAAGGTCTCAGATTGTCTTCCCTTGTGCACCTGAGGTGTCCTACATGTGGCTGCATGCCTCTTCATTGGTCTACGCAGATTACCTCTGTCCTCATCAACCTTCGCTGGCACCCACGAATCGCCTTGAAGTCTTGCTGTAGCATCAAAAAGGCAGTCACCCTCAAGTCACCCAGTTACCCAGGGAGAAATTCAGTATTTTCGGCGAACAGCGCTCCACCAGAAGCCAGGACACGCAGAGACTTGAAATCCGCTGCTGAAAAAAGGAAAGGACCAGAAAAAAAGCCCTTTCTGCCTGCGCCCCAAGACTATGGAACCTCCTACCCGTCAGCATCAGACCCACGACCACGCTACTACAATTCAGAAAAGTACTCAAGACCCACCTCTTTAAGGAGTCTCTCCTCAACACCTAAGCCATCACATCATCCCTGCACCACCTAACTTGTTAGACGCAATCCTCCCCACCACCCTGTACAGCTGTACCCCTCCTCTGTGCCCCTCTGTATCCTACCTCCCGTTGTATATCTGTTCTGTTGTTACCTCTGAAAAAGTGCTCTATTGTGCATCTGTACTGTTGTATACCTCTGTATGGTAGGTATGGTATGGTATTGTCTATATAGCGCCTATGCCCAGATAAGTGTTTCAAAGCGCTTAAGAAGGGTGGGAACATGGGGAAAAACAAACATTCGCTCAGAGCCCTTGAAATTCTGAGACGATAATAGTCTGGACAGGCAGAGTAAGTGCGTGAAAATACATTTAACAGTTTGCGAGACAGCAGATAGGCCTGATGGCGATTCTGTAGGTTGAACAGTGCAATTAGGGGGTGAAGACAGGGCAGGCAGACAGATGATCTTCAGGCACAGTGCACAGAGGGTCACAGGGAGGGAGAGAATCAAGTGCACCCGGTTGGTTGAGACTGGGGTAAGTGCAGAGAGAGCCACTCTCTTGGTTTAAATTATCAGTGCAGTGAGTAAGGGTGAGGAGTAGGGCCTTGAGGCAAGTGCGAGAGAGGGCTGGCGTGGGTGTCATGGACCAGTGGGACTCTGAGGTACATCCGGCGGCCAGTCAGCATGCTATAAGAAAGACGAGGGACGGGGGAAAAACACAAAGCTGGGCTAGCAGGGTAGAGGGAGAGAGAAGGAGGAGGTGAAGAGGAAAGTCTTGAGGAGTTTCCAGCATTTAGGAGATCCGGCTCAAGACAGAGGGCGACAGGGAGGCAATTAAGAGGGAGGCACCTGCTGAGGATAAGGATCTCCCTCCAAATCTCTGGTTGGAGAACCGGCTCACTCGAAGAAGTTTGGAGGTAGATGAGTGGAGGGCACGTGAAGGACAGTATTTAGGTAGGCAGCATTGTAGGTAGGTAGGTCCCAGGCCTCAGAAAGCCTTGTGGACAATGCAAAGGGTCTTGAATTTGATCCTTGCAGCCACGGGGAGCCAGTGAAGGGATTTAAGCACCAGAGAGATGTGTTCCCTGGGCTTGAGACCAAGGATAAGTCTCACGGTTCTGTTCTGGATGAGCTTCCGATGGCGCAGGGTAGAAGAACGGAGGTTGAGGAAGAGGCTGTTGCAATAGTCCAGCCTGGAGAGAACCAGGGCTCTGGAGAAATTGATCCTCTGGGGGAAAGTGAGGAAAGGTAGCATACCTCTGGGGAGGTGAAGCTGATAGTTAGACTTTTTAGAGATGTCTGCAATGTGGGAGGAGAAGGAGAGAGTGGAGTCAAAGATGACCGCAAGGTTTCTTGCTTCGCGGGAGGGTGCGGGCGCAGGGCCAGGGGAGGCCGACCAGACCGAAAGTGGGAAAGCGGGAGCAGGAGTCCCAATGCAAACAATCTGAGTCAAAGTGGCATTGAGGTAGAGTTCTTTTGCATCACACGAAGACTGAATAGCAGAGAGAGAGTGAGGTATGAGCGAGGAGGAGGAGGCTGACGGTAGCCTGAAATATAGTTGCGTGTCGTCTGCATAGCACTGGAAGTTAGAGGTGAAAGTGGAAATCACACGTGCCAGGGCAGCCACATAGATGTTGAAGAACCAGGGGGATAGGTTAGATCCCTGGGGAATGCCACAGGTTGAAAAAGTAATAGTCGAGTGAAAGGCTCCGAGTTCCACCTGGGATGGACGGTCGGAGAGGAAGGAGGTTAGCCACGCCAGAGCTTGATCTGTGATTCTCAGGGTGTCACTGAGACATGCGATCAGGATGTCGTGGTTAACTGTCGAAGGCAGTGGAGAGGTCAAGGAGAATGAGGATAGAGGGGTTGTTAGTGTCAAGATTTGAGAGCAGTTTCCGTGCCTCTGGGTGCTCTAAAGCCAGACTGATGGTCGTGGAAGGAACCAATAGATTCAGGGTGGATGTTCAGCTGAGAGATAAGATGTATGATATGATAGGTTATTTATAACGGTACTCAATACCCATAGGTTTCTAAGCGCAGACCCGGGGATCGAACATGTGGTGCTCTGTGTCGTCTTGCTTCCAAGGCAAGCACATTGCCCCTGAGCTATCCTCCCAAGACAATAGCCAGTTTCTCCAGGAGTTTGCCCAGGAAAGGAGTGATGGAGATAGGGCGGTAGTTTGCCAGAATGGAGGGGTCGACATAATGTTTTTTGAGCAGATGGTGCACAAGGGAGTGCTTCAGGGCATTTGTGAAAGCTCCAGTGGAAAAGGAGAGATTGCAAAGATCAGCCAAGGCTGGGGCGATGGAGTTGATATTATCTTTAATGGTTTTGGAGGTGCAGGGGTGCACCTGTTTGGATAAAGCCTTCATAGATCGGACTTGTCTGGTGACCTCATCCGGTGTGACGGGCGAAAGAGAAGAGAGGGTAAGAGGGGGGCCAAGGGAGGCTCTGGTTTTGGTGTATGCTGCGGTGTGGAAGATAGAGTGGAAAGGATATCTTGGGTTTTTGTGGTGAAGTGTGCAGCCAGGGCAGAGCAAAGGTCCTGGGTGGGTGTGACAGAGGAAGAGGCTGCTGCAGGATTATCAATTTCCTTGCAGACTTTGAAAAGTTCAGCCGTGTTGTTTGATGCCGCGGAGATGCAGGCTTGAATAAAAACTGTTTTCTTGGTGTTTATGCAGAGTCGATAATGCCTTTGAAGGAGGCGGCAGACCCGTTTGTCAGATGGTTCACTCGACACGTTCCATTTCCACTCAGCTGCCCTACACTTGTTTTTAAGGGCAACCATGTCGGAGTCGTACCAAGAGTTGCACTTTTTGGAACGGCTTCAGTCTGACCCTCATGACAGGGGCAAGAATGTCAAGAGTGTTGGAGATATTAAGATTGAGGTTAGTGAGGGCTGTGTCAGGGTGGGGGTCAGCCGAATGAGTGGGAAGAGGAGAGTAGGAGGAAGCAAACACAGCCACTGTCACTTTTTTCATGGGTCTGGTGACTTTGAAGCCAAGTGGCTGTGCCAGATGAATTGCTGCAAGAGGAGAGGAGAGCTTCAGGTGTGTTGAGAGAAGAGAGTGGTCATTCCAGGAGAGGGAGGTTGTTAGAGGGATGTTAGTAGAGTTGAGGGCATCCAAGGTGAGGCCTGTGGTGTGTGTGTGGGGCTAGAGGGAAGGATAGAAAGAACTAGAGATTCACAGAGGTTGCAGAAAGGACCTGCGGAGTCAGGAGAGTCCAGATGGATGTTAAGATCACCCAACAGGGTGAGTTGAGAGGAGGAGGGGAGTAGGGAGGAATCCAGGTCATCCATTCAGAAAGGAAGAGAGTGGTAGAGTGGTCTGACCTGGTGACCAGTAGAGGGTGGCCATAATGAGAGAAGATTTTGGGGATAATGAGAGTCTGTAGATTAGGCACTCGAAGGAGGAGTAGGCCGGAGTAGGGATGATGGACACAGGTATCCATTCTGGAAGATAAGTGCAACTCCCCCCACCTGTCTTTGTAGGCCTAGGTGCAGAGAGGATTTTGTAGCCTTTAGGGAGGAGTGTGTCAAAGCTTGAGATGGAGCTATCCTTGAACTAGGTCTCGGTGATGGCGAGCACATCAAGATCCAAGAGTTTGAGGAGGTTGCAGATGTCAGAAGAGTATTTGACGGCCGAGCGGGTGTTGAGAGTGGCAATGTGGAGCAGACTGCCATCTTTGAGGGTCTTCCTGGGCGGGGGGGCAACAGGGGACAGTGGTCCCCCCAGAGGGTGGCAAGATGGCCATGGGGATAGTGTAGGACGGCAGAGGAGCCGAGACCGACAAGGGAGTTGGGACAGTAAGGCAGGGCAGGGGTGCCACCATTAATGGGAGAAGAGGCGATAGGAGAGAGAGAGCCGACCATGTAGCGAGGCCACAGAGAGGATGTCAGTGATAGTCTCTCTGGCGGAAGCCGTGGCATAGGTGTCTGCAATAGGAAGGCCTGGGTTGGACCCCAGTATGTCCTTCTTAAGTTTCTTCCAGTCAGTTTTAGTGATAGGAGAAGGATAGGAGATAGTGAAGCAGTTGGAGTGGATAGGAGAGATGATAGCGACATGGTTGGCTGAAGTGTAGGAGGGGAAGACACTAGGCTGTGAGCAACTGACCCACTTTGAGGTAGGGGGGTGTGGAACAGTGGGCAGCACAAAGGATGGAGCGGGAGGAGACAGAGGGAAGCACACCAGCTAGTGAATAACACAAGCGGCCACAAGGCGCAACTACATTTGGAATTGAGCAGGGCAGGTAAAATACATGTGGCACAGGGCCAAAGCTAAATACAATTTTTAGCAGGGCAGGTGAAATACATGCGGCACATGGCCAAAGCTAAATAAAAATTTTAGCTTGGCAGGTGAAATAAATGGAGCACAGGGCCAAAGCTAATTAGAATTTTTAGCAAGGCCGGTGAAATACATGCAGCACAGGGCCAAAGCTAAATACAATTATTTTTTTTAGCAGGGCAGGTGAACACATTCAGTTACTGGGGGAAGCGAGTTAGTCAGAGTCTAGAAAGGTGAAAGTGAGAGGTTGGACAGGCCGGTGTGAAGTAAGGGATCAATGGGGTTAGTTAAAGGAACTAACCTTCAGAGAAGTTGTGGGTGGTCCATTGCTTCCAGTGTTTCTGGTAGCATAGAGTTTTCCCCAGCCTCCATATGCACGTGGGGCTGGGGGTGCAGGAGATGGCCCACAGACCCATCCAGGTAATCGACAGGGAGCAGACAGGGGTTTAGAAAGTGGCCCTCTGAAGGGGTGGGCCGGCTAAAAGCCTGCCGGTCCACCGTAGGACAGGAAATATTGCAGGTGGTAAATTGCAGGTAAGGAGGCAGATGCTGGTGAATGTGGGGAGCCTTTCACAGATAGGAAAAGGTGGCAGGCATCATTAAAGTGCCACAAGGCAACAGAGAAGGCCTCCTGATGTGGCACTGGCCTTGGTAGTGAGCTCGGGGAGCAGCAGGCAGGATGTGGGTAACAAAGGAAAGCTTGCTAGATAGAAAAAGAAATGATCCAGGTTTATTTCTTTTTAAAAAGCTTCAAATTTCAACAATTAACTTTTCTTCATACATTTATTCCAGCCTGGGTTCCTCCTACCTCGTTTGTGGGCCGGATGCATCGTCAAACAGGTGCCCATCTGTGATGGTTGTCAGGACTGCAGTCAGGAGTCCACCAACATGGACTCTAAGAAGAAGGAAATGCGAGGGCCAAAAGCGCTCTGTAAAGCCTGTAAAGCGCTCTGTTGTGTATCTGTATTTTATACCTCAGTAAAGCACTCCGTTGCTTCTCGAAGCTGGGTCCGCGCTCAATAAATACCTTAACAATAATAACAGATTGGAATTTATATAAAAACTGAAAACCGTGGCATACAGACCCTGCTGAAGATTGTGCTGCCAGGAATTGATGAACTTTGATGAATTTTTAAAACCTGCTTCTTGGAGAAGAGATCCAAGTGTTGGGCGAGGCAGAAGCCAAGCAAAGAGGCTATTGCTCCGGCCTCCTTCTTTTGTTAAGTATTTGTAAGTGGTAGGGTCAGTTAGTGGAAGAGGATTTGGACCAAGGACTGTTTCTTCTGAGACATTTGACGAGCACCATTCATTTTAGTTTACTACGCAGGGCACTTCCCATATAGCAGTAGGGCTAGCTAAGCGTTTTTCTTTTAATTTAAGAAACATGTTTGAAACATGGCAGTAATTCATCTGAGTCCTTCTTCTTGCACCACAAATGATGTTAGTGTGGGATGTAGGCTGGCTGATGTAAACTGGGGACTCCTGCTATTTACTCCCAAGTCCACTGGCTTTGATGTATATAGTGTAGAGATTGTCTCCATTCCGCCAAATGAGAGAGAGAAGACGCCATCCTTCCCCTTAACCAAGAAGCTAAAATCCTATACAGCTGCTATTAGGGAAATTTTAAAACATCAGTTAGGTAGGGCACAAGAACATCACAGCTCCCTACATGAAAGACGAGTGGTAGCCCAGTCTTTCCCTGTTGGGGAAATCTGTCATAGTTCTCCTTCCCACCAGAACAAAATGCTATGGCCCCTATAAAATTCTTCAGAAAAAAGGTCCCTTGAATTATGTAGTGGCCCAACCAGCTAGATGGCAGAAAACCCAAACATATTGTGTGAAATTGTTAAAATAGTGGAAGGTTGACCCAGTGGAGGAGACTGCTGTAACCATGGTCACCCTCATTACCTACCAAGACCTAGAACACCAGTTGGTTCCTAAACCATCTACCACTCTCCCAACAAGAAGACCTTGTGATTTACTAAACCAATTTCCAGAGGTCTTCTCTGAACAACCAGATAGAGTGCAGAATTTCTTTCACTATCTACAAACACTGGTCAGAGCAAACAGTACATTTAAAACAGTACCTGATCCAGGTGGCAAGGAGAGAAATCATCGAAATGCAGTTCCATGTAATGCTGAAGGCCAACATCATTGAGTCTGTGGTCTTTCCCCATCATTTTGGTGGACAAAACGGACAAGATGTGGAGATTTTGTATAGATTTCAGAAAACTGAGCTCCATTTCTACGTTCGATTATTACCCCATGCCACAAATCGACAAGCTCTTTGAGAAATAAGGGTCATCTAAATAAAGATCCATTCTGTATTTAACAAAGGATACTGGCAGGTACCCCTAAACTCCACTGATAGGGAAAAGACTGCCCTTTCTACCCCATAGGGCTCCTTCAATTTAAAGTACTCCCCTTTGAAAAGCACAGTGCTCCTGCTACCTTCCATAGGTTAATGGATAAGACCCTAAGACCATACTAGCTTTTCCGGAACCTACTTGGATGACATTATCATACATTGCAAGACCTGGTCCGAGCACATGAACCACCTCTATGTGATCGCACAAGCCATCAGAATAGCAGGTTTAACAGCAAACTCAAAGAAATGCTATCTGGCCCAGGCAGCTGTAAGATACCTGGGGTACTTCATGGAAAATGGACTGATTAAGCCTCAAGCAGAAAAAGTCACAGTGGAACAACAAACACCTGTACCTAAAACCAAGAGAGACCTTCAAGATTCTTTAGGATTGACAGGCTATTATCAGTGTTGAATACCCAATTATTCCACCTTGGCCGCCAATCTTGCCGACAAGATGAAGAACTCTCACCCTCAAAAGCTTGTCTGGGAAAAATATCAATGAAGGTTTGAAACAAATACAATGTGAAGAACCTGGTTTGAAGATGCCTGACTTCAATCAGGAATTTATCCTTCAGACCGATGCCTCTAAGGTTGGGAGCTGTGTTATCACAAGAGCATGATGGAATGGAACACCATGTCTTGTATACAAGCTTGAAGCTGTTCCCTAGAGAACAATCACATGGCATGGTTGAGTTGGAAGCCTTACACAAAACAAAAGAAGTTATTGCTGGAAGGTTTGGAATTAATCCTAACCTCTGGCATTGCTCTGGGAGTCCCTCCAGACCATCGTTCTTCACCTGCCAAGCCATTACAAGAGGGGAAAGACCATATGCAAATCAGGCGTGGTCCCACCCCAGAAGTTGGAAGCCATCAAATGGGCAATCTTGAACCTACATTATTATCTAACTGGAAGAAGATTCCGGCTCATGACAGACCACTCCTGCTGACCTGGATGAGCCTAAGGAAAGATTTCAACGCCTAAGACATAAGATGGTTTTTAGATATTCTAACTTTTTGTTCCTCTGTGGAACATTGAAAAGGGAAAGTACAAGATAGTGCAGACTTTTTAAGCTGTTTCCCGCTTCCCAATCAAGGGGGAGCTTCTTTTTTAACGGGAGGGGTATGTGTTGAATCTGGACAATTTGTCCCTTCTCCCCAGATGAGAGCCACCCCCTTTAAGGCTAGGGAGGTGAGACGGCCCAGGAAGACCCTTTCTAGGGGTCTGGGCAAGTGGGACCTCACTGGGAGTGACTGCCCTCTCGAGGACAAGGACTTGCATTCTGATATGGAACTCCCGTTCCAGAGTACATTATCTGCCTACATTGGAATTGGAAAGACTGTTGTTAACCCTGATTTAGAGTAGCCGAATATTGACATTTCTTCAATCTCTTTGGCTTCAGGTAGGGCTGGATCTCACCTGAGCCCCACAGTGAAAGAGGAAAGGCACACCCTTTTTGTTTCTGATGACGTACATAAAACCACTCGGAAAGTGGAACAAGGAGGAGAGAATCGTACGCAGAAGCGAACCTCTGACGGGAAGATGTCTTGGAGGGGTCGGGGGAGCCAGCAGTAACCTGGAGAGCGAACAAAATGGTTGCAAGATGCTGAAGGGCTGATGTTCTGATCGGCAATGAGGCCTGGGTCGAGAAGGAGTCAGAGATAGTAAAGCAACCGTCTCGCCTGGTGGCATGACCTACAGAAGCCCTTGTGGGTCTGGGGTCTGTTAACTGGCACCGAAACCTGAGTGCAGCGGAGAGACAAACTCTGAACGAGAGGTGAATTCGCTGCTGAGCAGCGGAAGGGAGGTGCATGCTCCCAAAAATGTAACACCATGGACACGGGTGAAAGTGTGTTTGAAGGCTGGGAAGGCCACAAGAGTTACGGGAACCAGATAAAACTGAATAGAGACAAAGAAAGCCTATCAGAGGACCAGAGGGCTTTGTGGAGCAAACCGGAAGACATTGATACTCAAGACTGGAGAAGCCACAAGGGTTACAGGAGCCCAGAAAACCCAAACGGGTGGATGCCGTACTAAGGGCCTGCTAAAACAAACCTGATAGAGGGCTTGAAGAATTTGGGGAGTCCTGCAAACAAGAAACCTAGTGAACAGAACTGGGAAGAGAGAGAACCTGGAAGGTTCAGTTGTCTGAAAGCAAGACAAGGACGCAGTCAAGCACCAAGTGGGAAAGGATGGAGTTGTGCAAAGGAAATCTTGGCCCTCATTATGAGGTTGCTGGTAGGACGCCGGTACCGACAAACTCGGCTTACTGTTTCTGCCACCCGATATGCCGGTAACACCGGGATATTACGGACAGCAGCGGAACGGTAAGTTATCATTAGGAATGGGGACACTGAAGTACTGGCACCGTTGTTAACAATGTCGGTGCTTCACTGATTTATCTGACATAGGGGCCTGAACTACTGGCAGGTCAGGCCTGCCGTTAGTTCACAGCTCCTACCGGCAGACTCGGAGTGTGCCGGTCTAGAAATGGTGCCGGTAACATTGTTACAGGGACCTTATTTCCAGACCAGCTCACTCCTAATGAGGGCCCTTATCTTTCCTGAGGAAAAGGAAACTGTATGGAATATATATAAAGACGGGAAACTTTGGCATACAGAACCTACAGAGAGGCTGAAGACTGTACTACCAGGAATTGATGAACTTTGACTAACTTTTAAAACCTGCTTCTCAGACAAGAGATCCAAGTGTTGGGCCAGGCAGAAACCAAACACAGGCTCCTACTTTCGTTAGGTTTTCTAAAGTGTTCGGGATAGTTATCGAAATAGTATTTGAATTAAGGACTGTTTCTGTTGGGACATTTCATGAGCACCATTAGTTTTAGTTTACTAGTCAGGGAACTTCCCTCATAGCGGTAGGGCTACTTGGGCATTTTTCTTTTCATTTTAATAAACACCCTTGAAACATGTCAGTACTTCATCTGACTCCTTCTGGTTTGTCACAGTATACACATAGTATGCAATGCCTGCCTTCAGATTCTTCGGGGCGAGATCATCGATTCATTCTCATCTGTTATAAGCATCAGGAGAAAATCATGGCTTCCATACTCTACTAGAAGATTATGGAGGAGCCCCAGGGTCGCACTCATCCAGCAAATAACTGAGTGCAGTCTCTATCTATTTCCGGGTAAGGGTGACTATTAACAATAATGGGATAGAGACTAGGTCTGACAGGTTAGAATGCTGAAAGGTTTATGAATAAAGATCTTTCAGTGTCATTAAAAATATTTTGATCAACAATACAATATTTCATACAAAAATCAACACATGATATTCTAAAAATGAACAAACACCAGGAACTACTCTTAAATCCTGTTAATTAACAATTTCTAAAAGGGTTTTGCGGGTAACATAGCATCCAAAAAGTTGTGGACTGACTTGATTTTTAACACTGTTGTCTTCTGGATCACGGTGTGGGGGAACACAGAAGTCTTAGACTTGTTCCTGTTTTTCAAAGATTTTTTCTGACTGTATATTATTTTACAGTTTGCCTTCGCAACATGTTTAAGTTCATCAAATATAAATGTTAAATGTATTTGTACCGCGCACCGCCACAAACAGAGTTGGTCCCTGGGCGCTCTGGCGGATCTGCAAACGAGAAGGCGGGATGGGTTAGTAGGGTGAAGAGTGAGTAGGATAGTGAGAGAAGTGGTGTTCTGTTTGCAGCTTCATCTCAATGTCAGTCCTCCTGTGCTGTTGGTGCGGCTTATGTGTTGTTGCAGTGTGGTGAAGTGCGTGCGGCTTGCCGTGCGAGAGGTGGTTGTGTGAGGTTTTTTGAGTGAGTTAAGTATGCAGAAAGTTTGAGCTTTTTGGTTAGTGGGTTTTATGTTTGCAGCTAATCTTCACAGTATGTCTGAATACCTAGATTTTAGGAGTCCTACATGGTGGGGAGTGGCTCTGGTCTCACAGTAAGCCCCATTTCAGCATACAGCCCACAGGTGCATATGCCTCACCTAAGTCTGAGTGCCACGCAAAGATTTGAAGAGGTCCGGACCTCACAATAAACAATGTCTCACCATACAGCATGCAAAGTCAGAGGCAACTTCCAGCTACAAGAGTCCTGCATAGTGAGAGGGGTTTAGGCTCCACAGTAGGTGGGCCCCAGCACAAATGGACAGAGACAGAGGCCACGTCCAGACCCGAGAGTCCTGCCGAGTCAAAGAGAGGGCCAGGCAGCACAATGAATTTAATGCACTTGCTAATATTCACAAGTCCATCCACATGTGACGCAGGCCAGCATCCATAACTGCATCCCAATGTGGCGCCTGACAACATTCGCAACTCCATCCAATGTTGTACATGGCAACATTCACAACTCCAAATGTGTTGCCTGCCAACCATCACAGTTCCAACCAAGTGCTGCACTTTGCCAACACCCACCATCCAATCGAGGTGCATCGCAGGCCAACACTCACAACCCCATCCAAATGCGGCACATGCCAATATTCACAGTTCCAAGTGTGTTGGAGAGGTGAACCCGGAAGCACTGACGCTTCGATCACGGAAGGAGCGCAGAATACTGAAATACAGAGCTTTGGAGTGAACTGAACAACGAAAGAATATACAAAAGCACACAAGTGCAGACACAACACGGAAGAACTGACCAACCATGCGATAACTGTGACGTAATCCTTGAAACTTGGCGCTACACTGACTTCTGTGAACGCCCAATACTCAGACGAATACCAAAGCTTAAAGTCCACAAAACCCTTTAAATCCACTCTAATGGATAGAGTGTAGAGACTCCGGTCTTCTGCGAACTCCATTATAATAAGAAATTCGAAAAAGATCAGATTTACAAGTGGTTACCTCTTTTTGTCCAACTGAATGGAAGATTTGAGGAATAATACCCCTACAAAATGAAGAGACTAGCAAAATCTCATTCGAAAATACTGTTATAAGATCGTTTGTAATATTCAACAACACTGTTTTATATTGTATTATTGACAGAAACGCCTTTGCCAAATTGGTAGATCTTTCTTTATTAGCCCCTGAAGAATTCCCTTATAATAACTATAGCCACAACAAAAGAGGGAAGAAACATGTCGGGCATTATTTGCGTGTTGAATGGTAATGGGATAAATGTTAATATATGAGACTGCATGGAATGAGGCCAAATGAGATGTGTGAAACAATGTCTGAATGAATGTGAGAAACAACAGAATAAATCATTGTGTTAAGCCAAATACAACTTTAGAATTTGTCTCTATGAGCTTTCCAAGTGAAAGTCGAAATTTGATGTATCCGTTCTCTGTCAATGAATTGCTTGTTTTTAATGCATGGCGAAGGACAATTCATTAATTTAGTGCCTACACCGATGATGTTCTTAAAATTTGAGTGTTTTTTGATTAAATAAAATATATATTTTTTTCTACAAATTAACGCTCACTATTTTATTAATATAGTGCACAAAATGACCATAGGATTCAAACCAAATATAGAGGTTGATAACCTATGACCAGTGGGAAGCAATCTTTAGCACCAGCCTTATTGTCTAAAAATTTGGAAGGGAGAACCCCTTAATGTTAAGGGTATGCTGGTGGCACATACCCCTTGATCTCTCTTTTGTGTTCGTAATACAAGTGTGTTGCCTGCCAACCTTCACAACTCTGACCAAGTGTGGCACTAGCCAACACACGCAATCCAACATATTACAATACCATATAAGTGGGGCACCCGCCGACCTCCACAGGCCCATCCAGACGCGGCGCCAGCCAATGTTCACAACTCTGTCCAAATGTATGCGCCTGTATATGTATAGTATATGCATACAATAGTCACAATTCTGTCTATGTATAGTGTTGTATTCTAATGAACTATGTATAGTGAGATTGGAGTGTCTATTCTCCTCCTTGGGTGTTGGAGCAGGAGTTGTGGTGTCCTGTTTCCCTACTAACTATGTGAATTTGTCTGCTGGAACTTTGGGTGAGGTACAGGCCTGGGTGCTATCGATGAGTCATCTAAGTGCTTCCGTCTTGGTCTGTCTATGTGTTCAGTCTTTAGTGTCCTCCTCTTGTGGCAATCTCTTATTATGTCTTATGGTATGTCGTGGAGTGCGTTTCTTGGATTCTGTTCGTGTTCAGTGGGAACCGGGGTTGGTATCTTTATTCATCGTTGTTTTAGCAGTGTGGGTGTTCTTGTGGATGGTATTCTACCCCACCGCCATAGATGAGGCCGTCATGACATACGTTGTCGGCTACCCGTGTTGAACTGTTTATCTGTACCTATTACAGAAGATATAAAACTTAATTACTTGAGTCTATGTGTTAAGCACTTATTGATTAAGAACCCAGAACAATGTGCATCATACAGGCCCATTACACTAATGAATAATGACGCCAAAATATTCTCAAAGGTCTTGGCATGCAGACTGGCAAGGGTCCTCCCAGAGCTAATCCACCCAGACCAAACAGGGTTTATTCCAGGACGCAATACGCCGGAAAATACCAGACACACCCTAAACATAATAGAAAGGGCAAATAGAGCAGGGGCAGAACTAGCAGTTCTCTCACTAGACGTACATAAAGCGTTCGATCTACTGGACTGGAAATACATGAAGAAATATTAACCCACTTTGGGTTTGGGCTGAAGTTCACAAAATAGACCCTAGTCAACTACCATCACCCCAGCACCTCTGTAAGAATAAACAGCATCAGATCACCCAAACTTAACATCACTAGAGGCACACGGCAGGGATGCCCCCTTTTACCACTGGTATTTGCACTCTCCATCGAACCATTCGCTAGCAGAAACCTAGAAAATCTGTGAATACTGGGGTTTAATGTGAAAGGTAACATTTATAAAGCAGCCATGTACGCGGATGACGTTCTCCTCACCTTAACCCAGGTCGACGACTCTCTGGAAGCCCTCGGGCAGGAGGTTGAAGCATTTGGCAAAGAGTCTAGGTTCAGGGTTAATTATGCAAAATCAATAGCATTAGGCGTTAACATCCCACAAAAGCGAAGAGAAGCACTGGCAATTAGACATCCTATTCCATGGGCTAAAACCTGGATCAGCTACCTGGGAGTTCAGATCCCAAATAAAGTAAAGCAAACATATCGAGTCAATGTTGCGCCATTACTCAGAGAAATGCGCAAAGACCTAGAACGCTGGCACAAACATGAAGTGTCATGGCTAGGGAGAATTACGGTCGTGAATATGAACTTGGTCCCAAGATTTAATTTACCACTGCATAGTGCTCCCAATACCCATCCCCGAGAAGGACCTGGAGAAGCTGCAGATGAAAATACTGAAATATGTATGGGGTGGGAAAAAAACGCAAATAGCTAAGCGAGTCATGCTCTGGAGGACGGGTACGGGCGGCTTGGGGGTGCCAGATACTTCCAGATATTGTCTTGTAGCACAGCTCTCACAAGCCTTTGCGTGGCAATCTGCCACCAATCAACACCGCTGGAAAAAACTAGAGGAAGACTGGAGCCAAGCACCACTAGAATTATGGCCACATATGACAATGCCCCGGAGCCCCCCAAACTCCGGCCCGTTGATAACCACCCGAAACACAAAAGAAAGCTGGAGAAAAGCGGCCCGCAAATGGGGCTGTAAAAGCACTTTGGGACCTCTATCCCCAATCTGGAATAATCCTGACTTTATCCTGCGAGCTCCCCCGAATGGATTTGACAAATGGAGGGAGGGGGATTAAACGAGATAGCGGACTTCTTCGCCAGCAGAACCCCACTAACATTTGAAGAGTGTAAAAACAAATTTTTGGGTGCCAGAGAATAAAGGATTCCGCTACACACAACGCAGGCACTGGATGTCCCACAGCAGCACAAAAACACCCAGTGCAGGGAAATAACAGCACTAGAACGCACCCTAACAGCAAACGCCCCCAAGGGCAAGATATCAACTCCATATAAACTACTAGACAAATCGGACCCTAGCAAAAAGAAAAACTACATGCAAAAATGGGAAAAGGACCAAGGAACGGAGCTAGGGCTGGAGGAATCGGGACGAATTTGGTCACGAACACACAAGAGCTCAAAATGCATCACGAACAAGGAGGGAGCAGTGAAAGTGTGCTACCAATGGTACCTAACACCAGAAATTCTAAAAATAAATTAACCCAGCAATCCCATCACAATGCTGGAAGCGCTGCCCAACCACAGGCACACTGTTTCACCTACTATGGACATGCCCGAAATCGACCCGATGTTATGACTGTAATCAAACAGTTGTGATAGACAACAAATAACTTTAGGTGGGTTCATGGAACCCTTACCTGATGGAAGGTAAGTAGAATGTGATGTGACAGGGAGCTTTACTGGCTCCACCCTTGGCCCTGAGATGGATTACAGGGAAAAGTATAAAACCGGGGAAACCCTAATGGGGAAGAAAACCTGTGAAAGGAAGAGTAGATGGGTGATTAGGAATAGGAGTCCGGAAGGATTAAATATGCTTCTAGGATGGGCTTGCTCGCCTTTCTGGTAGGATTGAATAAGGTATAATAGACTGGTTCAGAGAAACTACACAAAAATATTAAAAGGGAAGCTTACCCTTTGAGATGGCTTCTGTGCTTTAATTGGAATAATGGGGCAGGAGTTGCGCAGGCTGGATACTGGGGCAAGAGCTGTGTGAGTCTGTACAGTTGTGTGATGCACATGTTGCGTAAGAATAATGCAGTACCATCCCTTCTGGAAATTAAATTGCAGGAATCCTTCCTTATTTGCAAAAGTAACTGTTATTTTAGAACACTGAATGTTCTTCACGATCAGATCCCCTCTTGTTTGTTTGTCTGCAATCTTAAAGACAAAAATATAATGGAGGCGGCGCGGGATTTCCGAAATGTTGGTAAAGATAATTGTTAAGCGTCTTCACTTCAACACTACAGCTAAGTCAATGCCTAGTCTGGGATGCTGAGGGAAACCCTTATTGATATATTTTTAGGTCCAGTTCAGTACTCTGGATGACAACCCTTGTATAACACCCCCCTCTTAGAATCCCCCTGACTCCACTGAGCCAAGAAGTAGGTTTGTTTTGCAAATTAAAAGGTTTATTTGGAAAATTAAACAATATATATATATCACACTTTTATAATAAATTAATATCTGATAGTACACTGAGACATATGATGTGGATCCACAATGGGTAATGTTACAGTGGTACACTTGATTACTTAGGAGTAGTATAGAGGATGAGGTAGCTGAAAATGCTTGATGGTTTCAAGGAAATGCAAGGTGGAATAAAATGCAGTACAGCAAATAAACTTGATATGATTTCAACCAACAACAATGTAATCACTTTTTCTCTGGCAATTCACCCCCTCCCCCACCCCCGCTATGCAATGTAAAAAATGGAAGGAGATGGAAAGAGGAGCACACAGTTCTCAGGAATGCAATCAAATACAATACGAAATTCAGTTCCCCCCAGCAAGCTTAGAGGAAACAGGTAGAAGTTTGAAACACAGGCCCAAAATGCTTTTAAATGTGATGGCAACGGGTGGGAAAATGTGCTAACTGATTTTAATTCCCTCTAGAGATTCAGGGTGAGTGAGAGATGCTTGTTGGTATTAGTTCAGGCTCACTTTAGCAATGCTCTATGAGTTATTACCAGGTTGCAAATGGATTTTAACAAAGGAAAGAATGGAGCTGCTATTTTGACAAGTGGAGAAATTGAGCCAAATCGTGGTAAATTTCGCAAGTGCGTGAATCGCGATTGCGGTGAAAGTATAAGGAGTAGGAATCACAGCTTTAAAATGAAAGTTAAATTTCGTTCCTAGCCCAAACGGTTCAAGTGATACGGACGATTTAATAAAGGTAGTTTTTCGGATTTAAAGTAAACTCAAAATGACAGGAGACAGCTTGCATCTGCAGAATTCACAGGTGACAGTTGTGCAGATTTAAAAATGACAGATGACACGATTTCTAGGAGGCTGTTCTAATTAGGTTCAAATAGTTTGGATTAGATTATTTTAACTAAGAGATTGGGTTCTGCACAGTTCTGGCGGATACTCACTCCTAATTTTGCAATGAATGGGCCTCGTCACGGATCTGGTCAACACGTCCAGCGGCGGTTCTCTCTGCTCGGCGGTTCAATCAGGCACTGGTTCTGCTCACAGCGATCCGGATCTCTGGTTCTGCTCACAGCGGTCTGGTCTGCGGTTCCGGCAAAAGTTCTTGGCAAAGAATTCAAACAGCTCGCCCGGCTGTGGAATAGTTTGCAAATGATTTTAAGGATGCTGAGGCCTGCTGAGAAGAGTTCTCAGTTTGTGGGTTTAGGCCCTTGCTTTAAGTTCTGAAGTAAAGTTCTGGTCTTTGGAGATTGATGGATGTGAAGTCTGGAGTCTCCCGGCAGAGCGTCCCGCAGAAAATGGAATTGAATGTCTCTACCTGTCCCAGCAGTCTCTTTTTATGTGTTTTGAAAATGGGTGTGTGCCTGGGCCTAGCTAAACCTGCCCCTCTCTACTTGTCATTGGCCCAATTCTCCCCTCTCCCATGATTGGGGGAAGGAAATGGATTGTCATCATGATGAGGTCTGTTTATGGGTCAGAGGATCCTCCCCTGGTCAATTTGCCCACAAAGCTATATTTGATTCAAATACATATTTCCCAGATACACAATTTGTAGAAATTACATGTACACATTATATATTCCTTATGGTCCATGCTTGTCCGCCTCTGATCTTCCTGGGGGCTTGCATTAAAAAATGACAACATTTTGCGCTTTTTGACTGGTTTACCAATATCGAACATTTACCAAAAATTACACACATGTGCGCAAGGAGTATGGACATTAATTGATGAAGTGTCAGATTTTTAACATGCAGACATTTGGAGTGAGACCCTATTTTCCGCTAGCAACCCCCCAGAATACACCACAGGGTCCTAGCGCCTCTTAAAACGTGCACAGAAAAATCACAAGAATAATGATATTACTTATATAATTTTGACCAGTCCGCACTATGAGTTATCTACCTTTTTAACTTATGCCCTGGTAAAAAAGGGGTTTGGCTTCCCACATCACATGGTGGAAGAACTGGTTTATCCACTTCCCCCAAGCTCAGCTGGCTCTCACAGGCACATCTCCTCCCACTTCTCCCAAGAGGAAGCCACTTTACGGCCCCCCCCAATATAACATTTGCCTGAGTCCATTGTTCAGTTTCCTGCAGTCCCCAGGTAATTCAATCAGAGAGGTGTCACCTCCTTTTTGTGGGGGCAGCAGAATGCAGCCAGGCCTGGGAACACAGCTGTTGATCCAGTTTCAACTCCTGTCGGGAGTAGTTGTCAGGCAGAATCCAGTTTCATTAAGCCAGGTTTCAGCTAAATGTCACTTTTTGTTCCCAGTTTTCTACCTTCAAATCAAACTGACAATTTTTACACATGCAGCTAGAATGCTGATTCTAAGTTCAAAACTATGACATTTCAACAGTTACAAACTATGTGACACTCAAAAGTAGGTCCCTCATTTAATTTAAACATTTCGATTTTAGTGGTTTTCAGTTCAGTTTAACTTAAGCTGCTGACCTCCACAGCTCAGCCAGTTTTGTTATGAACATTGTTTTGGGCTCTTTTTCTTTCCAGATTTTGTATGCACACAAAACTTCATTCTGCCAAATGTCTGCTGGTGTTCAGTGACATTTTTGAATATCCTGCAATGTTTGACATAGGCATTTTTAGCTTGCAATCAGAGAAACCAAGGTGATTTCAAAGGGCTTTTTAAGCTAACAGGCACTGCTGTTTTTCCTTTGGCACACATTCCACTCTTGGCACCCCTGGCCCATCACACTCGCACTGGTGGGTGGAAGGTTAGGCGACCATTTTGGTGTGCGCACAAACTGCGCGGTTCTCCTGGATTCTGGCGCACATGTGGGCTTTTTGGCCATCTTGGATTTTCTAAGCCCAGAGCACCAAATGTTGCAGCTTAATGACTCAAACGTGGGTCAATACACCTGACATAATTGATATGAAGCATGCGCCGCAGGACTTCCGAGGCTTTATGGTGCTGTGAGACAGATGCTGTGTGCTCCTAGAGCAACGCAGACAAATGCTGTGTATATGCGGCTTAGAATCTCTGGCTTCCCGGGGTCAAGGGAGCCGTGAGGCAAATTACCATTTGGGGTCCATTTGGGCACCTCGGGCTGATAGGATGTACCCCAAGTAAGGGATCTGTGGCTGGTGGAATACATATTTTTCCGGTTTGGCGAGGAGATCGTGTTGCTGTAGTCGACGAAGTGCCTCACGTACATGGAGAACATGATCAGGGAGGTTCTTTGAAAAGATTAAAATGTCATCTATATACAGCACTGCTGAGTGTAAGAGGAGATCCAAAAACACATGGGCCATGAATCTTTGTAAGACTGCCGGTGCATTGGTGAGACCGAAGTGCATTACCCGATATTCGAAATGGCTGAATGGGTTTCTAAAGGCAGTCTTCCATTCGTCTCCTTGACGAATACGGATGAGATGATATGCACCTCTTAAGTCTAATTTTGTGAAAATAGTGGCTCCCTTGACGGCTTCTAAAATGTCAGGGATCAGGGACATAGGTTACTTGTTTGGGACAGATATTTTGTTTAATCCTCTGAAATCTATGCAAGGTCTTAATTCTGAGTTTTTTTTCTTATGGATGAAGAACAAGGATGCTCAAGCTGGGGAATGCAATTCAGTGATGAGTCCATTGCGGAGATTACTTTCCAAGTATTCCTTCAATACTGTCTTTTCAGTTTGAGACAAGATATACATCCGACCAAACAGGATAGGTTTGTCGGAATAAGATCAATAGCGCAAACATCTCTGCAATGGGGAGGCAGTTCTTTATATTCCAGGTCGGAAAATATCTCTTGGTAGTCTTGATAGGTATGAGGCAATGTAACTAGTAAATCAATCAGTTTTGTTTCCGAGCTACTAGAGCTGGTAGAGATCGGGGTATGAAGACCGACCAATCCTTCCGAAAGACAATGTGATATGCAATGTTCTGAGCCTAAAAAAAAGAACCAGCGGTCCAATTGATAAAGGGATTATGGCGTCTTACCCATGGAAGTCCTAATATAATAGGATAGTGGGCTGCCTTAATAAGATCAAAAATTATTTCTTCTTGATGTGTCAAAATCGCCACGTGTAATAATACGGGTTCCTCGTGAATTAATCCAGATGACAACAGAGTTCCGTCCACTCCTTCTACAGGAACAAAGGTAGATCGAGATCTATGACGGATTTAATATTGTTTGGCCCGTTGGTCATCCAGGAAATTTCCTGCGGCTCCACAATCAATCAAGACTGGGATGTTTTCAAGTATTTGGTTGTTGCATCTTAAAGAAATTGTTATTGCTACCATTTGGGTAGCGGAAGGGGAACTTAGACTTCCTTCCCGGATCATAGTTCCCTTTATGACCGGGAGGTTGCATTTCCTGGACGTCTCGGAGACAGTCCTTTAGTTCACGTTCTTTAGAAGCACAGTACATGCATAGACCGAGACTGCAACATCGAGTTCTTTCCTTGTAAGTTAAGGGTCCTCAGGCGGCTTCAATTTGCATGGGTTCGTCTTCTTTTGGGGTCTTGGGAGTAAATCTGGAATTGTCTGAGTAACGTGGCACTCTTGTTCTTTTTTCCGCAAGATGTTCTTGCATTTGATAATTGAGTTGGAGAACTGTGGTAATCATTTCAGCAAGGTTTCCTGAATGAGGTATTCAAGATATTTAGTATTTTAGCTCTTCGTTAAGTCCCTCCCTAAGCAGAGTAATCAATGCATCGTCAAACCATGTGCTTTCATGGGCCATTTGTTTGAACTGGGTAATGAAGGATAATGTGTCTAGTGACCCTTGTTTGAAATCTAAGAGGCATTCTTGTGCAGATATGACGACCTCTTGTCTACTAAACTCTGTTATGACTGTATTCAAGCAGTTGTGATATACAACAAATAACTTTAGGTTGGTTCACAGAACCCTTACCTGATGCAAGGTAAGTAGAATGTAATGTGACGGGGAGCTTTCATGGCTCCACCCTTGGCCCTGAGATGGATAACAGGGAAAAGGGTAAAACCGAGGAAACCCTCCTGGGGAAGAAAACCTGTGAAAGGAAGAGTAGATGGGTGATCAGGAGTCCGAAAGGATTAAATGTGCTTCTAAGATGGGCTTGCTAGCCTTTCTGCGCTGTGTAGGAAAAGTGAGATCTTCAGAGGGAATTCAAGGTTGAACACAGCTCCCATGTAGGGATAAAAAAGGTTGAAACAAAAATGGTTTTTAGGCTTTGCAATATTCACATGGTAGGATTGAATGTGGTATGAAAAGTAACTGTTATTTTAGAACACTGAATGTTCTTCACTTTCAGATCATATCTTGTTTGTTTGACGGCAATCCTAAAGACAAAATATAATGAAGGCGGCATGCGTTGCAGGATATCCGAAGCATTAGTGAAGATAATTGATATGCAGGAGGCGCCGGGGGACATCCAAGGCTTTACGGAGCCACGAGACAGATGCTGTGTGCTCCTCGAGCAACACAGAGAAATGCTGTGGATATGCAGCTTAGATTATCTGGCTTGCCGGGGCCAAAGGAGCTTCAAAGCATTCTTCAAAGGAGTGGCAAATGACGTGTGTTGAAATAGCAACACAGAAGTGTTGATTGTTACTAAAGCAAATCGGCAAAGCCATTTATTTCCCAGAAGCGTTATGCAGCAACGCTGTTTAGACTTCTATCATGGAAGGTAGAGCAGTAAGAGAAGGCACAAGGGAGGTGGGAAGGGAGAGGAATGAAAGAAGAAAGAAAAAAGGCACTTACTTGATCGAGATGTCTGGATGGCTTGAAAGCTATCAGATTTGAAGTAACGCGTCATCCTTTGTGAACGGAATGAATTTAAGGGAGGAGACCAGAGGACATATTGAAAACAACTAGATCGAAATAGTGAAACAGGGAATTTGGGCCTGGGAGTTTCCATGATGGATGGGGCAAGAGAGGAACTATTTACGTGATTTCCATCTCCTCCATAGGGAATATCTGTGCATGACACCCGATTCTGGAAAGAGGTGCTAGAACAGATCCGGCAAATAACAGGGCTAACAATCCAATGGGACATGGGGATAGTTCTGCTGGGGGACATGGGCGAGGGGAAATTCCCGATGACAGGCGCCCCTGCGGATCTATGCACTCACCTACTCACAGCTGCAAACATTTCTGTAGCTAGGTTATGGGAACAACCCCAGGGTCCGGCAATCCCCATGTGGTGGACGAAATGCTGGGACACAGCAGTCGTGGAAAAAATCATCGCCTCCTGCAAGGGAAGCACGAGCAGATTCTACAACATCTGGTCACCCTTCCTAGATTACGTGGAACAATTCCCGGTAATGGCACGCCAACTTCCTGCCCTCCGATGGTTCACGAAACACAACCGAAAGGCTACCCCAGAGCTGGGATCACCCCAAGATCTCTAACAATACAATAAACCTGTAGCAGAGAAGAAACCAGATACACTACAGTCCATGCTGGCCCTAGCCCTGAAATGCTATAACAGAGACTATAAATGCACTAATGCCCCTGTGCTGATATACTGTATACATGTGTGAAACTGCTTTTGCCACGACCTTCCCGACCTCAGTTCATTGTGTGTTCCACAATGTATGTTGACGAAAAACCTAATAAAAAGATATGTAGAAAAAAAACTCACCATTGCACTTGTCAAACTAATTAAACAATTGTGGGTGAGGTGAGGGGTCATGAGGATAGGATAGGATATGGCCGTAAAAAGCCCAAAACTGTTTTTTTTTAACTCCGAAGTCTGCGAACAGTCTGGATATTTGGGGACATCCATGCCTATTTCTGAATAACAGCGTTGGTGAAAAGCAGTTTTTAGATGGCTTATAACTTTGGCACCACGCAATGAAACTGCATGTAATTATGCAATACCATTCTGGAACTGACCCTGAATGTTTCTGCAAAGGTTAGTGCTGTTTTGTCAAGAGGGAGCAAAATTAGAGGGGTGGTCCCAAAGTATTTGAAAGGCTTATAAATATGGTGTCATTTGATAAATCTGCACAAAAGTTTTCAAAAATATTTTAGACTCATATTAGAATGTATTTGCAAAGCTTTGTGTGATTTTGTCAAGAGGGGCAAAATTGAAGGGGATCTCAACATTTTTAGATGTCATGACTTTTTTGCCGTTTGACAAATGTGCACAAAGGTTTTCAGAAAGATTATTGACCCAACCTTGAATGTTTGTGCAAAGTCTGAATGAATTTTGTGAAGTGGGGGCTAAGTTATGTGACTATTTTATGTACGTATATTTTGACAATGCAAAATAAATAAAACCTGGACAGATGTGGAGCATTCTAAGGGCAAGGAGCAGTAGCAAGGGCTTGAAAGCATGGTTTTGCAAATGTGTCTGTGTTTTATTTTTTGAAAAGTGTCATAATGTAGGTACACAAAATAGTGATAAACCTTTGGTGACTGAGGTATGGCCTGTGGAAAAATGTATACTCTGGTTTGCTTATTAGGGCATGGGCATGGCCAAAGCCCTAGGTTTAAATGGGAAAAAGAGTTCTACTTGCGGCTGCAGCCCAAAGTGCTGGACGGGATTGCAGCCAACTTGAGCAAGGATCAGCAAGGACCTGAAAGTATGCTTTTGCAAATCTGTCTTGTGTTTTACTTTTTTGAAAGTGTCAAAAAGTAAGTACACAAAATAGTGATATACCTTTTCTGATGTGGGCAGTGGGCCTGGCCTTGGGCAAGGACAAATGTCTACTCTGATTTGTGTATTGGTGAATGCGGCATGGCCGAAGTCCATGCCCCATGGATTCTGGAGACTAGCCATGGCTGCAAGCCATGAGCACTGACCAATGGTCACATTATGAGGGTATAGTGGACACTGAACTAGGATGCAGGGTAGGTGCAGTGGATAATGGGGATGGTTTGGTGGGGTTGGGGTCTTGTTCGAGCCTCATGCCCTAGGCAATTCAACCATGACTTGCATCCCCAGCATGCATTGCTTATAATGACACAAATCAGTATGCTTTGCAAAAAATATGTTTGTTAAAGGAGGTTCACAGTTCTTTTGTATATGTTAAAAGAGGAAGTATTAATAACTTATATACAGTGATGCAACATCATAAAACATTTTACTCATTAAAACCTATGCAATTCACAGAAAGAACTGTTGGTTAAGTTGCACTAATAATACCCTATGAAATTCAGTGAAAAAACATTATTAAAGGGGCGTTATGGTTACAAGCAAAACTGAAACCCCCAGAAATTCACCAGTTATGGTAAGCTAAGCAATTATAACTCGCGCCACCGCTGTGCACTGCTAAGACTAACACCCAGCAAAAAAGAAATGCCACACTCTTGTGGCTGTGGTTCGCCCATGGGCTATATGTACCAGTAAGAGGGCAAAGGAAACTAAGATTAACGCAAGGTACTGGTAAGTATGCAGATTGGCCTATAGGGAGGTATAAATGAATTAAAGCCCTGCCTCTGGTCCAATCCTATGTACCCTCTTGGGTACTTACATCTACATATAATTTGTATATATCTCAAACCAAACATCAAAACGAATCATTCAAGCTTGTGTAATATTTGAAACAAAGCTTTATATTAAAGAGTTGTGCATATAGTGAACGCCCAAAAAGTTGGGGCATATACAATCAATAACACAGTTTATACATACTCAAAAATCCTTCTAAACATATATTGAAATAACAAAGTACAATGAAATAAAAAAATGAAAAAAATAATAATTAAAAAAGGAAAGACAGAACAGTCATTAAAACATGATGAGAAATCAATGTAATATTTCCCACACTGTGATAACATCAAAAGTGGACAACGCTTGAAAAAGGTAACAAATACTTTTTTTCAATACTGTGTGGTCAAATTAAGTATCTATGAACATTCAATGTGAACATTATTATACATTGGGGTAGGGGTCTGCCAACGCCTGAGGGGGAAAAGAAAGGAAAAAGCAAAAGGATAATGGAGCCAGGAAGTCAACAGAGTTTCTGAAGAAAAAATCCTGACTAACTGAAAAAAACAATTTTTGCAATTGAGTGAGAGGTCCAATTTTTATCAGATATTCTATGGGGGACCTCAAATCACCTCTAAAACGTGATGCGTTTCGGCGTTATCAAGTAGATGAAAAAGGTGCTCTTCATAGCTGAAGAGATTGCTCCGCCTTCATCAGGGCAGTGATAGCAAGACCCTGTTAAAGACAAAAGGAAGGAAGGAGGAAAAGATAAATTTAGTAAAAAAAAAAAAGAAGTTAGAGGAAGGAGAGAAATTAAATGGACATGAGGAAGGGAATGGTCTATACAAAACAATGTAATGTAGACAAAAATGCAATAGACTGAATGCAAACCAATAAATATGGTCATGTTTGCCAATCACATCATAACCATGTCTAGGTCCCCTAACGTAAGGGGATCCCCTGGTAGACTACCGGTGGGTCCCCCCCGTGGAAAACAAAAGATAATGGTGTGGGTTCCCCTTCAAACACAAATCGCATGGGCCCCAACTCCCCACATACGGTCCATCAACCCCATCGGGCATGGGACAGCAGGGGGGGCGGGCGAGAGAGTGGACTGGAAAAAGTGACTGAGAAGCTAAACTGAACGTCACTTACCAAAGGTGGTGGTAGAAAGAATAAAAACCTGTGGCACGTAGTCGTTTATTCGTGCAGCAGGAAGTGCATGTAGTGCCTGTATGAAAACACTGGGAAGTCTCCAGAGTCCAGGCGTCCTGGTAGTCGGTATCGCCAGACCATGTGGATAGTATCTGGGAATATACAAAAGAAATGTGTCCATGTAATGTGAAATTCAGACAGGTGCAGGGAGATGGGGTCAGGGAGATGGCCATATGGGCCTCCCTGACTTTGGAGGCGGGGCAGATAAACCGAAAGATTACCTGCAAGTTTTCCTGTATTCAAAAAAGGACAGGTGTCTCTGGCTACGGTCGCTGCAGAGTCACTGAGTCCTATGTGGTATCAGTGAAAAGAATTGGTGCATCAATGGGGTTTGTGTCCTCAGATGCGTTCTGGCCCGTGATTCTGCAACTGGAGAGAAACACAGTGGAGCAGAAAGGACAATGAAAAGGGGGCTCTTGGACGGGGAATTGCCCGAAAAAATACCAGAAAGTGAGAATAAATGGCCGTGCCGAAGGTAATGTAGTCATGCAGATTGCACTGTGAAGAATCACGGGCCTAGTGGTGGAAAGAGGTAGAAGTACCGAAAAGACCATAAGACTGAGTGGTCTCAAAAGGGAAGTTCGGAATAGATATATATACCGCATATGAAGCCTCTGGCGGTCCCTGTATGGAATAATAGTGAGGGGCAAGTGGAACAAAAAGTGCTCAGCTCAATTGGTATAGATTAGATGCCCATATCTAGGGAGAGCTGTTAGGAAGGAGGTAATTCATTGAGTCCATTCTCCAGGGAATCCAATCTGTAGAACCATCTTTTTTCCAATTCAAGGAGTCTGTGTTGTACATTCTGGCCTGAATGGATCCTGTCCAGGACCCACCATAGAATATCGTCTGGAGTGTGAGAATTGGCCAGGAAATGTGCAACCAAGGGAGAGGTAGTTTTCTTGCATCGGATCCTCGAGCGATGTTCCGTGATCCGAACTCCAACATTTCGCGTGGTAAGACTAACACCCAAGACATCAAAGTTGGCATCACAAATGTCAATGATGATATCACATGTGAAATACATTTTGATGAAAAGTCCCTACAAGGGGTTGTGTTTATAATGTTGGTAACAATATGTATTAAAGAGTGTACTGTGAGGGATGGTATCAATAGTAGACACAGACACAATGGATGCAAGTTTCGAAAACATTTATTTACACTCTTGATTGGGACGGTAGAGTTCCGAACTGGCCCTAACTCTAAAATGGGAGCAATCTCGACCCTTAAACAATAATAAAAAAGTCCAAGTCAGTCTGGCAAAAATAAAAATGCCTATACTAAGGAAACCTAATCTTGCCCTCCTTCTCAGAATAATAACTTCTGGTAGTTGCATCACTTCATTTGGCTTTGCCCGGCTTGCCATCAATACTCACTTCACATATTCTTAATTTCTTACAGTTCTGCACAGGCTTCCCTCTGCCGGGTTCAAGCCTGTCTCTGCTTCATGGGGGTTCCCTTCCCCACATTTCATCTCATAAACCTTTTCTATGTCGAAGACTTTCGAGACTGCAAGGAATTTACATTGACCTCTGCATGACCACTTCAACCTCTCTTTCACTAATCCTTTCAATTCACAATTAACAACATCTTGTGGCACCAATACTTCTTGGTACTAATGATTCTCACTCTCTTTAGTCTGTCCTCTTGCCCTTTTCAAAAGTTGATGGGTAATACCGACACCTCTTGGTATTTGTAGTTCTTGTTCTCTTTTAGTTTCAAAGTTCAAATTCAATGCCAATTGCCTCTTGGTACTTGTAGTCCTTATTCGTATTTCTTATTCGCTTTTACTTGCCTTCTTGGCCTTTTTCCAAAGTTCTTATATTTTACTAGTGTGATATACAGTTTGAATTAGCCTATCTGGCTAGTGTGATATATAGTTTGAATTAGCATATCCGCTCAATGTGTTGCCTAGTAAAGCTTGTTTGATATAGCCCAATTGTCTTTAGCTAAAGGTGTTTTGAAACAGCCTAATTGTCATCTGCTTAGCGGGTTCTGAAATAACCAAAGTGTCACTAGCTAAGCATGTTTTGAAATAGCTTAACTGTTAACTGTACCCTAATCTCTTTCTCAGTATGTGTACCTTGCTCCACTACCTTAGTATGCTAGGCACATTACTCATCTTTAACATCATACTGCTTTATGACAGGACGTATCCCTTCAGCTGTCTAAACTCCTTCAACCCAACTAATCGCACTATGACTAACATTCTCAGGCCCAACCACCTCACCATTCACATTACGCTTGCACTCACTCATGCACCCAACTGCTACTCCAGACTCCTCAGACTCAGAACACGCACTCTGCCCATGCACATCACCTCCCTTTCTACACATGCAACACACAGAAACTTTAGACTAGGAACACGCACCTCTGTTAGACTCAACACTCATCACCACAACCTGCACTCCCCTAACTCCAGTACTAAGCTGCCACCTAACTTAAAGCCCGCTCTCAACCCTATTAAGCCACATAATCCCACACCTAAAGCAGCCAAACAGTCACAACTAAAGAGAAATAACCCTGCACCGCACTACAAATGCACTCTACTCAATGTCCGCTCTCTTACCGCCCATGCTCTTGAAGTCAATGCCCTTAACTTAAGCCAGGACTTAGATACACTAGCCATCACTGAAACTTGGCTACACGAGGCATCTGGCCTGACCATCATTTTAGCCCTACCCGTAGGTTACTCTATCCTCAGACAGGATAGATCCTCAAAAATAGGAGGGGGTGTAGCTCTGATTTTCAAAGATACCCTACCTTTTAGGCCCATACCCCACTCATGGGAGGGTAATGCAAACATCCTATCGGCCAAACTGTCACTGTCACCTAAAAACACCATAAATATTCATGTCCTTTACCGGCCCCCGGGACTCCCTGCAGACTTCCAAGGACACATCACCCACTTACTCAGTGAACATATTTTAAAAAAACTACCAAAACCCTACTCCTAGGCGACCTCAACCTAGGTTTCAATGACCCCAATGAGAAAGCCGCTACCTGATTCACCAAGGACGACACAGATCTGGGTTTCTCCCAGAAAATTATGACCCCACCCACTCCAAAGGCCACATCCTTGACTGGGTGATCGACCATAATTGTGATTCCACCATCACCTCTAACACTGTCTACCCATGGACAGACCATAATTCTATACAATTCACCGTCCCCACAGCCCCAAGTACTAAAACTACCATTCATGCACCTGCTACTTTAGCAAGAAGCGCAAAAATGCTAACTGCGGATAACCTCAGGGCTTATCTTGACCTCCCCTGCCTTGCAACTCCTTTCTTGCAAGACCCAAACATCTTAGCGGATATATTTAAGGACACTGTTACTCATGCAGTCAACAGCATTGCCCCACTAGAAGACAAGAAGGAAAAAAAGTAATTCCACTCAAACTCTTGGTTCACAGAAGAGCTCCAAACCAAATCCGAAGCGTATAATCGCTGAATATCTAACGCCAACTCTCAATCCAGAGAACTCTTAACCATCTTTAATTAACTCACAGAACCTCCTATCTGCACTGACGAGATCGTTAAAGATGAAGCTTGGTGCACTAGCATACAAGCTGCTATGCTAAAACAAATAGACCTTCTACAAAACAGAATTCTAGACCCTACTGAACCACAACCAGCCAATACAGACCCTGCCCTACCGCAAAACTATCAACTTCCCTAAATTCTCTTTTAAAGACATCTCAGAAGCAGAAGTTAAAGACATACTCAAACACCTTAAACCGTCGCAAAGTAAGGGCGATGGATGCCCACCACGATCATTAAGGAGTGTGCCGAGCCACTTGCTCCACTCTTGACCGCCTTCACCAACTCATCATTTAAATCAGGCATTGTCCCTGACAGCCTTAAAGAGGCTTGGGTGCGTCCCCTTCTAAACAAAACAACATTAGACCCCTCTCAGCCTAATAACTACCGGCCCATAACGACCGTCCCGTCTCTTCTCAAAATATTAGACAAAGGCTGCTCACAACCAGATCCAACATTACCTGGAAACCAACTCCGTCCTAGGAAAAAGACAGTCTGGATTTCGCAAAGGGCACGGAACCAAAACTGCCCTGCTAGACCTAAAAAATCAAATCACTCAAATCTTGGACAATGGCAAGCCCACCCTCCTCCTACTCCTAGACCTCTCAGCGGCATCGATCTGGTGGATCACAAAACCCTCACTACACACTTCACGCATGCTGCGCACTTTCCGACCAGGCAGCTTCCTGGATCACTTCTTTCTTAGAAGGCAGAGCAATGAAAGTCTTCTCAAACATAGCAAATGCACCTCCCACCATCATCCAATGTGGTGTCCCACAGCGATCTTGTACTGCCCCAATGCAATACAAACTCTTCACAAAGCCCCTTTTCGATAAACTGGATGCACTTGGGATCGTATACACTAACTATGCTGATGATACTCAGGTGCTCCTCCCTCTAACAGGCTCATATCATCAAGACGCTACAGCCCTACGGCAAATCTACTCCACTATCCAAGCCTGGATGGCCACAAATGGCCTATGCCTCAACGAGGACAAGACTTAGATTCTCATTCTTGGCCAAAGTCCACTCTAGCAAAGCTAGACTGTCTCTACTCCAACTTCAACATTGACAATTGCATCATCTTAGTCCTATCCTCTGTTAAGACTTTAGGGGTCCACCTTGATGCTACACACATGAATAAGCAAGTCAGCGCAATTGCCTCTGCCTCCGCCCTTAGTACCAAACTCATTAACGCCATAAAACCTTTCCTAACAAAGGACAACTGTCTCTGAATAGCCAGAGCCACCAAAGGAGCCAAGCTTGATAATTGCAACGCACTCCTAGCCGGCACCTAAAAAAAAACATAAACAGATTCCAAATCGCCCAAAATAACTCACTCAGAGCAGCCTTAAGCATTCCAAAAAGAGACCACATCTCACAAGCAAGAAATACTGTTCACTGGCTCCCAGTCAAAGACCGCATCACATTCAAAATTCTCATGACCACCCACAAATGCATTAACCTTACAGCACCGTCCTACCTTTCAGACACACTATCCAGATCTTTCTCAACTAGGCCTACTAAAACATGCTACACCAAACAACTCACCTTACAGCGCATCAACAGGGCCAAAGCAGGAGGGATAGGCTTCCCATACCTAGCCCCGAAGCTCTGGAATGAGTTCCCCACTGCCCTCAGAGCAGAAACTTCTCTCCCTGCCTAGCGAAAAAACCTTAAAACCGCTCTCTTTAACTAACCGCTCTCTACTTCCCACCCCTCTCAGCTTCTCTATCTATGTGCTTTGCAAATTGTTCTATACAAATTGTACAATAAGTATGCATGTCTGTTGTTTGATGTAACTAAGCTCTGATCACCCACTGTAACAAGCGCCACAATGCCCTCGGGCTGTTGCACGCTCTACAAATACGAATAAATAAATAAATAAATACTTTTGCCCTCTTGGTATATTTCACAGTTGACAAATGTTCCAAAGCTCTTATATTTTACTTTTGCCGTCTTGACATATTTCACTTTCCTCTTATTGAATTTTCTTTCCTTATCGCGGCTTCCTTTGATCTCCGCCTGTAATGTCTTTCAAAATCCAAAAACATTTCACAGAGACTTTTGAATGTGCGACTTCATCTCGCAGGACCCCTCTGCTCCTTTGTATCCTTGTTTTTCAACAATTGTTCTCTTCATTTGTCTTTTATCGGCGCATGCACAACCTTCAACTTTCAAATTACAGTCACTTTCCCATTAACATCAACCAGACTTTTGTTTCCCTCGATAACTCACTGGCTATGTTAATTTATTTATTTATTTAACTTGACTCAATAGTTTTAACAGTTTTTGCAAGATAGGTTTGAAAATTCCTTGTTTTCCTGTACTTAAGTTACTTTAAAAGTTCGATAACAATGCAGGTTTGTTGGTTAATCGAATCCCCCTGACTCGCCCTGCTATGGTCGATTGCCGGGTTTAACTGATCTTTTCCATTTTCCACAATTTTTAGTTAGCTCCCACTGTCTCCAGACCAATGTTCTGAAAAAATTGCCCGACTGCGATCGTAAGTCTTGTGCTTTGGCTGCTCATCAGGTGGTTCCACCAGAACTCCTCTTCCAGGGTCCGTGCATCTTTGAAAAGGTGACCCATATAAGTGGCTCTCTTAGGCGACGTACCTGGGCAGGAAAGTAACAGATGTCTTATCGTTTTCACTTTCTCTTTACAATCACAGTATCGACAGATGTTCTGGTTTGAGCTTCCTCTTACTGCTAAGATCACGTTGGTTTTCAGTAAGTTTAGCCGTGCTCTCAAGTACGTTGTCCTTATGTTCTTGTTTGAGAATTTTGCCAAGTATTCAATTGGTGTGTTCAGTTTTTGTGTGTTTAATGGTAAATGGGTAGTTAGCTTGTTCTTGGAGGTGGCCTCTAGTGTTTGGATCCAATCCCACTCTTTAAGACGTTTTTTGGTTTTTGTTCGGTTATTTTCGAGTTCATCCTCTGTACTTCCAATCTGATCCAATAATATCAGGTTCTTTTTCCCCATTGGGACAGCATTTTGTTTTTACCGCTGTCCATTTCGTCATGGATGATCTCAAATATTTTTTGGCTGGGAACTCGGATCTTTCAGGCCATTTAGGTCTACCGTGCCCTTAAGAGACACCAGGCACAGTTCTCTCCTGATTGAGGCCAGGGGCGTGGAAGGAGGTAGGTTTAAAACTTTCCTCCAAAAGTATCCCTCAAGTTTTATCCAGATGTTTTTACCCAGATAAAACTTGCAGGCTCCCCTCCAGTACGTTTGCTTTTAACGTACTTAAAAGCATGATGTTTGCAGAGGTTCCCAAATTCTTTACGAATCCCGATTGAAAGGGGTCCATACACTCAGAGGATTTGACCCAGTCTTGAAATTTGTCCAATAGTATGGACACAAAGAGTTTTCCAAGGACGTTGCCTTTTTTTTAGATGGGCACCACGTTTGCAGTTTTCCATGAGTCTGGAATTGAGTGGGACTGCACGCAGTTTGTGGATATTTCTGCAATGAGGTGTGACCAGGCTTTGGGATTTTTTTTCAGGGCCGTGTTTGAAATCCTGTCGGGTCTGGGCGCTCTCAAATTTTTTAATTTGGCGATTATTTTGTAGAATCGAGGCTTTGTCATGCTCGACGTCCTACAATTATGACGATGGTGGCGGGACGTTATTTGGAATGATCGAAGGTTTCTGAAAGAGGTTTGTAAAATGAGTCACAACTTTTTTTTCCGACATTATTTGACAGTGCGTCTTTAGTGGTTTTTGTAGATGAGGCTATTAGTGACTAGAATCCTTGGCTTGTTTCCCACAAAGAGTTCTGAGCATGTTTTCTGCGTCTTCTTGTTATAGAGATATTTTATAGGATTTTATCCAGTTTTTGTATGCATTCGAAGATTGTTTGGCTATCTCCATGTTTTCCGCAGATGTGCACGTTTTTGGTCTTCTTATTTTTTGCCGCATATCCTTCTTTTTTTCAACCAGGAATGAATTATTTTAATGAAGATGTTGCTTTGTGTTCAGTTTTTGCTTTTTCCATGGTTG
The DNA here is from genome assembly GCF_040938575.1 of Ambystoma mexicanum. NCBI lineage: Eukaryota > Metazoa > Chordata > Amphibia > Caudata > Ambystomatidae > Ambystoma > Ambystoma mexicanum. The sequence goes on from NC_090933.1 coordinate 158,532,419, forward strand.
TTGATATGGGACGAGCAAGGGACAGTAGTCAGCTTTTACTAATCCAGGAAGCCTTTGTTCCCACATTTTATTGTTTGGTATTGTTCTATGATTTGTTTTATCGAGGTAGATGTTAATCTCTCTTTTGTCTGTTCCCGGTCTGAGGATATCCTTCTGTCTTTTTCCAATCATCTCTGATGTCTGGCCCTGGTATATACAGGCCGATTAGACCTTTCAGGACTTTTTCTTGATGTTGATCTCTCTTTTACCTGCTGCGACTTTCTAATTTCGCTCAGGTCATAGCCTAAGGTTCTCAGGTTGCCTGTTGCCTCCAAGAGCATTTGATTTACCAATGGTAGTGAAATGTGTAAGTAGACACTATCCATACAATTTGTGCGCGCAAACTCTATGATGTCTATGTCGTCCGACTGCAGAGATCTCAGGTTTGGAATGTGATCAAACAACATCATGATTGTTTTCTTGTTCAGGATGAGGCGATCCCCTTCTTCCAATATTCTTTCCAGTTTGAGGGATGGCGTCTTTGTTGACCTGCCGCTTCTCGACAATAAGGCGCGCTTGTCGTGTCTGTCTTCTGGATTTCCTGATTGCACAGTGTTAGCGTGTACGTTGGGCTCTTTCGGTTTGTTGTTTTGTGTGTGCTTTGCATTATTAATAAAAGGTGTTCTAAGATGGTGCTTGTTTATGTCCAAGTGGTCTATGGGTTTTGTTTCTTCGTTTCTGCGAGTTGGAGTTCTTTTGTCCCTTTCATTGTGAGACCATCTAAGTGTTTTTTTTCCTTGCCCTTTTTTAAGGAGCTGAGATTTATTTTCTTCTTTCTCTATAGCCAAGCAGCATTTGTCATCAATTGTTAGGAATGGGGGCGATGTAGGGTCTAGGATCATTAGTTTCGTTTCTGGTTCACCCAGAGGGGAGTTTGGCGATGCTGGTTCTGCCTTTCTCTTGACCTGCGATTTCTCACTTAATTCCCTCTCCGATTTCTCTATTGAATATTGGCTAATGTCCAATAGGTCAATCGAGTATTCGTCCTCCTCTGTGATGGCCTCATTCTTCGTTGCTTCAGGTAAAAGGTTTGGGAAACAAACTGATGTTGGTGGTATTTTTCGAATTCCCCTTAAGAATGTTCTCTTTTCAAAGATTGAAGCTACTGGTTTGCCCTTGTCAATGTTGTTGTTTTGCTCGGACCCCTGGATTTATTGCTGATTGCTTTTGAGGTTGCCACAAGTGTTCTCTTTATTACGGTTTCTCCCTTGTGTCAGGTTGGTGTTCGGAGCTGGGTTCAATTCATGAGTCCCTTTAAGGGGAGAGATTTGCAACACTGAGCTTTGGAGTTTCCTTATGGCTTGGAGTGATTCATGTCTATCTGATACCGTGCAACCGTTTTGACTTATCACTAGGGTTGCAGTCTGAGTTAGGAGCTTTGATTGTGTTTCCTTTGAAGGAAGGGGTTTGGTTGATTCCCGCATCGTCATGAGTGGGTTCTTAGTCTGCTCTTTCTCCTTGTTTTGCCTTTTAGCTGAGGTTTCTTGAGCAGTGTCTCTAAAAATTGGAATGGACTTTTCAGGCTTAGTTTGTGGAGTTTTAGTAGGTGTTACTTGATGACTCACCACCGCAAGAGTCGCGGTGGTGTCTTCGATTTTCTCCTTTTTGATGGGTTTCAGTCCCTTGCTCTTTCGTCGTCGTGACCCGAGTTGATGTATATTTCTCTCTTGTGTTTCGTTTGTGCGCCTCCATTGACATCATATACCCTTCCAGGTATTTTAGCTTTGTGTGCATTAAGGCAGCCATAGTTGTGTGGTCTTTCAAGGTGTCATTGAGTGATTCATATAGTTTACTCAAGGGGGCCAAAGCTATGGTTACAGCAGACATAACTGCAAACAAGTCTGGCTTTTTGTGAGGTGACTCTTTCCCAAAGTTTTGGTTGATCTCGCTTAATCTTTTGTTCCTCAGGGGCATTTTGCGAGGAGTTTGAGGTGTACTCAGCAGATCAGGAGGATCTGAGCCGGATAAGGCTTGCAGTGACAAGGCATTTGGCTTTGTACTTGGGGTAAGACCGGGTGGTGTATTTGCCAGGCCTGAATCGGGTGAGGCCTGCAATGGCGTAGCATTTTGCTTCGTGCTTGGTGTTAAGCCAGATGGGAGATTTATCAGGCCTTCTGGCTGTTTTTCCTCCTTGGAGTTTGAGAAACACCAAGAAACTTGCAGCATGCTGAAGTTATGTTTACGGGGGCTTTCCCAAAACGCCACCTTTTAGGGGTAGAGGTTTGTTCTGTTTTGTTTCCCTCCTGTTGTGTAGGACCTTTATAGCCAACATCGGTTTTGCCTTGCTCGTCTTCTGCCACCTCCGCTACCCCTTCCAAAATGTCTGCGTCTGATAACTCACTTTTGTGAGCTGCTGTCAGCTTATCGTGTTTGTGAAAGAAGTTGTCCAGTGAGCCTGCTACCGAACAGGTGGGTAGGGTGGGTTTTGTGAGCTTGCAGACCAACTTTGAGGACAATTGTTTGTTGTTAGGTATATTCCTTAGGTTGATGTAGGATCGTGATTGAGTTGTCAATATTTATTTATTTATTTAAATTTGTATAGCGCACATGCAGCCCTCGGGCATTGTGGCGCTGTTACTTGTAGGGATCCTATTTACAGGGAGGGGTAACAGGGATACATGACAGCAATTCTGTTTTGGTTACATTGCATGAATGAATACTTTCTTAGTTACAGGACAGGAATACTTTTCATTGACGTTATGATAATGGTCAGTTTGTTACATTTACAAGAATACTTTTATAATTGCACGGCAGGCATACTTACTTAGTTACATCATAGGACAGCTTACTTAGTTACATTATGGTAGTAGATTTTAGCTATATCACAAGAATCATGGTTACGTTGCAAGAACATTGGTGGTTTGCAAGGCGGCGGCCTTACCAGAGGAACATGTACATGAAGGAGAAAGAGGGAGGGATGGTGGCTACAACCTCTCAGGTGGCTGTAGAGTTAAATCCCGTAGTGGGAGAGTTAGACGTTAGTAAAACAAGCGGTAGTATAGTGCGGAATTGCATAGTGTTTGTGGTGTGTCGCTAGAGCCCACACTAGTGTAACAGTAGGGCAGAGCTGCTTAGTCCTTTTAGGGTTAGTTCGGGTTCGGAGGTGAACCTTACCATTGTGTTTCAAGTCCTCTGTGGTTTGGACTGATGATGTGAGATTGTTGATCGTTCCCGAGGTCGGAGGGTCTCTGGTGGGCTCACGATGGCGAACAGGGGCAAACAGGGGGCGATGGTCTTTATCCTGGCCTTGTTCCGCCGCCGGCTTCCGCCTGCCTGGTGGGGCGGGATCGCAGATGTATTGTTGTGTTGCCTAGCAACCGAGAGCCTCGCTCTCATGCCGCGTTGCGCCGGCCATTTTGGAGGGTCAGGCAGGCAGCAGCGCAGTGTAGGATCGGGTGCCTCGGGCGATTTAGGCATGAAGAAATGTGCAGATCTGTATGGGCAGATGGTAGGCATGGGCTGCTGGGGCTGTAGATGGCTGATCCAGGTGGATCTTTGTTGCTGCAGTCGTCATGGCTGCAGTCTCTCGTGCTGCAGGAGGGGTCGGCTGGGCACACGAGGGAGAAGGGCTCCTGCCCTCTCACCTGTTGGGTTGCCTGCAAGTGGGGGGCTCACTGGGGCAAACAGGGGGCGATGGCCTTTATCCTGGCCTTGTTCCGCCGCCGGCTTCCGCCTGCCGGTGGGGCGGGATCGCAGATGTATTGTTGGGTTGCCTAGCAACCGAGAGCCTCGCTCTCATGCCGCGTTGCACCGGCCATTTTGGAGGGTCAGGCAGGCAGCAGCGCAGTGTGGGATCGGGTGCCTCGGGCGATTTAGGCATGAAGAAATGTGCAGATCTGTATGGGCAGATGGTAGGCACGGGTTGCTGGGGCTGTAGATGGCTGATCCAGGTGGATCTTTGTTGCTGCAGTCGTCGTGGCTGCAGTCTCTCGTGCTGCAGGAGGGGTTGGCTGGGCACACGAGGGAGAAGGGCTCCTGCCCTTTCACCTGTGGGGTCGCCTGCAAGTGGGGGGCTCACTGGGGCAAACAGGGGGCGATAGCCTTTATCCTGGCCTTGTTCCACCGCCGGCTTCCGCCTGCTGGCGGGGCGGGATCGCAGATGTATTGTTGGGTTGCCTAGCAACCGAGAGCCTCGCTCTCATGCCGCGTTGCGCCGGCCATTTTGGAGGGTCAGGCAGGCAGCAGCGCAGTGTGGGATCGGGTGCCTCGGGCGATTTAGGCACAAAGAAATGTGCAGATCTGAATGGGCAGATGGTAGGCACGGGCTGCTGGGGCTGTAGATGGCTGATCCAGGTGGATCTTTGTTGCTGCAGTCGTCATGGCTGCAGTCTCTCGTGCTGCAGGAGGGGTCGGCTGGGCACACGAGGGAGAATATGTCTCAACGTTTTAGGAGGGTCTTTTTTCGGCCTTCTATTTCCTTCAGAGGGACCTCCCGAGTTTGCCGCCCCACTGTTCTTGGGGATAGGCCAAGAACTTTTCTTTGCATCCTTTATTGATGGAGGGTGTTCTTGTTTTAAGGCCCCTAGGGAGACCTTGAGATCAGCCGGGCTCCCTGGGGTGTCGGATTCCTCATCCGTTGAGTACGAGTTGTCGAGTTCCCAAATAGACCCCGCTAGGTCATTTAGAGCATACGGGGGACTGACCAAATCTGCTCTAGCTGTTACTAGGTGTACTTCAATCTCGATTTGCAGCGTTTGCTTTGGGGTGATGTTAGCCCCCACTTTCTCTACTGCTGATAATTCTCTGACGACTGAATACCCCTTGCTTGTGAACTGTGATAGTGAATTTTCTGTCCCGTTACACTCTGGGGTAAGGTAATGGATTGGGCTGGCCGGCTCTCATGGCCGCTAGCGTGGTTTTTCCATTTGTTTCACTGTCCCTGTTCTCGGGGTGCAGCATTAATGTGGGCGTCAGGGATTGCGAATTATGTTTTGTATGGGGGTGGATTTTTATGCACGTGTCATTATTCCGACCCTCTGTAGGTGGCGCTTTAGGGTGTTCACGCTCGGGCTGCTCATGGACACACGGACGCTCTCGCTCTTTGGTTCCTACATGTCCCTGCAGTGCAGCAAGGCTCTGCCGCGGCTCAGGGGAGGAGCTCTTTCCATGCGAGGGAGAACCCAATAGAATCGGTGAGCCAGCGGGAGTAGCAGGTGAGGGGGCCAGGGAACGGGAGCTAGTTTTAATGGTCAATGCTAGCGAGGGTCTCTCACCTTATGTTTTAGCATCTAGCTCTTCCAGTACTTGGGGCGCATCGCTGTCAGCAGCGCTCAAGGCAGCCGTAGAGGCCGCTGGTCACTCCAGCTGGGCTCCCGTTCCCTCTCGGCGCAGGCGACCGTTTCTCAAGCACAATCCTTCTTCTTCTAGTTCTTGCCCTCTTGCCATCGCTGCCTAGACTGCAAAGACTGCATCACCTCTGCAGTAGCTCCGCGGTACGCCCCGCGAAGCAGGTTATGAAGGAAAAGCTCCTCCTTCACCCGCGAATAGACAGCACAGACAGACTCTGCTTCTCCGTGCACTCAAAGACTGCAGCACCTCTGTTAATTGGATTTCTTTCAGCCTTTTCTGATGCTCAAGGCCGTTACCAGCACCTCTTCTGCTCCTCTCCAACTCTGCTGTTCGCCCGAGAGGGATTCAGGACACTTTCTGGCAACTTAAAGGGTTCTGTGATCTGCTCTCTGCGCTTTGCTTTTCAAATGCTCACGGCCTCCCGAAAGCATGGAAATCTTGCCTGGCTCTTTCTTGATCCTCTCCGCTGTCGATCAGCCTGTTGGCCCTCCACCTTCCACAGTCTGGTTCACCTCAGCCTTCGTAGAGCTGTTCCTTCTCGTACCCAGCCTCACTCAAAGTGTTCCTGTGCGCGCCACCTTTTATCTTCACAGGGAGGTCTCATAAGTGGCAGGTGTAAATTGTTAGATTTACGTGCCTGACTCTGCCTGGCCTCTTTACAGGAACAGGGTGAATGCAAGTCAGCGGAGGTAATCCTTCTAACCTCATTCCTCATTTTCCTTGGTGAAGTCCTTTTATCACATCAAAGTTGGGAGGAATTATGGCAGTTGTAGTCTCACATACAATAAGCAGGGATGGGTTACATGGGTTGGGAAAAGGGGGATACCATGTCTCACCATTGGGTGCTTCCCCGCACCCCCGAAGACCCCCTACCCAGGTGATCCTCCCTCGCTTGTTCATCCCCAGGGCCAGGATCCAAACACAATGCCCTTTCCCTGGACACCTTGCCTAGATATGTCAGTGACTACAAACAAGTGGCCTAGATATGTGATGTCATCAGTGATGTTATCAATGACATTTGTGATGTCATCTTTGATGGCCTGGGTGTTAGTCTTAGCAGTGCATCACAAATGATATTCTGGACCCCTCAAATGGTTGCACACAAGGCCCCACAGGCTTAATCCAGCCTTTGTCTGGAGGAAACAAAGGTGTGTGGTGCCTACCCAATGTTTTAATGAAGTACGATGGCCCATAACGATGGTACGGGCTGAGGGGGAGGTCTATAAAGCTATTAGAATCCATGGTCAATCAAAAAAAACAAAACAAGTTTTCACGAAGAAGTATCAATTGTTTTCATTATTCTACTGTTTTCTTTTATCTTGGGGACTTGAGGAATATTTAAATTTCAAAAAACATAAAAATAGCATGACAAAAATATAATTCATGTTTATTTATAGTAAATCATTCTTTTCAGGTAACTTTAAACAAACTAATGCAGAGGATGGTGTTAGTTGGAGCATGTAATTTTCAGTTGCGCCACTAGTGGGGGGGGGGTCAAACACTGCCAGTGCACTGCTTTCTGAGACCTCTCGCTCCCTCCCTCCCTCCCTCTTAACTTGCTTGCCAATGGTTTCACAATGAAACTTTGCTCTGCAGGGAACTTTTAGATACATATTTTTAGGTTCAAAAGTTGTGCACCTTTTATTATTTTGCCAGCAAAGTTATACGGAAAATCTCCTTTGGGTATTTTTCGCATATGGATTCATTTTCCGAAAGGCATCTGCTCTATGCCCTGAGCATTTTCTCCAATCACAAAAGGCTAACTGAATTAAATTAGCATATATCAGACTAAGATGTGGTCACTTCCTGTGAAGTCATTTCCCGCTGTGCTTTCTTTTCCGGACCTCTGCCCTGCTTTTATAGATATATATTGATAGGTTCGAACTGACTTGTCATTATGGACCGAGGTGGAAAGCCCAGGAAAGAAAACATACATACAATCTTTTTGACTGCTGAGTTCTTGTTCTTAACAAGTAGGGATTTGGAGGAGTTTGACTATCCAGGTGTTACAATTAAATGCTCTTAGCTTTACCTCAAAGCAATTTCAGGCACATGTATTTGCTGCCAGTAACCGGCTGCATGCTTGCCCCGTCTCAGCGCGTTGGTTTTCTCATCCCAAACTGTGTTTTAATTGTCTGTCTTTTTGTGGTCAGTAGGATTTTCCCTGAGAATTCTGGGAAGGCACATCCATCTTGCCAAGAGAACACCATTCCAGTGTTTCCAGGATGGATACGTCTAAGAAAGTAGAAAGTATGGCTTGACATTGGTATGGGGGGGGGGTGTAGAAGAGGAGACAGTAAAGACATTACTCCACTTCAGGTGATAACGCTGTTACCACAGACTGTGAATATGGGTAGCGTTGCACCGTTCATGGAATACTTGAAACATCGCTGTCCATATCCGAATTTATGACAACGTGTGCACTCTTTACCTGAAGGCGTAAGATGTTCCCCATGTCTACATTGCTTGAACACAAAGATACGTCAGCTCAGCAGGCAGCTGGCGTCGTCCTAAAAAGCATTCTTTGCAGAGCTAGACCCCTGCACTCGCAGGCTCATTTATCCTCGTCACTTGAGGATTCCAATCATTTTCTTTCACCTGCCCAACCACAACCAGGGCCTCACTAACCTGTCCCCCTCTATTTCTATAACTCGTGCTGCGCACCCTTTCAGCAACCGAACGGACATCCGGTACACACCCAACTCCCACGACTAACCTAGACGAGCAACCAGGAACACACAAGGTACAACCACCTGAAGGCCACCATAACTTGCAGGCAAGTCAGCCCCAGACCCACAGAGGAGACAAGATGGACCAAAGAAACACACCCAAGAACAATGGTAGATACCATTAAGCGGCAACAGAAGAATCACACCAGAGGCTTCACCAAAACCGACCGGCTTACTAACCCACTTCCCCTTCCTGCTCCTCCAACATAACCAACACCACTACACTTGACTAGGGGCTAGCCACACTACACACTACACATAAACAGACCAAGATTCACTTGAAGGTTCACACCCTACCTCCCTCTGAGATTCTGGAAGCAAACTGAGAGGGAACTCACTGGCACATAGTCCTTAAATGCATCAACAATACCCAAATACACACCGACTAAATAGTTACTCATACACCTAACTGCCATCCGCCACTCTGGACTCTTATGGACACAGCTACGCAGTGCACACAAGCCCTTTCCACCCAAACATCACATGACGCACAACACACATACCAACACAAACACTAGCACACATCCGAGGCACTGAGCCCTACCCATGCGGTTACAACGCACAGGTCCTCCCAAACCAATTTCCACTTGCAAAACAATGCTCACAGTTCCCGGTTCCCCGTGGTTGTGAACCTATCCAATCATCCTTTCCCCGCTAACCCACCCAGCACTCCTCTCTTGCAGAGCCACGCGAGCGCCTGGAGACTGCCCTTGGGTGGTAGCGGTGCACGCTATAAGTCAACATAACATAACAAAACATGTATGTAGGATGAAACACACTATCAGTGGTATTTTTGATTTTGCTCATATTTTTTAAGTTCACGCACTTAAATAAAGGTTACAAATCGTTCTTGTCAAATCTAAGGCTGTCGGACTATATACACATGTATGGAGATACAGCGAGGAGATTTTACAAGGCATGTGGAAAAGATGATGCAAGAGGCCCTCATGTTTACCAGATTCATCGCCTAATTGGGCCTGCCACCAAGAAATAGAGTTGGATTACATCGCAGACCATGATATCCCAGCACCTTTATTATTACAAACTATTTCTGATAGAAGTGTAGCTTTATATCAGATGACCCTGAAGGATATATGGTGGAGTTAAAGGGCAAAGGATACCATGGGTTGTTCATGTTAAAAAGAGATATCCAAGGGAAGTGTGTTTTAGGTTTTAACTGCACTAGAAATGCTGATTGTTGCAGAAAACAGTGAGCATTGTGAGCATTGTAAGTTACATTTAACGCACCTTCAATAAAGGATTGGCAAAAACCTGTAATAGATCTTATGTGTGTATTATACCATACCCAGGCCTTCAACTGTATCTGAAATGGTCTAATTGTTTAAATAAAATCTAGTTCCAGTACCAATCAATAGGGCTTGTTTTAATTGTTTAGATCAAAATTCATCCGCGAGACCATTGAAGGGTAAGAATGTAGACTTGTTTTGAGCCAATTGTGTACATCAAATAGAAACATTAATGCACTTTTCTTTTTCTGCATGGCTTACAATGAATTTAGACTGTTATTTGTGAAGTCACTCTTCTATGATGCCAATATACAGTACTGCTGTTCTGCATTGTATTTCCTTTTAAGTGCATTCTCGGTATCCTCCTTCAAATCTTATGTTGAACAGGCGATGAAATCTAGGGAATTTCTAATGAATTCATTGATAAACGCCTAACTATGGTGGCATATTATGCATTTTAAGTGATTGTATTCCCTTGTATTCCCTTGTTTCTGTTTGATATATTTAGCTAATTTCAAAATATAATGTAATGGAATTGTTTTTCTGAATAGAGTTGTGCTGTACTGATCAAGCCACACAGGTACAACATGGCTAAATGCACAGCACAAGTGACCTCTTATTCATTGAAGTTCCCAAACCATTTGCCTCCCTGAAAAAAACAAATACAGGTCTGGATTCAGAAGAAAAACAAAGATTATATTCCTATATAAATTATATATTAAACTATATGCTATAAGCATAATTTGCGCATTTTAATAATTCCATAATGTATGAAGCGGCAGAAGCATTTTGTTTTTACCAATATCACATGTTGCTATAGAGAATTATTTGAAAACATACTATTCCCGTTCAATTTTGATATCTCACGCCTGAGGGGGGTGGCTAGTTTGAAGCTGACAAATCCCTCTTGTGGCATGTAGAATTCATTGGTCCAATACAAGGAAGGCAGAGGACCCTGGTGGGTGTGGAAAAGCCAAGGAACATATCACAGGGTCTGTCTAATCCAAAACACTTTGTAAAATTATGCTGCAAGGGTGGGGTCTGCTGAGTATTTAAGCTCAGAAATGTAGGAGCAAGAGACCCCTTCTGATAGGAGAAAAGCAGATTGGATTCCAACTAGATGTAGCTGATGGTGATATCTTGTTGAAAAGGCCTTATCCAGACTGGACCAAATACAGAGGGATTTCCCAAAAGCAGTAGCAAATTACCTAAGAAGGATTTTAGAAGCATGTGAACAGACTAAAAGGAAACCCTATCTTGCAGAGCTTCATGAGGCCAGTCAGTGTATTTACTTGTCCTGGGCCTTTGAAAGACAAGCACAAAGGAAGAACCTTTGACCTCAGATTATTTAAATGTTTCCTGAGAATTAATTAAATTCCAGGTAGCATTAAAACTAATTTTGGGAAGCCTGTTTAAAATGAAACCACTAAAAATGTATAATTCTGCAAGATGTATGTGTTCTGTGATTTATAATTAAAATTTAAACCATAGGTAGCATCATCATAACAGGGCTTTTCTCTTACAATTTGAGATTTGTGGAAGTTTTAATACATTTCAAATTGAAATGTGAAATTAGAAGTCCTTTGATTGGTATTTACAATAGTCAGTGAAGTAATTTAATTCAATGCCTTAATCAGACCTTGCAGCTTATGGCAATATTGCGATGCATGAAATACCACAAAATTGAACAAACAATCCAAAATTGAAATTTTTTGCAAAAACACTTATGAAGACTAAAGTTTTTGCAAAAGAAATCACAAAGTGCTAGGTTCTCAAAACATTTTCGAGCAAGTGATGAGATGTGCTAACATTAGTGCAAGCTAAGCCCGAGCGCGCAAAGGGCATCGTCTGGAGAGTTACCTGGCTGTTGGGCTGTGGCTGCTGTGTGACTGAAGAACTCTCTCGTTTTACAGTCTGCTTCCCTTGAGGTTCGCCTGTGTGGCGCGGACACCCAGTGCGGAGGCAGGAGGGGAAAACATCATTGCACCGGAGCGCTGCCTGACCCCGCCTCTTTGCCCGCCCCCGGTTCCTCCCCCAGGAAGGAAGTAGAATTTAGGTCTGACCCAGACACCCTTGCGGCGCTAAGCCCGAGCGCGCAAAGGGCATCGGCTGGAGAGTTACCTGGCTGTTGGGCTGTTTGGCTGCTTGCTGTAGCGGAGACCGCCCCGCAACGAGTAGAATTGGTAGTTCATTCTCCCACTACGAGGCTTGCATAGAGGAGCTGCACGACAGGATGAAACCAGCCCCAGCGTCCATGGACATCTCTGCAACGGGGCTGAGAACTAGACTTCAGGTAAGGCAAAGAGTTGCCTCTTTACCGGAGGCAAACGGGAGTCCTGAGCACTCGTTGAAAGTGACCTCGTTGAAACAAAGCCGCCTACCTTTTTGCAGCAAAAAACGAAAGAGCCTTTCTGTGGGGGCAAACACGGATATGGGGAACAATGATCCTCTAATGCGCCCAAACCCAGATAACTCACGATTGATACCGAACTCCCCGAAGCAACCAATGGCATGTACAATTCCCTCTATAGGAGGGGTAACGAATCCTTTTCCTATGATTCAAGATCCATCAAAGTCCCAGAACGACGACACTAACCAGGAGAAGGGGAAAGATCAACACAGCGGTGAGTCAGATGCAACTACCCAAAGTGTTTGCTCTGTTCCCTCAAAAGTACGTACCGAAATTCCAGTAGATTCTTATCCGCCCCCGGAAGATACAAGGGGAGGCCACGTGTGATTTGGACAACACGGGAGCCGATAGGGAGACTGGAATAATAAATGCTAGAAGCGAAACTGATGTGAGAAAGGATTTATCCACTTCTCGAAGTGAAGATGATGTTCAAACGAGTAACCGTGTCGACGAACCCGTCGAAACTCTTATCGAACCTAATCTCGACATGGAGCCAAGGATGGAGAGCTCAACAGAGGAGAAGGTGGTGAGCAGACGAAGCGTCACTCCAAAGGCGCCTAGAGAATCGAGAAAGAACTCCAGTAACGAGATGGCTCCATTATCTGAGATTGGAGGGACTCATGCAGATGATTGTGACGTCATTGAGCTGGGCCAATGGGAAAAAGCGCTGCAAGATTCTACAATCGACATGGAGGAAAAATCACGTCATCTAGGCTCCAGGGAGGCATCCCCAGTAGCTATTGATATCTTCCAGCCATACAGGGAAGAGAATTGCATCCAAGACCTTATGGGAAAAAGCGACCAAAAAACCCATATAAATAGTCAGAATGATAAATTGGATATGATGCCAAAAGATGGCACAAACGAGAGAAGTACACCTATGTCCTTAGAAAATCTAAGGATGGAGCCGCGTGCAATTGGTGGGAATTACCCTACAAAGATGTGTCTAGACATACACCCTCAAAATGATTCTGAAAGGATGACTCCTTTAAGAACTCAAGGGTCCAGATTGCTGCCACCAGTTAACCTGAGTAACTCGAGCCTTGCGAGTAAAATCATGCAGGACCTTACGTTACTGACGGGGAAAATTCAAAGGGAAAAAAGGAAGAGCTTCTCCTTAATAAATGAGAGGATGGCAGCATTGGACATGGAACTAGAAGAAGGGAGATCCTTTGTGACCGCCGATTCTGAGTTATCCGCCATAAATCAGCGGGGCGATAATGCGAAGCGAAACACTGATCTTGAGAAGACTAACACTAGCTTAGGTTGCCGAAAACAAGATCCTAAATCGCAACTTCCAGTCGGTGGACCTCGTATCATAACTAAAATGACCCAGACGATGGCAAGGGAAGACCCAGTGCTGATTCCGGATATACCACGAAAAGATCAAATAACCCAATTAATCAGCGAAGCCTGTATAACTGAAAGAGCAGAGGACATGGAACATATACAACAAGTGATCATGACCTCGCTGACTATCTCATTAGTGCCTTTTCTCAAACTTTATGAGGTGATAAAAGACTCGGTACAAGAAGTTACTACTACGAATTTGCAAATAAAGGAGGCAAATATGCAAATGGATCTGTCCTTACAGAACCTGAATATACAAATAAATAAAGAAGCCGAACAAACTCAGCTCTGGCAAAACCGCCTCGGCGATCTAGCAAGAAGGGATGCTAGTGATAAGTCACTGCTTATGGAAGCAGTACTTGAAAACTGCAAATGGATGAGATCTTTGCATAAACAAAATAAATTGAATCCGCAGGCGGTGGAAAATCTAAACCGAGGGAAAGGCCCTATGAAACTGAAACAAAGCAACGAACTAGAGACACCACATGAGGAAATAATTCTTATTTCCCCTGGTTGTAAGGGAGATCAAAAACAAGATCCGAAATCCCAACTAGAGCAGCCTAATTTTGCGATTTTCTCAGGCACAATCATAAAACAGAAGGAACATCGGTTGGGAAAAGAGTTGGTTAATAAAACTAAAGATAATGGAAAAAAATCAAAAAATGAAACGCTCAAGCGGAAGGTGAATGGATCAAGAGCCTTCTTGAGGAATTTAAGAACTCCTCCAAGAAGGGAAAATTTGCAATGTACCAAGAAGCCAAGAAGAGAACTGGCGATGGTAGAATTAGATAGTATGGAGGCCGAGGGAGTGAATGAATCTAAAATCAGGGAGCCTTCAGTGGTCGACAAAAGGGATGATTTGGATAAACCTGCGGACTTGAGTGACCTGATCGATCTCATTGACAAAACTAGCGATGAAGATGAGTGGGGAAGAATCAGTCCGTCAGATTGGAAGACAATTGATAACTGGGACACTGTCGATTTGGATTTACTCTCGAAAGTGGGTAAGAAACCTCAAAAGGACCCAATTACTAAGTCCACAGGGGGGCTAGGAAAAAGAGCTGCCCCTTCTGAAAAAGATCATGATGATAATGATGAACAGCCCTGGTGCTTCAAAACCTTGGAACAAAAAAGGAAAGAGTTGGTTCATAAAGAAAAGAATGTACGATTTCAACAAGAAAATACTCGCCCTGAGCAAAGAAGTACCTACAGTGAAAAGGACTGTATGGTTGAAAATAAAAGACAAAGGTCGCATGTTCCAATTCAAAAGAAACCATCTGCCTCCAGAGTATACTATCTGAAGTTGGAAACTACATCTAATGGACCCAGAAAGGCCCTTCTAAATAGATGTTATGTTGTGTCTCTCTGTAAACAGATTCCAGCGCTTCGGGAAATTTCATCAGACGACATAAAAGTCGTAGAATTCCCAAGGGAAAAGAGGACGGACCAAGTAATATTACATCTTACCTCAGATGAAATCAAACAGAAATTTCTAAAGGCCAACGAACATCTAAAAAAAAGGGCTATCGCCTAGAAGATTGGGACCGGGATACCAAATATACAAATCCAAAAGATACAACAATGGGGGGAAGGAGACCCAGGGCGGAGCCCATAGAACTTGGCAGGGAAAAACCATTGGCTCATGTTTGTAAATCAAATGATAGAGTGAGCGGGGAGGCGAGAAAAAGGGATGTAAAAGCACGCGAGATGGGGGAGGAGAAAAAAACTAGAAATGAAGGAAAAATCCATAACGACCAACCCCCCACCAAGGAGTACTTTGTTGAGAAATTAACAAACCTGAGATTCACAGTGGATAACGTGGAAAATCCAAGGAAGGGAAAATCTAACCGGAATTACCCGGAATTTAAAATTAATGATCGGCTATGGACGATGACCACCTGTAATTCTAAGAAGAAGCAATAGAGTACGGAAGAGCAATATAGACCTATATACTGT
Organism: Ambystoma mexicanum; assembly: GCF_040938575.1. Classification (NCBI taxonomy): domain Eukaryota; kingdom Metazoa; phylum Chordata; class Amphibia; order Caudata; family Ambystomatidae; genus Ambystoma; species Ambystoma mexicanum. The sequence goes on from NC_090933.1 coordinate 158,547,439, forward strand.
GCCTCATGGAATACCAGAGGATTTCAACATCTGTTCTCGAAGGATAGTGGCTTCCTAGCCAACGACGATCTAATCTCCATTCAGGAGTCCTGGCTGTGTGAAGCCCCAATATGCGATGGCTATGAAGTCTTCTTTAACACGGCTAAAAAGGGCCCTAAAGGTAGACCATTTGCGGGTCTGATGGTGTTAAAGAAACTAGATTCTCCACTGCAAGTCCTGGAACATGGGACACCTAATCCCTATGTGCAAATCCTATCAATTGCTCTTAAAGCAGAGAAACAGGAGGACTCTAAAAAAATGATTCTTATTAATACTTATTGGAGCGAAAACATGCCGAGTCAGGGGATTTACCTAGAATCCATCATGAATACAATTGACAAGTCCATGATTGAAGATAAAGATAAGTTGATTCTATTAAATGGAGATCTAAACATCAAACTTCTAGATAAGGATGGTAAAATTAGGGAAACAGAAAATCTACGAGGAAAGGAAAGTCGATGGATGAAGGAAATGTCTATCCGTGATATGAGGATGCTAAACAGCCAGACCAGAGGCGATCTAATGGGTGCAAACACATGGCATAGCGGGAAAACCGCTGCTTGCCTAGACTACTGTTTCGTAGGTGGAAACACGCTTCCATGCATTAAATCTTTCACAATAACCAAGCAAGCTAATAGTGACCACAGTCTGTTGAGAACCGAACTTGCATGGGGCATTAGACTACCAACAATGACTAACAAATGGAGCGAGACAGAAGTTTCGTGGGGGAGAAATCGATTGAGATTAAAAAATCAAGCCATACCGAAGCTGGTGCAGGACTATCAAGAAGCCTCTAATAAAGGTGAAGAATCAGTCGAATACAAATGGCTGTTGGAAGCATTTGTGGTTAAGTATGATCCAGCAAAAGTGAACATCATCGAAAAAAAGCACGCCTATGATGAACTTGTAGTAACTAGAAGAAAGCAATATAGAGCAGAACTCAAGTTTATAAAAAAGACTAACAGCACGGAGAAAGAAGAGCTTTTGAGGAAATGCCGGCAAACCTATAAAAACTGGCTGCGCTCAACTCGTTTCTTAATAACACAAAGAGACGCCGAAAAAATGCTGGCAGCGATATCAACAAACAACACAAGATGCACTTGGGATTTAATTAATGATAGAGACTTGAACCAGTCAGCAATAGGCGTCAATCAAGTCTCAGAGGACAGTTGGTTCCGGCATTATACTGCGCTGTTTAAAGGGAAAACCAAGGAGATAGGACCTGAGATAAGAACTGAGGGTCCTGCCTGGGCCCTGGAATTCGACAGAGATGATATCCTGATGCTCATTAAAAATCTCAGCTCCTCCAGGGCAGCAGGCCCTGATGGTATCTCCAACAAAATGCTAAAAGAGAACTGTGAAGATTGGTCTGACCTGATATATGCACTTTTCCAAAAAATAATGAAAGCCAGGCAAATTCCAACCACGTGGACGGAGGCATATATAGTTCCCATCTTTAAAAAGGGGGATCGTGGTAATCCAAGGAACTACAGGCCAATTGCATTGTTGGACTCCATCGGTAAACTCTTTGCGTCCATCCTGTTAAGGAACTTAAAAAAATGGGCCTCAGGAACTAACATCTTGGACGAAAGACAGACTGCCTTTATAAGCGGCGTGGGCACTGCCCTTAACCTGTTTTTGATAAACTTATTAAAGGCTAAAGCACTGAAAGAGAAGACCACGATCTATCTGGCCTTTATCAATCTTGAACAGGCGTTCGACGGAGTAAACAGAGAGCGCCTGTGGTCAAAACTGAGCATCTGGGGTTGCCCGACTGACCTGCTGGAAGCGATCCAAGCTCTTTACACTGACACATCAATTCAGGTTCAAATTACTAGGAATGGTGGGCTATCAAGGAAAATCAAAACAGCACAGGGAATTAAGCAAGGATGTGCATTGGCCCCCTTCCTTTTTGTCCTCTATATGGCTGACATGAAAACAGCTCAAGACCAAATTCGTGCTTTCCCTCCGAAGGTAAATGGAGTGGAAGTCCCGTGGATGCTATACGCAGACGACGTGGTATTCGCTGACCAGACACCAATAGGCCTACAGCGTCGAATCGAAGCTTTCAATAAATATCTAAAATGTAATAACATGCAAATTAACATAAAGAAATCGATGATTTTATGCATGAAATTGTGTCGTGGGAAAACAACTGCGGTGAAACGACAGATATGGACATTGGAAAAGGAAAAACTGGAAGTAGTGGAAAATACCATATACCTTGGTATTAGGATAAACAAGAACTGTAATGAACAAGCCCACTATACCCTGATTCATGAAAAATTGGTAGCCTTGACCAATCAAGGGGTACTCCTACACCGTAGGTATGGAAAATTCTCAATGTTGCCAATCATTACATTTTATAAGCAAAAGGTGGTGGCCGTATAAACGTACGGAGCAGAGTCACTTCTAGCATTAAGATGGGATACCTGGAACTTATGTGAGTCCTACTTCTGGCATAAGATCCTATATCTACCTAATTCGATTCCCTTAGTACTCATAAGATCAGAATTAAGACTTCAATCCATGGTCTCAATCACGCTATGGAAATCCCTATCCTTATACCGGAAATGCATTCTGGACAAACCGGCGCAGCCTTACAGAATTCTAGCAAGACCTGGCCTACCTAATGAAGACATAATCCTGCAGGAGTGGAAAAGGAGATGTGAGGAAACCCTGGTACAGCTGGGCATCTCGGAGGATATCCTGAAGTGCAACCCGGACAAGGCTAAACGAATTGTACGGGAAAAAGATTGGGAGGAAACTCAGGAGAACAAACTGTTACGAAATTGGTGTCCAAACATCATCTGGAAACGCAAAGCACTTAACATCCTCCCACCGTACCTACAGAAATGTCCATCTAAACACTACAGCGACCTGCTGTTGCGCTGTAGACTCAATATATGGTGCTCCCGTGAGGTAAAACTGAGAAGAAAACTTATTGAAAAATCATCAGCGTTCTGCAGGTTCTGTAGAAATAAGGACCAAATTGAATCTGTTAAGCACATGATGCTAACATTTCCAACCTTGGCATCAAAACGCCAGTCATACTTGGGAAGCTACACAAGTAATATCTCCTTGGAAACTGAAGAGGAATACTGGGAGCGTCTCCTAACAGTTGAAAGAGTTGGTCGGACACTTGATGCTCTAAAGTTCGTAGAATCCCTAAAGCTGGATCAGGAGGAAATTGATACAGTAGTGACACAGGACAGAATAGTCTGAAGGATTTTTTCTTGGGATGAATGTTAAAGGTTTAAAGTTGATTAACCAATAAAACATAAAAAAAAAAAATTAGTGTAAGGAGATTGCTCCTGATACTAATGCATTCAATAGGGCTGGCTAGCACATCACTTGCCCTACAGCTCAGCCCCCTGTAAATGCACAGGTGACCTGCTCAATTGCAAAAAGGGAGCATCTAAAAAAAGTTCATCCTCTTTGCTATTTTTAGATACACCATTTTGTGAGACTCTGGCCCAAAATCTGTTTTAACATTTTTTTTTTAAAATAGTCACAATATGACGGGCAAATGGAGAGACAGAGGGTGAGCTGGGGGCCTAAGGGGACTGATGGGCCAGATGGGGACTGATGGGCAAGAAAGCAGAGGAGGAGTGGTGGGCTAGTGAGGGAATTGATGGGCAAGAAAGCAGAGAGTTACCAGTGGGCCAGAGGGTGTGGTTAGTGGGCCAGAAAGCAGATAGGAGTGGTGGGGCAGAAAGCAGAGGGGGAATGGCAGGCCAGAAATCAGTGAGGGCGCAGTGGGCTAGTAAGGAACAGTGACCCAGAAATCAGAGAGTTATGGGTTGGCCGGAAAAAGAGAGCAAGCTGCAGATTGTTTGAACTGATAGGGGAAGAGCATGCTAGACTTAGAAAAAGGATGCTAGATGCAGAAGGGGCAAGAAAGAATGAAGAACTGTAGACTACAGGAGGAAAAGAAGATGTAAGTTGTGAGTTGGGAGAATGGTTGAGGGAGTGGCAGGGACTGGGGAGGGTGAGTTGTGACTTGGAAGTGTGACAAGCATGTGAATATGTGCATGACTGGCAGAGTGAGGGGTTTGGGAGTGTATGTTGTGATGGAGAATTGGTGAGTGGAGGGGTGTTGTGTAGTGGGTCAGTGTGGGTGGTTGAGGGCTCGAACATCATAGAATGCGAATAATGTAAAACATACACGTACATTAAACCAAAAAGTAGAGCAAAACAAACAATTATGTTAAATTATGATTACATTAAATTATGTTAAAGTCAAATTGTGCTGTTTTTGCTTTAGGTTTGGAAGTCACATTGTGCTGTTTTTGCTTTAGGTTTGAGAGTCACATTGTGCTGTTTTTACTTTAGGTTTGAAAGTCAAATTTTGCTGTCTATTGCTAACTTATCTTTACTTTGCTTGTAGATTACTGCCTTTCTGTTACTTGTCGGCCCAGTGACTTCACCACTCTCCTTTTGTTCCATACCTACCTGCCTTACCCCCCCTGTTCTTCCCTCTTTTCCCTCGCTACCACTCACATGGCGCTTTCTGTTTCTCCTATCTTTTCCAACTGTTTCTCATTCACTATCCTTGCCTTCTCACTAAGTCTGTGAGGAAGAAGTTCAAAAAAGATATTCTGGCCTCCAACAACGGTCTTCCTATCGCTTACACCTAACGCTTCCTCCAGACAGACCATCACTGAGATCCTCTTTGTCGTTACTTTGCCAGATCTATGGACTTTTCGTATGATCTCTGTGATCTGTCGGGTCTCCTCCTCTCCCATTAATGGTGTCACTTGCTGGGAAGTTCTCATGGTTTCCTTCGACTCCTCTAAAGTCATCATAAATGTCTATCTTAATGGCACCGTCATGGTCCAAGGCCCTCAGGACAATATACTCTTTGATATTCCTCGCCTCATCAATTTCCTTTAATCTCCTGCTGTCCCCTCCTCTCCCCCCTCGGCTACCTTGCCCTCTCTCTCCTCCTCCTCTGCCCCACCTAGGGCTACCTCTCCTCCGCAGGGCATACCGCTGATCTCTACCCCTCCCAAGAAGGTCTTGAAGGCTGGCACCCTTCTTCATCTTGCCACTCTCAACTCTCGCTCTGCTGTCAACAGGGGTGTTGCTAGGTCTGGAAAAGATCAGGGGCTAAGCTAATGTCGGGAATGGCGGGATTCGGGGCTAGCTATATCCTTTTGGTTGTAGCCCCTGAGCTTCTGTCCGGTGCTACAACCAAAAGACCTGGGGTGATAGCCCCCTTGAATCCCCCCTAGCAACGCCTCTGTTTGTCAAGCACTCTTCTGACATCTGCCACCTCCCTGAAGAACTTGACCTCGTTGTCCTTGGTCTTACTGAGACATGGTGTACAGCCAGCTCTGTCACAAGCTTTGACACTCTCCTTCCTGATGGCTACTAGATCCTCTGTGCACCCAGATCCTCCTGGTCCGGTGAGGGGGTGTAGCCCTGATCTTTCCTGAGTGGATTCCTGTCTCATTCCTCTTTTGAATGCCTTGTCTGCAGGCTCTCTCTCTCTCTCCTAGCCATTCTCTTACCGTGACTACTGTCTACCGGCCTCCTGGTCAAATCACCTAATTTCTCTCTGAGTGGGTGGACCTCTCCTCCCTCCTCCCTCCTGGCATCTACCACTCAACTCCTGCTCCTCGGTGACCTCAATATCCATCTTGACTCTCCTTGTTCCTCCTCTGTACTCTTCTGTGAGCTCTGCAACTCCCTCTCCCTTTCTATCCTCCCCTCTGGCCCAACTCACTCTGCAGGGCATACACTTGATGACTTGATTTCCTCTGACCTCCCTCTCTCCATCCCCCTGACCACTCTTCTCTCCTGGAGTGATCATTCCCTCCTCTCCTCTCATCTCTCCCTCTACTCCCCTGCCCCCATGCCAAGCCTACCCCAACACTGCCACCTATCTTCTTGGACATCCGGCTCATGAAGCGTGTGTCAGTTGAGGCTTTCACCACCACCTTCTCCCCCCCCAGCCAAGCCTACCCCAACACTGCCACCTATCTTCTTGGACATCCGGCTCATGAAGCGTGTGTCAGTTGAGGCTTTCACCACCTCCTTCTTCCCCCCCGCACCTCCAGCTGACTCACATCCTGACACAGCCCTGTCTCTGCTCTACTCTGCTATTTCTGATACTCTTGATGCTCTTGCCCCTGTCATGAGGATCCGTTTGAAGTCCAAAGCCAAGTGAAATTCCTGGAATGACTCTGACATAGCTACACTTAAACGTAAGTGTAGGGCCGCTGAGAGGAAATGGATGGCTTCTTGTTCATCCTCTGACAAACTGGCCTGTCGTCTGCTCCAAAGGCAATACCGACTCTCTGTCCTCACCAAGAAGGAAGCCCACATTCAAGCTTGTTTCTCTGCGGCAGCTAACAACTCGGCCAAACTCTTTAAAATCTGCAAGGAGCTGGCCAACCATGCTGCAGTCTCTACCCCTCCTGTGGCCTCCCAGGCTCTTTGCAATGCTCTTGCCTCTCACTTTATTTAAAAAACCCAGGACATCCTGTCAACCCTCTCCTTCCGTGCTCCTCTTCTCCCCTTTCCTTCTGTGCATGCTGACACTCCTTTAGCCAACCACCCACCCTCTTTCTCATCCTTTCCTCTTTTCTCCCCTGACGAGGTCGCTAGACAAGCCTGATCTATGAAAGCCTTGGCAAAACAGGTTCATCCCTGTTCCTCTAAAACCATCAAGGACCACAATGATGCCCTCGCTCGGGCCCTTGCTGATTTCTGCAACCTCTCCTTTGCCTCAGGAGCCTTCCCCTCCCCTCTGAAGCCCTCCCTTGTGCATCCTCAACTCAAAAAACCCACAGTTGTCCCTTCCGGTCTGGCTAACTATCGCCCAATTTCCATTACTCCTTTTCTGGTCAAACTCCTGGAAAAGCTGGCCATCTCTCAGCTTAACCTTCATTCTGCTTCTGTTGGCTGTCTCCACGACCATCCGTCTGGCTTTAGAGCTGCCAAAAGCATGGAAGCTGCTCTCCTGAACATCCAGGAAGATCTGCTCTCCAACCTTGACTCTAATATTCCCTCTGTCCTCATTCTACTCAATCTCTCTTCTGCCTTTGACATGGTCAACCATACCATCCTGCTCAACCATCTCTGTGACAACCTGGGTATCACCGATCAGGCTCTGGCTTGGCTGACCTCTTTCCTCTCTGATCAACCTCCCAGGTCCAAATTGGGTCCTTTCTATCATCTATCTCCCTTTCTACCTGTGGTGTTACCCAGGGGTCTAACCTCTCGCCCTGGCTTTTCAACCAATACATGGCAACTCTCGCCCACTGCATTGCCATTTTCTGCTCCATTTTCCAGTGCTATGCTGACGACACTCAACTCATTTTCCGGCTTCCCTCGGCCACATCCGCTCCTTCTCTCATGTCTGACTGCCTAACTGCCATTCAAGATTGGTGTGACACCAACGATCTTTGCCTAAATCCCAGCAAGACGGAGATCCTCCTCATCAGCACACCTTTACCCTCCTTTGCCCTAACTCTCTGGCCGGCCTCCCTTGGCCTTCCTCCTACCCCCACCTGCGAGGCCAAGAACCTTGGGGTCATCTTTGACTCCACACTTTCCTTCTCTGCCTACATCTCTGATGTCTCTAAAAAGTCAAACTTCCTACTTCACCTCCTCAGAGGTACTTTGCCTTTACGCCCCTTCCCCCAGAAGCTTACCTTCTCCCAAGCTCTGGTTCTCTCTAGGTTGGACTATTGTAACAGACTCTTTCTAAATCTACCTGCCTCTACTCTCCGCCCTTTGCAACTAATCCAGAACAGGACTGCGAGACTAGTCCTTAGCCAGTAGGCCTCAAGCCCTGGGATCGTATCTCTCCAGCCCTGAAATCTCTCCATTGGCTCCCAGTGGATGCAAGGATAACATTTGAAACCCTCTGCATTGTCCACAAGGCTTTCAGGGGCCTGGGTTCAAAATACCTTCAGCCATCCCTCCACAAATACCTTCCCCCTCGAGCTCTTCGCTCCTCTACCTCTAACTCCCTCATGGTCAATAAGCTGGTGGTAGATCTCTGTCCTCGGCTGGGGCCTCCCTCTGGAACAGCCTCCCTGCCACTCTGAAACTTGAGGAGAACCATCTCCGGTTCCGGAAGCACCTGAAGACTTTCCTCCTTGCTTCTGCCTTCACTCCTCCACTCCCCTGCTGATCTGTTCTCTCTTGGCACCGTGCACCTAGTCTACCCTCTGTATTCCGGGCCCAGGTACCTGCTCAACCTGCCACCCACCCGCACTGCCTCCGGGCCACCCCTTGCACTGCGGTCTGTATCTGAACCCATAAAGCCCCCCCTTTTTCTTTTGTTTTCTTCCTGCAGTTATCCGACTTACCCTGTCTGCTGCCTTAAACCCAGCACTTGCCACTTGCTGGCTGCACTACCACTGTTTGTTGCCTTTATTATCTATTTTTTTAATTTCTTTTCATTATTAATCAGTTTTTCCTTTGCCCCGCACTTTCCATTTCTCCCTCTTCCATGCACTTTTCCCTTTCCCTCTCCCATGCACTTGCGCATTCTCAATGTCACTGGGCCTAGTAAGATCATTGTTTTTGTTCTCCCTCTTTCCCCTCCCTTTCCTTGTTGCTCTCTGAAACACCTGTGTACGAGCGCGATATAAATAAAACATCAATTTCAATATCAATAAAGCCGGGGACATCTGAGACGTTTTCCATCAAATTGATAGCAGAGACCACAGACAAAAGGTGCACATAATGACAACCTCAGTCTCTTGTTGCTTCACACACAATTCTTGTTACTAGCAACCTGGCACTTTTACACCCTGGCTCTCCAGCACCCACCAGTCAATAGAAAAGCGCCACAAAAATGCTGCAAAAAATACAATTCTCTACTGGAGATTGTTTGATTGAATTTTTGTGAAACCATCAATGCCAAGCGGTGCATCTACTTATAGTAAAATGTCTGAGCATGCATGATGTCTCAAATGGTTATTTGCATAGGTTTTTCTATGTGTAGCTGTTTATGCGAAGATGCAAAGTAGACTGGATATTTTATGTTAAAATTAAATTTCAGTGAGCAACAAGTAGGCGGACAATGTGCATTAATTTTCATTGTAGTCAAAAGTTATTTGTAGTGTTTTAAAGGTGGCTTCCCCAGCATTGTACATTAGAGGACCACTTGCATTTCTTTGATTTATTATTTTAAATAAAACAAAATGTTATGATTTACAGCAGCCTGTTTCTTTTCCAGATTGTGGGGTGGGGTTGCTATGGGGTTATTAGTCCATGGACAGTTGTTTTCCCATCAAGTTTTTTTCAATTCGTTTTTTTACAAAACATATTAATTGAAAAAACTCATTAAAAAATAAAATGGGGGTAAGGGGACAAAGGGCAGGGGGACTGGGGATTGAGGACAGGGATTAAATAATAGAGAAGGGGGACACAACCTTTTCTTTAATGATGTTGTTGCCATTCTGAGTGGTAAAGTAAGGGAAAGTTCCTGTTTTGCGGGTTCTAGAAGAAGTTGTCTAGAGGTATGAATTACACTGTAGGTAAATGTTAGATGGCTGGAAAATAGTTTTCTATCTGATTGCAGATGTTACCAGGTAGACAAAATCCTCTTAAAATCTGATTACTTTGTTTGGAATACATTGAGATAAAAGATAGAGATGGAGTGGTTTTAATTTGGGGTAGATTGTAAAAAACTGAAGGTGGTACTTTCAGGCTACATCACAAGCAACCTAACTCAATGTGTGGCTCACCCTGGGTCCTAAAGTTAATTTTCTACACTTCCACTGCTCTATTGTCTTTGATAGTTTGCAGTAGTCTGGTTTTCCACAGTTTGCAATAATACTTTGCCTGAAGTAGAATGGTTGTTTAATTCAGAGGATGCTTATTCTCTCTGTTTTGCTGTCAACATCACAGTCAATCCCCATACTTCAATTGTAAGTGCCTCTATCAACTTCATTATTTCGTCTTTATTGAGTGTTCTAATCTAAGCTTTTGCCTTTTTTCATGTGGAAGATTTCTTGCGCCATAAACAAAACGTTTAACTATTTCATACCATATAGTCCCTTTAATTTCTACAAATAAATTAGTTATACACCCATTTGTTCCATTATTCTGCGTCATACAAGAGACTCTAATGTCTACTAATGAGCAGATTACTGCCCCATCTACCCTTTGCTGTCTACACTGTGTATTAGTCTCTCATTGGTGATGTTATCTCGATGGGATGCAATCATACTCTCAGCCTCCATTTCGTGTCCAGGCTGCTCAACATTTCCTGTGGTGCTCCCCTCCCCCCTCACTCAATATTCAAACCCACATGCAGTTCCACAAGAATGTGCTCCCCACTGAGGTGGATATGGGGTTTTCTACTTACTATTCTTGGTTGTCAGCCATGCCCCAGAGATGTACTTTTTGCAAAAGAGATATGTTCCCATTGTTTCGGAACACTGCACTGGGAATGCCAGATTGTTGGAGACATCCCCAGTAAATTATTCTGGTGAGTCACCATCCATCAACCAGTGGCTTATCCTTGGGTTATTAAGGTTCCTCCTTGTGTTTTTCCCGTGATGGTTGCGTACACGCTGTCATCTTTAAAGTATAATTGCATCATTTATGTTTCCTATGTCCACCAGCCTTGCTGGAAATGGGCCCTATTCCTTTCTTTCTTGTATTCCCAGCCAGCTTTTTTCCAGTGTTGTATTTCTGAATGCTTTTGCAGAGCCATTTGATGCGTGACCTCCAATTTCAGGCCTATCAAACATGATCATCTCCAGGAGCCACCACCTTGATTAATTGATCTAACTTTTGTGGTCTTCTAGTGTGTGCACTTACCTTGATATTCATGCTGCTGCCAAACTCCATCTGCACCCTCGAAGAACATGGCCATGAGGGTGCAGCAATATCCAAGGTACGCCCTTGCTGGGCTCTTTTTGTGGCCCCAGAGCACTTTTCCAGCTCCATCATGACCGCTGTTGCAGCTTTTGAAATCTTGTTACTTTTTCCTGCCCGAAGCCCGCATCTGCAGTTGTGGATTGGCCAGGGCGTTGTTTGGACTACATTCTGTGCTGGGAGCTGGCAGGCAAAGCCGGCCCCTTCTAAGGCCCCCGGTTAAAGGCATTTACCATCCTGTCTCGGCCTGTCTGGGTGTGTACGGTGCAGGGGGCTATACCTTATCACTGTGCTGCCGCTCACATGACAATCTGGACAAACTACCATTCCCTTTGGTAAGGAGCTGCCTGCCATGTTATCTTCCTCAACGTTGCCACTTGCCTTTTTCCTGACTCTGGATCACAGCACGAACCACAACGGTAACTTGCCTGGTCCTCTCCAACATGACTTCCACATGCACCGCATCCAGCTCCTCCCCTGGAAACCCCCCTGAGTTGACTCGGTTGCTGGTTGGCCGCAGCTGCCTCTTATCTAATTATTGCAAGTTATCCTGTGTATTTCCCTTCTCTGTATATATCTTTCTGCTACTTTTAGCTGCATGGAAGCTCCATTTGGCCTCCCCCCCCAACTTGCTTCATCCTACCTTACCTCACTATAGCTGAGCACTGTTAAACATTGTGCTGTATGCTCTATCTCACTGTACTGCTGCATACCTATACATCCATCTTGCTCCTTGCCATGAGGAATTGACATCCCCTTGCTTCTTCTACCTTCATCTTTCCTACCTATACCTGCTGAATTTATGTAGCCCCTGCACTATGCAGTGAGGCTTTCCAATGTTGAATTTTACCTACCTGTGCCTGCTTAGTTGATGTACCCCTCTGAACTATTCAGTAAGGCTTTCGAGTGTTACATTTTACATACTTGTAACTCTTTAATTGATGTAGCCCCCGCACTATGCAGTGAGGCTTTCCAATGCTGCATTTTACCTACCTGTATCTGCTTAGTTGATGTGCCCCCTGCACTCTGCAGTGAGGCTTTCCAATGATGCATTTTACCTACCTGTACCTGCTTAATTGATGTAGCCCCCTGCACTAGGTAGTGCGGGTTTCCAATGTTGCATTTTACCTTCCTGTACCTGCTGAATTGATGTAGTCCCCTGCACTATGGAGTGAGGCTTTCCAATGTCAGTACCTACTTAATTGATGTAGCCCTTGCACTAAGTAGTGTCTCTTTCCACTGTTGCATTTTACTTACCTGTACCTGCTGAATTGATGTAGCTCCCGCACTATGCAGTTATACTTTCCAATGTTGTGTTTTACCTAACTGTACCTGCTGACCTGATGTAGCCCACAACACCATAGGAGTTACTTTCCCCAAGTCGCGCACCCACTATATTTTGTCTCAGTTCCAGGCTTGCGCTGTGTTTGTATATGCTAATTGCACTTAAATCCACCCTTCTCTTCCCATCACACCTTAGCAGTCCTCCTTCCCCCTGACTTTCACTTCCCGTCCTCTCCCTCTCCGCCTCTCCCCCTTAATGTTAATGCACTTGCACGATCCGAATTGCCTTACAGCTTAGCAGGAACGCTTTGTAGAGAAGGAGCAAATTACCCCCACTCAAAACTCCGCCCCCATGCTGCCTATATGTTGGGAACCAGAGTGTGAGACACGTGCAGTACCAGTGAGAATGCCTATACCCCAAAGAATCATGGAAGTAAGGTACCCATTGAGGAAACCATATATGCACACACCCTATGTGAACAGGTTAAGATCATTACCAGGAAGAAGATGTTGTGGAACCATTGTCCCTGCTATGGACAGGCAGACTATAGGAGACAAGTGCGATTTTGGGATTTCCCAGTTCCCCTTGTTAGAAAAAGGAGGGGCCAGACCACAGTATAAACCATGGCCCCAGAGGGATAAGGATAATTTAAGGTGTAAACTCCTGAGTCTGACGTTGGGTGCCGGAAAATGGATCTATGTATTAGAGAAAATGACAGGAGGAAATATGCTAGCCATAGCGGACATTAAGGGGCTTCTAGCAGCTATCCTTGGGGAGAGGGCTGATGACATTTGGTCAAGAGCAGGATACATGAGTGTCACTGCACAGAACAGAGCACATGATGGGGCACTATTTAATAACTGTAGAGTGGCAGTCTGGAAAGCGCTTAGAGTACAATATCCTGATACGTCAGATACGGGCACTATAATGGCACATAAGATGAAGGAAGGGCAGGATCCGCTTATTTACATTCCGAATTTTCAAGAGCAGTGATTTTTGGAAACGAGGGAGCCTTGGGGGAAATCTATACCTGTATTCTATCATATATTATGTCAGGGACTACCAGACAAGGTACAGAGACAGCTCAAGAAGCTGGTGGGTATGGAGGCAAAACCATGGCCAGAAATCCAGTTCACCATTGCGTATCATTGCCGACTGTTGCAGGAGAAAAATCAAAAGAGAGACGATGCTAGGAAGATTGAGGAGGCTAAGCTAGTACAGAAAAAGCTATCGAAGTATGCTATAGAAGGGGCGATGTTAACTAGTGGAAAAGGGCCAGGATTACAGCAGGCAGCAAGCATGCCGCAAGTGAATAACAGTTTGATCAAGGAGGGAACGGATATATGCCAAGAGGTAGGGGAAGCTTCAGCGGAAGAGGAGGCTTTCAGAATAATCAGGGGAATTTTCAGAATAACCAAGGTGGGTTTCACCCTATGCAGAATGATAATCAAGGCATGCAGGGAGGGCAAATCAGAAGACTCCCTCCTGTACGTTGGACATGTAGAATGACAGGACATATCGTGCGAACATGTGGGAGCCAAGGGTATGTACAGAATGGACAGTTCTCAAGAGGAGGGACCGCTTATCCGCCAGCATATAGCTCACAAAGTAGGGACGGGTTTGCCCAAGATCAGACAGTGTATCAAGCAAAAGCGCAGAGAATACAACAGGCTTTGCAACCACAGCCAGCACCATTGAACCTGCCACAAGGGCAGTCACAGCACACACCCATGCAGATACATCAGAATGCCAACACTGGGCAGTTATTGACTCCTACAATAGGGGGTGTCACTGTCGAGGGTGGGAATCCTTTCACGGGCACAGGAATAAGTATGTTTCCACAATAGGACAGCTCACTGGGTAACTTGATGTCTTCAATACTATCTGTGATGTCCATTCCTCAAGAGGAACCAATGGTTGATGTCATTATAGGAGGCAAACCCTTTTCTTTTTTAGTAGCATAGGTGCAACTCACTCATGTATACGAGAGGGAAAATGTTCATTATCGGTTGATGCCATGAATGCTCAAGGGTTCTCGGGAGCTACAAGTAGAGTTCCTTTTACTGAGAAATTGTCAGTCTCTATAGGAGAATGTGATATGTCTGTCCCATTGTTGTATTCGAGGCAGACACAAGTTAATATACTGTGCCGAGATTTAATGACGAAACTAAATATGACAATTTCTTTCACTGATGAAGGCATAGTATGTTCAATGTCAGGAATACATTATTTAAATGTGGGTGAATTTATCATGGCATTTACAGGGCACATAGCCGTTCGAGGAGCACCGTTAGAACCTGAAGTGTTTCACTATGGGGTACGCATTTTGTTAACATGGCTGCCTGGTATAGTGGGTAAGACTATGAGAATACCTGATGAATTTCTCTTTAGACCAGAGATTCCCATGGATGAAGAGCAGGATGAGTTTTTCCCCCTAGAATTAGAAGCAGCTTTAGTGCGAAGAGAATTGGCCATGCTCGTAGGATTTGATGATGACGGCAGATCATGGAAAACAGTGATTGCTATAGGAGAAGGTTACAGATTGACTGACGTCACTGATGAGGACATATTTAGAGATGACCCATCAGATGACGAAGTAGTATTCGAGATGAGCAGTACATATTGGGTTAGGGCAGAAAGACGCAAGGTTCTACAGAGAATGATGATAGTGTGACAGCGTCCTGCAGTTTTTGATGAAGATTTGGTGAAAGTGCCAGGTACTTTATGGTTTATGGGCCCCTATGACATAGGCCTATTAAAGGGGGTTGGAGAAGCCAAGATTAAACTGAAGCCAGGAGCAATTTTACCTCGAGTAAGACAGTATCCCATGTCTCTAGAGGCAGACAAGGGTATTTTTAAGACAATATCCGCCATAATGTATTGGGGCATTTTAGTGACGTCAGAGTCACCAAACAATACCGCTGTGTACCCTATCAAAAAATCTAAGGGGCGGTCGTGGTGTTTAATTCAGGACATGAGACCAATTAACCAGATTTTAGAGGCCGAGTTTACTCTAGTTCCTAACCGATGATGATCTTATGTAGTATACCTGTTGAGACGCGATATTTTACTGTGATTGACTTGAAAAATGCATTTTTCTCAATCCCATTGCACAAAGACTTTCAGGATCTGACATCATTAACATTGCATCGGACTAAGCTGAAAAGCACAAGATTGCCCCAAGAGTATTGTGAGTCAACATACATTTTCAATAGGGTCCTGCAGATGGACTTAAGCAATGTTGATTTGCCGTGTGTTGTGTTGCAATACATAGATGATATTTTGGTCTTCAGCACATCAGAAGAAGAGTGCAGACGTGACTCAGTTCAGCTAATGATTATTTTAGCAGAGAAAGGATATAAGGTGGACAAAGAGAAATTGCAGTATTGCCAAGAAGAGGTGTTGTACATAGGTCAGTTAATCTCGCATGAAGGAAAGAAAGTTACACCTGAAAGGTCTGAGGCAATTTTGAAAACCTCAAAACCCCACACGATAAAGCAAATGCAAGCATTTTTAGGATTGTGCAATTATGTCAGAGCATGGGTATTTGATTATAGTTCATACACAAGACCCTTGTTGCAGGCCCTGAAAAAAGCACAGGTGAATCAGGAAAAGATTGTATACAATGAGGAAATGGAGGAGGAGTTTGATGAGCTAAAAAAGGCAATTTGCACAGCTCCAGTTTTAGGGATTCCCAATTATTCTGAGGAATTATTTTTATTTTCGCACATGAATGGAACCGTCATGACAGCAGTAATCATGCAGTGAACTACCTTGGGGTACAAGCCCCTAGCATATTACAGTGGGATTTTGCGAACAATCGTTGGCAGCCACCGCGTTAACTATTGAGAAGTCTGCCAGCATAGTAATGGGGTGCTCCATGACATTATTTGTTCAACATTCTTTTTTTGCTATTTTGGAGAAACCTAAAGGTACATTGACATCTCAAAGAGCTTCTGCTTATGAGGTGGTTATATCAAATCCAGTGATTTAAATAGTCAAATGTAAAATGGTGAACCCTGCCATGTTTGGAGCTGAACCACTGGCAGAGGACGAGCAGGTACATGATTGCTCGAATTATGAGGAATTTTATGATGAGATCTCAAGGGTGAAGGAAAATGCTCTAGCAGCTGGGGTGATTCTCTTTATTGATGGTTCTTTGAAAATCGATCAAACTGATGGACAAAAACATTCAGGTGCTGCTGTGGTAAAACACAGGGCTAACGGGGAATTCAAAGTAATGACAAGTACACAACTACCGTCGCACTTTTCAGCACAGGCTGCAGAATTAGTGGCACTGATTGTCGCGCTGGAGAAACACGTGGACCAGGAAGTAACAGTGTACAGTGACTCTGCCTAGGTGACATCAACAGCACAGGCAGGGCTAGCATGTTGGAAAAGGAGGGGCTACCTCTGAGCGGACGGCACTCCAGTGCAGCACACCACCTTATTGGACAGACTTATTAAAGCACTACAACTCCTTGTAGCCATCGTGATAGTTAAGTGTGCAGCACACACTAAGAGAGCAGACTTTATTTCACGCGGAAACCAAGTCACAGATGAAGAGGCAAAAAGAGTTGCATCTTCACCTGACATAAGGAGCTCTGATACGCCTGATGTGAATGAGAGAATGGTGGTGATGATGATTGTGAATGAAGCTTTAACCATTTATCAAAAACACAAATGATGGAAGTTCAAGGTAGAGCCACACAGGATGAGAAAGACCTGTGGATGTGGAGGGGTGTTCTTTATCCCCTTCCGAGGTACTGTGGTGACAAGGCAGCACTGGTAAACTGGTGATGCCTGTAGCCTTATTAAGGGTGGCGTTGGAACAGCTACACTACCCTGAGCATGTCACTAGGGAGAGCCTCGCAGCAACCATTGCGGAGGACCGGTTTGTACTGAACCTGTTAGAACACGTTGCTTTTTATGTAGTAAATTGCATCGTTGTAACGCTCACCTGGTTCCCTCGGAGGCGCTGGTCTTGACTGGGCGGTGAAATCGTCTTCAACGTTAGGCGTAGGATTCGTTTGGCTCCCGGATTTGGCCCCTTCCTCACCGAAAGCTTGACCTGCAGAGTGAGGTGTCTGCAAGTGGAAAATCAATGTATTAGTGGCTGGAAGGTTGGGAGTAGTTCTTAGCCCCTCTCTCCCTCTCTTCCTGTGGTACTCGGGTGATTGTTGTGCTCACCTTAAGTAAGTGAATGCTGAGCTCTCCATCCTGCGTCTTGTGCAGGGGCGCTAGGTCCAGTTACTTCACTGGATGTGAGTTCCGCCTCTTGATTGCAGAGGGTAGATGAGAGCGATGCCGCCGTTTGCTGCACGAGCGTGACTTGTAAGTATTAAAGTTTTCTTTAGATTGCTCTCTTCAAATGTCTTTTTTCCTTAATGTCTATGTCTCTTATTTTTCAGATGCTGTCGATGTCAAAGAAGATGCTCTCCCCGATTCGTGGCAGAGAGCGTGACAAGAAGATGATGAATTCGAAGGCACGTAAGTAGGAAGGCGGCTTTAGGGCCGTAGAATGCACCTTAATGTCCCCTTTTGTCTTTACAGGTGCCGGAATGCAGTGCGAGCAAGTTGGAGCAAGCGCAACACAGGTAAGCAGTATTGTAACTAAGCGTTACTAAACCAATGTTCTTTGTCTTTGCAGGCCCGATGCCGGACGAGAAATGCTGAAAAAACGTCTTGGATGCTGCCGATGGATCGGGTGAGTTGAAGCGCTAACTTGCCTTTGTTTAATCTGTGCCTTTTGTTTTGCAGGAGCCGCTGAAGATTGAAGATTGGTTCCCAGCAGGTAATTTTCGTAATTACAGGATCCGGAGCTGAAGATTCGCTGGAGCTGACACGGTGAGCGTCCTGCTGCAGATGCAGAATAAGGCGAAGCATGTGGTACCAATCGGGTGTGGTTTAAATAGCCCATAGGAGTGCTTAGGTGTCTTCTTCCACAGCAGCCTCGCCCAGGTAAAAGAGTTCCTGCTTCCAGAAGGGTTCCAGCATCAATGATCCAGGGAGTGGTGCCTGCCCCACCCAGAAGGAAAAGTAGTCCCTGCCAGAAGAGAGTAAAGCATCATCTTGCTGGTAAGTAAGCAGCATGGTCTGCTCCAGGTAGGTTCACCCAAGCACTTTTACACTTGATATGAGCCCGGCGCTTCCTGTGCCGGGACTGGTCCTTACTATGAGCCTGGCACCACCGGTGCCAGGACAAGGTCCAAAAGGTCCCTATTGGGACTTGCTGGTGCCGATAAGACATGTTATGAGCCTGCTTCCAAGGATGTTGGGTAGGTCCTGACTCCTTGAAAGCAGTGGTCATGACAATCGTATGTCAAAGGTTTACCGCTGGACACATGCTGCGAACAGTCAGAGGATTTATTCTGTGACCATACGGTCCTTTCCAGCATTTACATATCGACTATGTTGATATGCTGCAGGTCTATAATGAATATAGGTATATCATAGTGATGGTGTGCCCCTTCTGTAGGTGGATTGAGGCGGGTCCATGCTCACACCCTGACGCCACTTGCGCTGTGAAGTTCTTAGTCCGAGAAGTATTTCTTAGATGGGGAATATGTGAGGTGTTGAGATCAGATAATGGCCCCCATTTTGTGAATGAGGTGTTTGAGCAAATGAGCTTATTGCTCAGCATAAAACATGCATTTTCTTCTGCTTATCACCTGCAAGTGAATGGGTTATGTGAGAGACTCAACAGTCTGCTCAAAGAGAGGATAGCTAAGTTAAAACTAACGTTGAAAAAGAGATGCTAGATTGCCTGCCCCTAGCATTATATGTATTGAGGAATCAGCCAAGCACTGACCCCACCTCACACACCACGAACTAGTCGCAGGGAGGCAAATGAGAATGCCTCTTACCCCTCCATAGAGGACTAGGAGTGATGCCCAGACAACTGCAGAATTGTTAGGAAATTAGCTACGTGCTTACTTAATATATATGACTGCAAGTATCTCTGTCATTTCAGGTCAAGTCAAGCGGACGGGGTGTCAGTCTCCGAACACAGATGAAGACCATACAGCAACCAGACCTGATGAATTACAGGTCCCAGGACTATTTCCAGGTGATAACATTTTAATCAGGAATTTTACACGAAAGTGTCACGAGCCCAGATCTAATGGCCCTTTCACAGTGGAAGACGTAACTCCATCGGCAGTTAAGATCCTAGGAAGACGCGCATGGATTCACCTGGGAGGCATGAAAGTCTACACTGGAGAGGCCACCGCACCCCCACCCCATTCGGAAGCAATGCACAGAGAAGAATTTCAACACGTGCAGAGTAGATCGATGACAAGGAAGAAGGATGCAGGGACTGTCCATTAGAGAGAGGGAAAGTGTACACATGGACTGTGGTTCACCCGAGACACTCTTTGTAGCTGCTAAGCAGGGAGTGAAAAAGCTATTGTTCTTGAGCTACAGGAGTTTGCTAACATTGGACTGTGAAGCATTGAGTTCCTGAAGAAGAGAAAATGGGAGATCTTGAATTCCTTTTTGATTACTGGAAGAAGGAGCAGTTTCTCGGTTACTTTCTAACCAAGTTTCTCTTTGGAGGTACCCATGGTGGCGTCTGATGGCAACACTTACCGGCTCGTTCTTGCTGTATTCCTCTTCATTCTGCGTGCATATCCTACACTCGTTGGGAGAACTTGTGACATTCATTTGTTTTTGCAAGATCCTAAGACTGGTCCCATCGTAAGGAGATTACTCTCTGCCATCATTGAGCAAATCCTCAAACTACCTTATCTTGTTGGACGACAGACCAACGTGTGTGTATTTCTCAGAGATCCCAGGAATCGACCTGCAATAAATTGGCTGCTACACAAGATAATCGAGCAGATTTGCCTACTACCTGAGCATCTGATAAACTTGCCTGATTAAAGTTATTTTTCCTTCATTAAAAGTAATCACAGGCAAGATGGGGAATATTGTTAAGATGGGGAATATTGATAGCAATGATAATGTAGCAAACAACGAGAGAGCACCGCGATGTATGAGAAGCCGTTGCTGTTGGAGTTTGATGTATTGGTATATAATATATACCTGTATCATATTCATCATAATTCTTCTGTTTCTCACAATACACACTGTTTATTATGTTGGTCCAAAAAGAGCAGTGGTCCCCATGTATCTTCCTATGCAGAACGAAGGTACAGATATAGCAGTTTTACGAAAGCCAAGGCCCTATGTGATTGTCCCTACTCCAGTAGTTCATGTGGAAGTATCAATTTCACTGACAAGTTTCCCTATGATTCCCCCATCAAGAAGGTGCTATGCTGATATACTTCATGAGATGATCGTAAAAGCTCATGAGGCAAGAAAGAGACCTACGGGAAGTACAAGGGAGAATGATCATGAATTGAATGATTATCTAGATAGCACAGCCCACTTGGGAAACAACATGTGGTATCCGCTCATGAAAGAGGTGGGAAAGAGAACCTTGGAGGGGGAATGCTATGTGTGTGCACCCCTGCTTTACACTATGGGGAAATCTAAGATATTCGTAGCCATTTAAATAGATGTTCAGACAGCACATTGCCTGACTCGCCTTACACTCTGCCATACAAGAGGTCAGTTCCAGGGTCGAACAGCATCCTTGATATGGGTGATAGAATGGTCAGCACCAGATGAAGATGATTATATTCAAGACATAAAGAGCAAGAGCACACACCAGAAATCATGTGATCAGATATGAACAGTCTGGTGTAAAGGGAGCTGGAATCAAGTGGTAAATAAACCGAAAACTCAATTGCCAAGGGAGAACTGATGAAGAGGTTCGAAGCTGCAAGGAGAGAGGACAGATGCAGATTTGGGGAACAGAGCTATCTCCAGATGGATGGGAGGAAGGTGTAGTAACATGCAGAGCTGTGGCAGTGACTGGCCATCGCAGACCAGTTATTGAACAAGTGGAAAATGGATGCAAACCTTTATGGCCAAAGCTTGCAAAGCTTTTAATATGGGTCGAAGACAAAGGAGGCCTGTTGCAGATAGTGCCTTTGGTGAAAGCACTGCTATTTTTCGGAAAAATTGGCACAAGCGAAGTCAGAGAGAACCAACAATGTGGACGTATTTTTGATTTACCAGGAATCAAGGATGGGACAGCAGTGATAATGGATCACTACTGGGCCTGTGGATCTAGAGCTTATATGAAGCTGCTCAGAGATTGGGGAGGACTATGTTCTATAGTAATTGTTCATGTTCTAGCGTTGGTAATTCCTAAAAGTGACTTGAACATTGGTGAATTTCCAAAAGCAGATGCTCTCTTGAGGAAGAAGAGATCTGCTGAGTTACTACTGAATCGAGTGAAGAGGGATAACTATTCTTCAGTCAAGTTAATAGAATCTTTTGATGATCTATCAAAGAGGAGCTGAGAGCCATACGACTGATGACTCTACAGAATAGGAATGTCCTGGACATGATCACAGCTATGGATGGAGGTGTTCGTGCCAAAAACGGAGAATCATGTTGCACATTCATACCTTCATATGATGATGAGAATTGCACCTTGACAGAGGCCATAACTTTGCTGACAAAACTGCACACTAAAATGGAAGATGAAGTAGAAGACATTGCTGATGGTTTGGATCAATCTTTTCATGGGTTCCACAGTGGATGGCAAACATTTTCAAGTTCCTGGGAGCCCTGTTGGTGATGATCATGTTTGGATTTTGTGTGATCAGGATAATAATCACACAATGCAAGAAGACTGCAAAGAAGGCAGGAATGAAGATTGTGATTGATGTCGAATCAGGATTCAAACTAAAAGAACTGACAAATGAAGAAATTGGAGAATACATGAAGGATAGCATCCATGCACCTGAGGGAATTAAGTTCCTGTACCCAAAGAACCACAAGAGGAGCATGGGGGAAATGGATCTACTGCAGTCCCAATGGACAATGCAGGGTTATGTCTTGGAATAAAGATGAGCATGTGAAGTCAGCAGGATGCCTGAAAGGAGTCATAAAGACATGGGTCCCAAAGAGGTACTTCTTCAGACGAGGATGTCTAGATGTGAAGATTGATGAGAGAGTAGTCGATGAATCGCTCAGGGGGGGGGTGTAGAGAAGGAGCCAAGTACCACCACTCACAGCTATGCTCCCATGCTGCCTATATGTTGGGAGACAGAGCGTGAGACATGTGCAGTACCAATGAGAATGCCTATACTGCAAAGAATCATGGAAGTCAGGTACCCATTTAGGAAACCATATATGCACACACGAAAATATGATGGCCATTTGAATAAAATCCCAGAGGAAGTGTGAAAACGAGCAAGAAAGAAGACTGGTGACATTGTGCAGAGTAGAGCTGACGCATCCAGAAAAGAGGCAAGAGGCTGAAGAGTATAGACATTCTATAGGATCTAAGGAGGAGGTGTTAAAGATGAGCAACATTTCGGGCTCGAGATGGAGATGCACATGTGACAGAAATAATGAAGAAAATACTAAGTCATTTTTACAATTGTACAGATGCAGTAAAAGAAGCAGACAAAGTATTCTTAAGGCTGGCTACATAGGAAATAGATTGTGGCGATGCGCCAATGTATATGCATAGGAATGTATGGACTATGGATGTTCCACAACGCACTTTAGCAGAGTCTGGACCCTGTGAACAGAAAGGCTTTTTCAGTGTGACGCAGTTAGAAAACAACTAAATGGCAGAGGTGAATTCAAGAAAGACATGGCTGGCCCAGCACCAAGAATTCAAGGCCACCATGAGCCTCGGTATTCATTCAGCAGTTGCAAAGATGAGAGAGAACAAGCCCCTGTCTGAGGTGGGGTGGAAGAACACTGAAGAGGTAAGATGTTCATCATTTAATAGTATTTTATACAGCAAAAATCTCTGAAACATGGTCTCCAGTCACATGGTCGGATGGAAATAGATACTGGGTTGAGCTACATCGAAACCAAGAGCCAAAGTATGCCTATACTCCCTTTTATTCTCAAGCACAGAAAACATTTAGAAAGCCATGTTCAAAGGCTTGTTGACTGGCAGACGGCAAGAGTGATCATAGATGCCAGGCTAATTGGGCGGGAAGCTATGTTCAAGAGCAGCCCACTGGCACCTGGGTTGCCAGCCTGCGTGCTGCCCATGTGTGTGGAATATTACAGAGGGGTAGAAGGGTGCCAACCAATTATAGAGGGCCACGTAATAGAGAGCCCTATAGTTGGTATAACCAATAGGACATCATGTATTTGATGACGTTCATAGTGACTTGCACTAGAGGAGGGCTTAGTTGCCCACCTGATGTTAGAGACCCAATCACTTTCCCTGACAAGTATGGAACGTATACGTAGATGTTGTCTCTAAGCCTATCACTTTCCCAAGTAGGTTTTTGTAGTTTGCCACGTAGACTGATGTCAATGATGACAAGGTTTTACTACACAAACTGTGTTTTTTATGAAACTCGCTGAGTGAGAAAATCGAGCGTACGTCCGTTGATGTTGGTTGTACTCCCTGTTTTAGACAATTGTAAATAAAAAAGACTTACTTTGCCAACTCCCTGAGTCAGTCTGCTTATTGATGTTTGAGTATATTATGTATGCCCATCTATCTCAAATTATTGCTACCTTGTCTTAAAGGGCCTTGTGTTGGGTACACGGGTTCAGCTTCTGTCATGTTTCCCTCTCCTTCCCTCTCCTACCATCACTTCCTCTCCTCCCCTCCCCCATCTATGTTAATGCACTTGCATGATCCAAATTGCCTTACAGCTTACTAGGAACATTTCTGTCTTGTTTCTCTCACCTTCCCCTCCTCCCCCTAGCCCCTCTTTTACTCTAATGCACTTGCACGATCCGAACGTCTCAAGGCCTTGTAGGAACGTTTTTGTCCTGTTTTTTTCTACCTCTCCTTGTCTTGATGCATCTTGAAATGCCATTTGGCTGTATAGGTGCATTACAAATTACCAATAAATAAAAATAAATAAATGATGCACCATGGGCTATAAAGCAGAGACTTGCTGTGAGATCTCCCATACACAGCTGAGTGGTGCTACTTCTTTTTCTAAATCCATCACCGTGACTTTTCTTGGATTTTTGTGACCGTGAAGTAGAAATAGTTCAACCTGCCATTTCCTCATACAAATCGTTCTACCAATTTTCCTTTTGGTGCCATCCTTTTTGGTGTGCATTTCCCTACTCGTGCCAGGCGGCCAGGTGGGGGTTTCTCATGCATTACTCCAGGAAGGCAATCAAGAACTAGCCCAGAATCACACTGGAAAGACTTGTGGGGTGAGCAGGTATCACGCATGGATGAACTATAGGGTGGGCCGCCTCTGGTAAAGGTAACAATTGAGAAGGTTCAGTATATGCACACTATCTGGGTAGATTAGCCATGCTATCCACCTAGAAGAGCCTGTAAGTATAGCTTGTGCTCCTCTAGTTGTAATTTGTTGAATGTGACAAACCGTTTTTTCACAGCCGCAAGAATCGACTGAGGAAGCCACTACCTGATCGGGCGCACATACAACAATTCACCACTGAATCTGCTATTTACATATTTGTATTTGTATTTTATTGAATTTATATAGCGTTTTAATCCAAAATGCTTTACATGAGGAACATACAACGTACCACTCCGGTGGACACTGGCCGCAGGCATGGCTACCCGCACACATCAGAATACAGCATTGACTATGACAAATTCAGTCGCACTGATCACATAATATTCCGCCTACTTACACCGGACGGTGCCTCACCGCCGCTGACATCAGTATGCAGTGAAGATCTATGGCAAATTTGGGCACGCGGATCACCTAACGAGTCTCTAGCACCCACACCATCTCTTGACTCCTCTCAGCAACCATCCACATGCCTGACCTCATGGGTTGCTCTCTACCGGAGTCTGGCCAACCCCAAAAGCCTTATTTGGCCAAATGCACACACGCATTCTAATCTTACTCTGTGATCTCCAACAATCTTGACTTCGGCCCCTTAGGGCGTTCCCACCACCGGCACATTGAGAGCATTCTGAGCCTGAGCCCATGGTGTTTGGCAGTACAACTGATGTAATGTGTTCTGCCATTCCAAGCCTACAGTGTTTATTTTGTAATGTTCTTGTTTAAAGCGCAGACCTATCTCTAGAGCAGCAGAGCACTTTACAGGGTGGGGTTAGCCAGCGTTTCGGCTGTCATTTGTTAACAGTAGCACAGTACTGTGAGCTGCAGTCTGTGCGTTGGACTTTGCGTCCATTAGGATTAGTCCTTGGTTAGGTGTTTGGTGAAGTCCCTTTTTGCATAACCTGACTCTTGCCTCGTCCTCTTTACTGAACACTGTCAGAAAATCACACACAAAAATCGATGTAGCAGCACGAAAGAGCAAACATAGCTACTACCCTACTGCACTGCCTGCTATGCAGCACTACTAATTATGGGAGTTAATACAGGCCCAACATAACCCCATGATTGCATAATTAAACTTGAGCTCTGGCCAGCCTCAATAATACATTCTAAACTGAAGACTGCTTCAAAGTGTGCCAAAAGAGACAGGTGAAGAAAACACGCGTTCTCCTGATCAGAGTATATTGTGACCTCAATTATAAGCACCTGGTTATGTCAGAGAGAAGTAAAGTCACAATGGAAAGGCACCAAGTGAGTCGCGTGCAGAGGGAAAAGGGGAGTCCTTCAAATCGGCTAAGGGGTCACAACCCGTACAATGCTACATTGATTTACCCCACCACCAGTACAGCACTACGGCCACACTGCTTGATGGTTGTCCTTCAGACTCCAACATGTCCCCCACAAGTGTTCCAGGGATAAAGTTTGAGGCACGCTCCAGATGTTCCACAAGGGAAATAAAAACAGGTCGCTGGAGGAGGACATCTGGTAGTGACATTGAGAGATAGAAAGACATACTGGAATTGCACACACACATTCTAATTTTACTCCATGACCTCCAACACTTTGGGCGTTCCCCCTAACATTGCATTTAGACTATACTAATGGTAACAGGTGCTATATAAATGACAAATACAATGCAAGAAAAGTAACACGAGAAGTAGTGCAGGCAAACGACAAGGAGTCTCCATCACCACTTGGAATTCTGCAACAGCTGCAATGTGTACATATTGAACCAGGCTCGGACTGGCCTTTAGGGCAATAGGCCCATGGCCGAACCAAAAACACAAAATGCTGGTGTGGTCCTATCTATTTGGTCAAAGTGGGCCACTTCTTTGGCCAATGTGGGCCAGTTTGATGAGTTACTTCACTATGCGGCTAGCAGTTGTGACCAGTGTTGCTGAATAAATATCCTTTAAAATGCACAAATTGCACCACATTTTATCAAAAAACTCCCCCTTGGGTGCTAATCAAACAGTGTCGCAGAAGGAATGAATAGCCATTTGCAACTGTGGGTCATTTTTTAATTGGTGGCCGAGGCAATTTTATGGCCCAGTCCGACCCTGTATTGAACGTGAAAGTAGTCGGCACCTACCAATCGACACAGTTCAGGTGTGCATTGATTTTGCCATGCAAAGGGTGTGTGGTTGTGCAAATTCGTCAGTTTGTTCAATTCCGGGTACAAGTGGTCTCTAGATGCATGTGTTTGTTTATACGTGTGTACCTTTGTTTGTGCAAGAGGATTTCTTCGTTATCGAAGGTGTGCTTGTGTGTGTATGTGTGGGCGTGCGTGTGTTTGTGTGTGTTGCATGCTTGTCTGCATGCGTGCTGTGCCACAAAAAGTTCAACTTAATGTACCAAGCAAAAGAGTATGTGAGCAAGACCAGCTCATGCACAAGCATAGTGGTGCTGCACGGGGAGGGGTGGGGCAGCTCCTTATGTACAGGTGTTATCCAAATTCTCTTGGTGAATTGGCATTTGCGCACGTTCAGATCGCACACCACCATTTCGCCGGCATGTATTAGTGAACTAAGTTTTATGAATCAACCACGGGAGCATTGCAACATTCTGTGGTACTTTTGAGGGATGTCACAATGCACAAGAACTCCAATGGTCATCAGGGGCGCGATTACAGAAAAGTTGTGCAAGCGCAAGGTTGCACGGCGGTAGCACCAGGAGAAAGCTTGCCCTATTTCAGAAAACGCTGAGACATATTTGAAAAGCATTGACCCATGACAAGCGCAGGTTGGCATGCTATAAGCACCAGGGAAAAATTCCCCTAGTAAAAAAAGCTACATTTTCACTGCATTTTTGCACCAGGGCAAACCTAGTGCTAACACGGAATGCTATTAGCACTAGGGCAAACTTTGCCCTGGTGCTAATATAGTGCAACTTTGCACGTGCACCGGTGTACATTTTCTGTAATCTGGCCACAGGTGTCGTTACTTGCGCCATGCTCTGCCATGGCGTGCTATCATAGGAGTTTTGTAAAATGAACATTGTGAACAAAATGTGTTTTTCCTTCTTTCCATGGTGTTTCCACAGCTATTATCACTATCGAATCCGACCGCAAGTTAAACATTCTAGAACATTGATTTTCCTAATTGGTTAAAAGTATCCATCTTTATTATATTACATTAGAAGGATGCACGGTTGTCTAAAAAGAAAAAAAAATACTATACAAGGGAACCCATTAGCAATAATTAAAGTGACATAAATGCGAGGTCAAATGTCAAGCACGCACTCAGAGCTTCACTGAATGTGTGAAAGGGGGAGGTCGGTGAGCAGCACTTCAGAAAATGAAAGACTGCGGATTAAATCGTGCACGCGGGTGCTCTGTGTGGTTTTACAATGTCCACTTCCTGAAGGCCCCCTGCAATGACCCTGCCATCCAAGGCTCTAGTGGAGTCGCAAATTGAATTCCAGCAATGGATTTTTCTTTTAATGACAGAGTGGACACTGTGGGGGTGGGGAGGCAAGGGGGATGCACAAGAAACAACACTCGAGGGACCCTAAACTGAAAGAGCTCCGAGTATTGTCTGCGCAGGTCCTCGGCGCTGTGACGTGTCCTGAAGGGACCTCTTTTTTCCATCCCATCCCTAAATACTGCAGCGTGACGTGTCCACGCACGTGGACGGTGGCCTCTTCAGTATTTTTCCCCCATGCATGTAATGTATTTATGCACATTTGCAACTCCCTTACAGTTAAATATCCCAAATCGTTTGACTGAACTCTTAATTGTAGGCCAATAGTATGTTCCTCCTAAACGAGAAATTTATGTTGTCAAACTCTAATGACTTTTCTTTTTGAAACACATATTAGTCTTTACGCATCGTCTTTCAGGACAGGCTAAGATACAGGTTGTAATTGCAGCCATTGTGCTCGGAATCCTGTGAGTCTTTTCTTTAGAGCAGGGGTCTCCAACCTTTACGTTGGCAAGAGCTACTTGTAGTTAACGGCCAATAGGTGGGAACTACTGGCGAAAGCTACTGGGGTGGTGATGTCCATGAGTATGAGTATGAGAACTTTTACCAAGATTATTTTGTTCCATTTATTTGCTCTTTATATAGATTTTTTTAAAAAGAAAAACATGTGCATTTATGATATTAAAAACTTCAAAAACATCTTTATTTCATTCTTTTTTTAATTAGTAGCTGTCTCCTAAAAATGTTCAAAAAATATCAGAATGTAGGAAACTCATCAGGACATTAAGGGGTCGATTCACGGAATTAATGTGCGCCGAAAATTCCTGCGCAGAGGTGACAAAACGTGCGATTCGCAGTGCAAGTGCGAAAATCGCAGTGCAAGTGCGAAAATCGCAGGGAAACCAGTGCACATCGATTCATGGAAATCCGTGCGCGAGAAAAACATTGGATGTGCGCTGAAAAAGTGCACCGCGCACGCCGGCGCACAGGTCATCCAATGGCGTGCGCCACGGCCACTGCGAAATCGCACATAGCGCGGCGCACATCACAAAAGTAGGCAGAACACGGGGCGTAACACTCGGAATGGGGAACAAAGCGTGAAAATATGGGCGTCACGGGGGAAGTACAGGAGGCAAGTGCGCAGAACGCCTACAGTCTCGCCTACAACCTGTATTCATGGAATCGAATAGGGCAAACCAGTGCACGGTCAAAGACGCGCACAGGGCCAAACAAGTATGCCACAAGAAAGCAGGCTGTAGCGTCCCTGCGCCTGAAAAAAATGTGCGCCAAAATGTGCGCTAACAAAAAGCACCCATATACAGCCATGATGAATGGTCCATACAGTGGCCCTCTAGGAAAAATGAGGTGCAAAGGGGTACCAACAAACACGGACACCCGCTGTGTGAAAAATAGCGTGTGCGTGTGTTCCTGGGTGCGCAGGAAGTTCCACACGCGATTGGCCTGGGTACGTGTACTTCGGGGTACGCGGGAAGTTCCACACGCGATTGGCCTGGGTACGTGTACTTCGGGGTGCGCTGGAAGTTCCACACGCGATTGGCCTGGGTACGTGTACTTCGGGGTGCGCGGGAAGTTCCACACGCGATTGGCCTGGGTACGTGCACTTTGGGGTGCACGGGAAGTTCCACACGCGATTAGCCAGGGTACGTGTACTACGGGGTGCGCGGGAAGTCCCACAAGCGATTGGCCTGGGTACGCGTGTTTTGGGGTGCGCGGGAAGTTCCACAGGCGATTGGCCTGGGTACGTGTACTTCGGGGTGCGCGGGAAGTTCCACACGCGATTGGCCTGGGTACGTGTACTTCGGGTGCGCGGGAAGTTCCACATGCGATTGGCCTGGGTACGTGTATTCCGAGGTGCGCGGGAAGATTCACACGCAATTTCAGCATGGTATGTGTATTTCGGTGGTGCCGGGGAATGCTACATGTGATTTGGCCGTGTGGGTCCTCCCAGGTGTTCCCTCTATACCCTCCACGGCCCCTGCAGGCAGCCCACACCACAGGGGACTACCCTGCACCCCTGCTCATGTCCCACAGGCAACCCATCCACCATGGCCATGCCCCCCAGCCAACCCACATGTCACCTTGCACTACTGATCACCAACACATATCTCCCAGCACCCCACCCCCCAGCAGTGCAGGGGCAGCCTGCACCTGGCCCCCACTCATGTCTCCCACCACCCCACCCCCCAGCATCCAGGGGCACCCTCCACCAGGCCCCCACTCATGTCCAACTCATGTCTACCTGCACCCCCACGCCCCAGCAGTGCAGGGCACCCTCCACCAGGCCCCTACACATGTCTCCCACCACCCCCAGCCCCCAGCAGTGCAGGGCACCCTCCACTATGCCCCCACTCATGTCCCCCTGCACCCCCACCCACCAGCAGCGCAGGGGGCACCCTCCACCAGGCCCCCACACATGTCTCCCACCACCCCACCCCCCAGCAGTGCAGGGGCAGCCTCCACCAGGCCCCCACTCATGTCTCCCATCAACCCCACCCCCCAGCAGTGCAGGGGCAGCCTCCACCAGGCCCCCACTCATGTCTCCCATCACCCCCACCCCCCAGCAGTGCAGGGGCAGCCTCCACCAGGCCCCCACTCATGTCTCCCACCACCCCCACCCCCAGCAGTGCAGGGGCAGCCTCCACCAGGCCCCCACTCATGTCTCCCATCACCCCCACCCCCCAGCAGTGCAGGGCACCCTCCACCATGGCCCCACTCATGTCCAACTCATGTCTCCCTGCACCCCCACCCCCCAGCAGTGCAGGGGCAGCCTCCACCAGGCCCCCACTTATGTCTCCCACCACCCCCACCCCCCAGCATCCAGGGGCACCCTCCACCAGGCCGCCGCTCATGTCTACCATCACCCCCATCCCCAGCAGTGCAGGGCACCCTCCACCAGGCCCCCACTCATGTCCAACTCATGTCTCCCTGCACCCCCACCCCCCAGCAGTGCAGGGGCAGCCTCCACCAGGCCCCCACTCATGTCTCCCATCACCCCCACCCCCCCCCCACCCCCCAGCAGTGCAGGGCAGCCTCCACCAGTCCCCCACACATGTCTCCCACCCCCCACCCCCCAGCAGTGCAGGGGCACCCTCCACCAGGCCCCCACTCATGTCTCCCACCACCCCCACCCCTCAGCATCCAGGAACACCGTCCACCAGGCCCCCACCCATGTCTACCATCACCCCCACCCCCCAGCAGTGCAGGGGCAGCCTCCACCAGGCCCCCAGTCATGTCTCCCACCACCCCCACCCCCCATCAGTGCAGGGGCAGCCTCCACCAGGCCCCCACTCATGTCTCCCATCACCCCCACCCCCCAGGAGTGCAGGGGCAGCCTCCACCAGGCCCCCACTCATGTCTCCCATCACCCCCACCCCCCAGCAGTGCAGGGGCAGCCTCCACCAGGCCCCCACTCATGTCTCCCACCACCCCCACCCCCCAGCAGTGCAGGGCACCCTTCACCATGCCCCCACTCATGTCCAACTCATGTCTCACTGCACCCCCACCCTCCAGCAGTGCAGGGGCAGCCTCCACCAGGCCCCCACTCATGTCTCCCACCACCCCCACACCCCAGCAGTGCAGGGGCATCCTCCACCAGGCCCCCACTCATGTCCCCCTGCACCCCCACCCCCCAGCAGTGCAGGGCATCCTGCACCATGCCCCCACTCATGTCCCCCTGCACCCCCACCCCCCAGCAGTGCAGGGGCAGCCTCCACCAGGCCCCCACTCATGTCTCCCACCACCCCCACCCCCCAGCAGTGCAGGGCACCCTCCACCATGCCCCCACTCATGTCCAACTCATGTCTCCCTGCATCCCCACCCCCCAGCAGTGCAGGGGCAGCCTCCACCAGGCCCCCACTCATGTCCCCCTGCACCCCCACCCCCCAGCAGTGCAGGGCACCCTCCACCATGCCCCCACTCATGTCCCCCTGCACCCCCCAGCAGTGCAGGGCACCCTCCACCAGGCCCCCACACATGTCTCCCACCACCCCCACCCCCCAGCAGTGCAGGGGCAGCCTCCACCAGGCCCCCACTCATGTCTCCCACCACCCCCACCCCCCAGCAGTGCAGGGCACCCTCCACCAGGCCCGCACACATGTGTCCCACCACCCCCACCCCCAGCAGTGCAGGGGCAGCCTCCACCAGGCCTCCACTCATGTCTCCCATCACCCCCAGCAGTGCAGGGGCAGCCTCCACCAGGCCCCCACTCATGTCTCCCATCAACCCCACCCCCAGCAGTGCAGGGGCAGCCTCCACCAGGCCCCCACTCATGTCTCCCACCACCCCCACTCCCCAGCATCTAGGGGCACCCTCCACCATGCCCCCACTCATGTCTCCCATCACCCCCATCCCCCAGCAGTGCAGGGCAGCCTCCACCAGGCCCCCACTCATGTCTCCCACCACCCCACCCCCCAGCATCCAGGGGCACCCTCCACCATGCCCCCACTCATGTCCAACTCATGTCTCCCTGCACCCCCACCCCCCCAGCGGTGCAGGGCAGCCTCCACCAGGCCCCCACTCATGTCTCCCATCACTCCCACCCCCAGCAGTGCAGGGCACCCTCCACCAGGCCCCCAAACATATCTCCCACCACCCCCACCCCCAGCAGTGCAGGGGCAGCCTCCACCAGGCCCCCACTCATGTCTCCCATCACCCCCACCCCCCAGCAGTGCAGGGCAGCTTCCACCAGGCCCCCACACATGTCTCCCACCACCCCCGCCCCCCAGCAGTGCAGGTGCAGCCTCCACCAGGCCCCCACTCATGTCCCCCACCACCACCCCCACCCCCCAGCATCCAGGGGCACCCTCAACCAGGCCCCCACTCATGTCTACCATCACCCCACCCCCCAGCAGTGCAGGGGCAGCCTCCACCAGGCCCCCACTCATGTCTCCCACCACCCCCGCCCCCCAGCATCCAGGGGCACCCTCCACCAGGCCCCCACTCATGTCTCCCATCACCCCAACCCCCCAGCAGTGCAGGGGCAGCTTCCACCAGGCCCCCACTCATGTCTCCCACCATCCCCACCCCCCCAGCAGTGCAGGGGCAGCCTCCACCAGGCCCCCACTCATGTCTCCCATCACCCCACCCCCCAGCAGTGCAGGGGCAGCCTCCACCAGGCCCCCACTCATGTCTCCCACCACCACCCCCACCCCCCAGCATCCAGGGGCACCCTCCACCAGGCCCCCACTCCTGTCTCCCACCACCCCCACCCCCAGCATCCAGGTACACCCTCCACCAGGCCCCCACTCATGTCTACCATCACCGCCACCCCCCAGCAGTGCAGGGCACCCTCCACCAGGCCCCCACTCATGTCCAACTCATGTCTCCCTGCACCCCCACCCCCCAGCAGTGCAGGGGCAGCCTCCACCAGGCCCCCACTCATGTCTCCCATCACCCCCACCCCCCAGCAGTGCAGGGCAGCCTCCACCAGGCCCATACACATGTCTCCCACCACCCCACCCCCCAGCAGTGCAAGGGCAGCCTCCACCAGGCCCCCACTTATGTCTCCCACCACCCCCACCCCCCAGCATCCAGGGGCACCCTCCACCAGGCCCCCACTCATGTCTACCATCACCCCCACGCCCCAGCAGTGCAGGGGCAGCCTCCACCAGGCCCCCAGTCATGTCTCCCATCACCCCCACTCCCCAGCAGTGCAGGGGCAGCCTCCACCAGGCCCCCAGTCATGTCTCCCATCACCCCCACCCCCCAGCAGTGCAGGGGCAGCCTTCACCAGGCCCCCAGTCATGTCTCCCATCACCCCTACTCCCCAGCAGTGCAGGGGCAGCCTCCACCATGCCCCCAGTCATGTCTCCCATCACCCCCACCCCCCAGCAGTGCAGGGGCAGCCTCCACCAGGCCCCCACTCATGTCTCCCACCACCCCCACCCCCCAGCATCCAGGGGCACCCTCCGCCATGCCCCCACTCATGTCCCACTCATGTCCAACTCATGTCTCCCTGCACCCCCACCCCCCAGCAGTGCAGGGGCAGCCTCCACCAGGCCCCCACTCATGTCTCCCATCACCCCCACCCCCCAGCAGTTCAGGGCACCCTCCATCAGGCCGCCACACATGTCTCCCACCACCCCCACCCCCAGCAGTGCAGGGGCAGCCTCCACCAGGCCCCCACTCATGTCTCCCACCACCCCCACCCCCCAGCATCCAGGGGCACCCTCCGCCATGCCCCCACTCATGTCCCACTCATGTCCAACTCATGTCTCCCATCACCCCCACCCCCCAGCAGTGCAGGGCAGCCTCCACCAGGCCCCCACTCATGTCTCCCACCACCCCACCCCCCAGCGTCCAGGGGCACCCTCCACCATGCCCCCACTCATGTCCAACTCATGTCTCCCTGCACCCCCACCCCCCAGCAGTGCAGGGCCAGCCTCGACCAGGCCCCCACTCATGTCTCCCATCACCCCCACCCCCCAGCAGTGCAGGGCACCCTCCACCAGGCCCCCACACATGTTCCCACCACCCCCACCCCCAGCAGTACAGTGGCAGCCTCCACCAGGCCCCCACTCATGTCTCCCATCACCCCCACCCCCCAGCAGTGCAGGGCAGCCTCCACCAGGCCCCCACACATGTCTCCCACCACCCCCACCCCCCCAGTAGTGCAGGGGCAACCTCCACCAGGCCCCACTCATGTCTCCCACCACCCCCACCCCCCAGCATCCAGGGGCACCTACCACCAGGCCCCCACTCATGTCTACCATCACCCCCACCCCCAGCAGTGCAGGGGAGCCTCCACCAGGCCCCCACTCATGTCTCCCACCACCCCCACGCCCCAGCAGTGCAGGGGCAGCCTCCACCAGGCCCCCACTCATGTCTCCCACCACCCCCACCCCCCAGCATCCAGGGGCACCCTCCACCAGGCCCCCACTCATGTCTCCCATCACCCCCACCGCCCAGCAGTGCAGGGGCAGCCTCCACCAGGCCCCCACACATGTCTCCCACCCCCCAGCAGTGCAGGGGCAGCCTCCACCAGGCCCCCACTCATGTCTCCCATCACCCCCACCCCCCAGCAGTGCAGCGGCAGCCTCCACCAGGCCCCCACTCATGTCTCCCATCACCCCCACCCCCCAGCAGTGCAGGGGCAGCCTCCACCAGGCCCCCACTCATGTCTCCCACCACCCCCACCCCCAGCATCCAGGGGCACCCTCCACCAGCCCCCCACTCATGTCTACAATCACCCCCACCCCCCAGCAGTGCAGGGCACCCTCCACCAGGCCCCCACTCATGTCCAACTCATGTCTCCCTGCACCCCACCCCCCAGCAGTGCAGAGGCAGCCTCCACCAGGCCCCCACTCATGTCCCCCATCACCCCCACCCCCCAGCAGTGCAGGGCAGCCTCCACCAGGCCCCCACACATGTCTCCCACCACCCCCACGCCCCAGCAGTGCAGGGGCAGCCTCCACCAGGCCCCCAACCATGTCTCCCACCACCCCCACCCCCCAGCATCCAGGGGCACCCTCCACCAGGCCCCGACTCATGTCTACCATCACCCCCAGCCCCCAGCAGTGCAGGGGCAGCCTCCACCTGGCCCCCACTCATGTCTCCCACCACCCCCACCCCCCAGCAGTGCAGGGGCAGCCTCCACCAGGCCCCCACTCATGTCTCCCATCACCCCACCCCCAGCAGTGCAGGGGCAGCCTCCACCAGGCCCCCACTCATGTCTCCCATCACCCCCACCCCCCAGCAGTGCAGGGGCAGCCTCCACCAGGCCCCCACTCATGTCTCCCACCACCCCCACCCCCCAGCAGTGCAGGGCACCCTCCACCATGCCCCCACTCATGTCCAACTCATGTCTCCCTGCACCCCCCACCCCCCAGCAGTGCAGGGGCAGCCTCCACCAGGCCCCCACTCATGTCTACCACCACTCCCACCCCCCAGCATCCAGCGGCACCCTCCACCAGGCCCCCACTCATGTCTTCCATCACCCCCACCCCCCAGCAGTGCAGGGGCAGCCTCCACCAGGCCCCCACTCATGTCTCCCACCACCCCCACCCCCCAGCAGTGCAGGGGCAGCCTCCACCAGGCCCCCACTCATGTCTCCCATCACCCCCACCCCCCAGCCGTGCGATTTACCTGGGTACGTGTATTCCTGGGGTGCGCGGGTAGTCTCCCATGCGATACCATCAGGGTACGTGTATTATGGGTCCGCGTGAACTTCCACACGCGATACCAGCAGGCTATGTGTATTACGGGGTTCGCGGGAAGTTCCACACGCGATTGCCCTGGGCACGTGTATTTCGGGGTGCGCGTGAACTTCCACACGCGACTGGGCCTGTGAGAGTGGGGTACGTGTATTCCAGGGGTGGGCGGGAATATTTACTCGCGACTGGGCCTGGGAGAGCGTGTTACGTGTATTCCTGGGGTGGGCGGGAAGATTCACACGTTTGCCTACAATGCACCGAAAAATAAATGGTCCAATCCTGAAACACGTACGCCAGCATGAAGCAGGCGTACGTCGACCCGCGCAGCATAAAAGTGCGTGCAAACAACAAACAAGCTCAGACGCCAGGATGAATATACCGTTCCTAGCAGCAGTGGCCGTGGGTTACCAAAGGAGGAGGAGGAGGATAGTGAGGGCCCGAATTTTCACTCCCAGAACCAGCCTTTTTGGGATGCCTGATGACCAGGTGTATGGGAGGTACAGGTTTCCACCACACATAATACTGGACCTGGTCAGTGAGTGGGAGGATGACCTCACATCACCCACCCTGTGCTCCCAAGCACTCAGCCCCCTGGAGAAGGTCCTTAATGTACTGCACTTCTTGGCCACTGGATCATTTCAGCGGACAAGTGCCATAGTGGGTGGTGTGTCACAGGCCACGCAGTCACGCTGCCTACACCAGGTCTTGAACATCATCACTGCACACCCATCAATCCGCAGGCACATATACCTGCCCAGGACACCTGCAGAAAGGCAGGCTGCCGCCCTGGATTTCTACGGTGTCGCACAATTCCCCAAAGTGCTAGGTGCCATTGACTGCACCCATGTGGCACTACGTCCCCCCAGGGCATCTGAGCACATCTACAGGAACCGCAAGCACTGGCATTCCATCAACGTGCAGGTAGTATGTAATGCCAAGGGAATCATCACCTCAGTATATGCCAACTATCCAGGGTCCACCCACGACAGCTTCATTTACCGAATGTCTACCCTAAGCCGGGACCTAGAAGCTGGGCGGCATGGCGATACATGGCTGCTTGGTGAGTATGAATGCCACTGCACATGCATGCATGTCAGATGCAGAGTTATGTCACTACCCCACTAATGATACCCATCACCTCCTCACCAGGGGACAGTGCCTACCCTCTGAGCACCCACATGATGACGCCAATTCGGAACCCCATTACGCCTCCCGAGGTAAGATACAACACAGCCCATATTGCAACTCGGGGCATAGTGGAGCGCACATTCGGAATGCTCAAGTCACGCTTTCGCTCCCTTGACCGTTCTGGCGGGCAGCTGTTATATGCGCCCCCAGTAGTGTGCAGGATCATAGTGGCAGCATGTGTCCTGCACAATGTTGCAACACGCCGGGGCCTGGCTGTGGACATGGTGGTGCCCCCACATCCCCAACCACATGCACGCCCGCTGCGCATGGGAGGGGAAAGGGCACGGGGTGAGGCAGCCCGTACGCAGCTGGTGGCTAATTACTTCACATAGAAATCACACCCCTGTGGAGTGCACACAGCCCTGGCACATACCATCTGATAAGCAATGATGACTCGACCTGACAATTATGACGAACAAAGGGACAGTCAACTGTCAGAACCATAGGAGCCTGAGATTGTTCATGTGGAAGTGTCACAATGTGTGCATCCCTACCTACACAAACACCACCAATGCAGTGTCATCAAAAGACACACTTCCATGCTGCAGAAATTAATACCCACTTGCAAAATACTACATGAGAACAGTACCATGTCACCCAACCCCTCCCCGGCACGGCCACACAACACACCATGGCATGTCATGCAATGTGAGAGCAAACAAATTAATCCCCACAACATGCCCCAAGTGTCACCAGCTACAGTGTCACTAATGGAAACATGTCCACACATGAAATGCTCACAGTAATGCAGGACCTACAACGCACATTACCAAATACTTACCAAGAATACCAATCACCTACACAACCTCCAACTTACCTTAAACATGACATTACAGATTTAAAAATTTGCTAGCCTCATTACCTGATGATGCCAGCACTTCGAACACTTCCAAGTATACAGTGTTAGCGCCATGCAAGAGTGTAGGTGCACTGCTTACAACATGGACTCCAGTTCCAAGGTGGACCGCCATGTGAAGACATGAGAAATGGACCTGCAAATTAGGAGGATGAGATGGATGCAGAGGCACATATCAATACACCATGCAGTGTACAATACAACAACAATATTTACTATGAATGTATACACAGTATTGACTACAGACTGCCCACACATCGAATGGGAGTCCAACGTCACCATGTACGTCAATGTCACTTGGGCACACCCTTTGCAAGCCCATGGAAACGGGAAGCAGGAGGGGTGTGTGTCACACAAACCCAAACATCTGAACCAAATTCATGACAAGCCTGCATGTGCCCAGCCACAATGCAGCGTATGCCCACGGGAACCACACAAGGCAACACACTGTCCCAAAATAAAAAAACAAAAAAAAAAAAATCAAAAATGGCCATTAATGGGCCCGGGGGGGTTGGGGAGGCCACCCAGGAGGTCCGAGGATAGGGTGCACACCAAAACCCACCTCTGTGGATCTTGCGGGAAAAAAAACACCTCCATGGGCTCATGGCCTACACGGCTACCCTATTGTGGGAGAATCACTGCTGTCGCTCTCCTCACCCTCTGCAGCTGCATCAGGAGGTGGTGGCACTATGGGAGGCAGCCCACGCAAAGCCCTAGTCTGTTCCTCCATGGCAGCAAGCATGCGGGTG